>NC_045477.1:121412094-121712768 GCF_009650955.1 Corvus moneduloides
AAAACTATTCCTCATGGAAATGCACATTTTTCCAGAGGATTCACAGGCCCAAGGTCACGGTTTTATCCAGAATTCCATTTTTATCCCAGGGTTTATGTCTAAAATCCAAGCCTCAAATTCTTTGTGAGGTAACGACTGGTTTTCCTCGTTAGATGCACAGAAAAGTGTTTTATTCTGATAGGTTTATTTGCAAGCCCAGGAAAATCAGCAGGAGATGAAGGTACAACACTGCCCCCAAATCTGACTTCAAAAATTGACTTTAAAACACAAAGCCACCAGCAAGGAGATGGGGGTGCTGAGCAAGAGTCAAATAACCAAAATACAGATCCATAATTTGGGATCTCACCCCCTACCCCCACTAGGCAGGGCACACTCAGGCTCTTTTAAAGCCTACAATGAAACCCTGAAAACTTGAAAAAAAATATATCAATTATATGGTTCAATTCATCAAGCTAAAATCCCATGCCTCAGGTTATTAAAGCAGCTTCCTTGATGCAGTTTTTAACAGCTGTAAATACCAAAAATCAGCATTTCCTACTAACAGGGGGTTTATGTGGAACTCAGGTATTTTTTTCCAGCCATGGAATGATTCCTAATAAACACACAGGATTAAGTAGATGGAATCTAGAGCAAATAATGACATATTTTACCTCTCATAGACTCATTTGGTGAAAGCAAAATAAACTCCTGGAAAAGTTCAGGTGTTTGTGGTTAAATAGTTCAAGATTTATCAAAAGTCAAAGATAAGTCTGGCTCCCTCATGGATCCAGAAAATTGCTGGAATAAGCTCCAGACCTACAAAATAAAATTAAAAGATGTCTTTCCCCATTGTTTCACAAGCAGATTTTCCTCTCCTTTTTTGTGCCTTTGGGCTCTGAGGGGAAAAAAAAATATTTGGGGAATTTGAAGCTGTTTGTTATCCATGGAAAAAAGAGGCAAGGAATTGGCTGTCCCAACCAGTACAAGTCAGTTCATCCCTGGGCTGAGGCCAGCTGGGATGAGGTGGAGGAGGGGGTCCTACAGCAGAATTTACCATTTTTACTGCTGCAGCTGGGAGCAAATCAAACTCCAAACCACAAATGAAGTGGCAGGGCCACAAATGAAGATGTAGATTTTCACAAACTCCGTTTCTGAAACAAAGTCATGCTTAAAAACAATCCTTAATGCTGGTTTTAAATTTGCAACTGGTTTAGCCACCCCAGCTTTTTCTCAAGCTCTAATTTCTTCCTGCTGAAGTTCAATCCAGCACCAACCTGAAGATAAAGGCCACTGTAGTAGGCCCCCAAAAATAGCCTGCAAAAATATTTTTAAATGGCTTTTTTATTTAGTTTAAATATATATATTTTAAACAAATGGCACTCGAGCTGGAAATGGATGTGTGGGCTAGTTAATTGTCAAGTTACTTCATAAAAAGGCTTTTCTGTGCCCACTCTAAGAGATTTTCTGCAATCACCACCACTCTGCTCTCAGCTTGTGTTGGCTGCGGCTCTATGAGAGCACTTGTTGGAAATTCAGTGTGGAATTATGGCTGGGGGAATTTCCTTCTCCTGCCCAATCCCATTCTTGTTGATGGCAGTGGCAAAAATCCCAGTGATTTCCAGAGGAGGGGGAACAAGAACTCCTTCAGAGGCCCTGGAAGCTGACAGGAATACCCCAGGGCGAACGGATGAATGTCCTGGGTGGTGGGAGCAGCCCAGTGTTCGTGCTGGTGCTGCTTGAAGTGAAATGATCCCTTCAAAAATGGAATATTGAGGAAGAGCAAGAACAGACTGGTGATAAATCAGGATGAGTAAAGGGGAGGAATCACTCCCTTGGTAACTGAGGTTCTTATTTATAAATAAAACCTGTGCATTGTGAAATTCTGTCTGTTGAGAAGCCCTGACATTTCAAATCCCACAGCTTTCAAGCTCATTTGTTTACAAACCTCTCCTGAAGTGGAAGGTTTGGGATTTTGCTGGTGAAACTGCCTTCAAAAAGCGACTTGACCAAACCTTCTGATTTTCCTCAGCACCTCCTGCACTGAGGGCTGGTGGATATTTCCTTGCACATGGAATTCAGTCAGTGCAGATGACCAGGAGGGATAAAAAGGATTAAAACCTTTGTGGCACTCCCACTCCACTCTTCCTGCATGTGCCAAAGTCTGTTTACTGTCCCACTGATCCCATAATTCTTTAATTTCTCCAAATAACTGGATAATACCAAGATCTACAAGATCTGGTGGCTCAATATTCCTCCAAAAAGAACAATTTCTGGGCAAAACCCAGAAGATCAGGGAGCAAACAACACAGGACAGGGAGTTTCTGCCCCAGGATGGGTGGATGGGAACCCTCAGTACTTTGGAATAATGGCACTGATTAAATGGATGGATTTTAATCAACAGCAGCCTGGATCCTTGCAAAAATTCAGGGTGAGAGAAAGCCAGGTTGAAAAATGAGTAGAAAACAGGGCCATTCTGTAGGGAAGTTTATTTTCAAACAAAGCAATATTTCAAGGAAGTTGAACATGAATTAAATGGTATGAAAGAACTAAAACTGTACCACAACAGAGTGAACTGAACAAACTGAACTAAGAATGTTTCCTGCTCATCTTTTTAAAATTAACAGGTAAAAAAAAAAGTATCTATGCTGGCTATTTATTCCCAAATTGACTTTTTTCTCAAGATATTAGAGAAAGAGGGGCTAAGAGATGGAGTTTGAGTTTATAGCCTTGTTTTCTCAACCTCTTGAGTTCTATTTTCTCTCATAGCCACTAATTCTAACAGCACTGTTAATAAACGCACGTGCAAAGAACTTCACCTTGTTTTCAATTAAAAATATTGATTACCACCCAAATTAAAGCACACAGACCATCCCCACCACTAAAGTCCCCTCTCTCTTTATGGAAACAGCCACAGGATAAATGAACCAGGTATTTTCAGAATATTCTCCTCCCTCTCCCCTTCATCTCCTCATTTGTCTCCCCTCTGCTGTTTAGTGTTTATTTCCCTTTATTTATTTTTTTATAAGTGTTTGATACCCAGCTGAACACTTCAGTTTCTTGCAAGTCTCATCCAGGGCCTGCTGCAATTAATGAGGAATTTTTTTAGGGGACTTTGGCAAACTTTAGGTCAGGTGCTCCCAGTGAATTTCAGTTACAGACAAAGGTATGGAAAGCTGCATTTTACAACAAATTCAGGCTCTTTGCCCTTGTGTCTATCCCAGGAAGGCAAAAAAAAATTTAGAAATGTCCATCTAAGCAAAAAAAAAAACCAAAACAATAAAACCCCCTCATAGTTCTGGTGCAGAACAGTAGTAAACTGAGTTTTATGAGTTCTATCACAACCATATAAAACGCTTTACTGAAAAGACCACTGAGCTGGAAAAACTCAGGAAAAACTACCCTGAATTCCATGTGAACACTCATAAATCTGCCCCCCTTTTCCTTTTTATTTTTTTCCACATTTACCATAAAACTCTTGTTCCACATCAGATTTCCTCTCCCTTTCATAGGCAGCCTCAATATCTTACACAATCTAAAACTACCAGACTCCGATTCTGAGCTTTATTTCAGCCCTATTGCTCTGGGCTTGGGTTTCAGGCCCTGCCTAGATCTGCAATTTGCAATATCATATTATTTATGGCCCTTCTGAAAGGTAATGAGGAGTAAAATACAATGAACGAGAACAGATATAAAGACAGCCATGATGTGGTGGCAAGTCAAGGAAATTTGAGTATTTTACCGAGGCTGTTTTCAGGGAGAGAAAAGCCAAACCCTCAAACAGCCCTGACAAAAAAAAAAACTTTGTATAAAGGCAAGGTACCAGTGTGAGGGTCCAAATTTGTATTTAGCAGGTTCCAAATTTGCATTTAGCAGCTTTATTTTATTTCTGCTTTAGCTGGCAGAGCACACCCCCCATACCTGGGACAAGCCAAGGTGCACAGATGCTGTTTCAGAGATGTACATTATTTTGCCATCGGATGCCACGACGAAAACAAAGCCATCCAAAGTCTGAAAGAAAGAGAAGTGCACAGGGTAAGAAGTAAGAAATCAGTTTAAAGCATTTACAGTGAAAACCAAATTGTTTTGGAGGATGATTTCTGTCTGATTTCAGCAGCAGCACACAGCAAAATTTAAGGAATAGAAACCTTTACCTGACTTTGTTCCTTAAAACTCAGGGATGTTGTGAACTCCACCTCATTCCCCTGCAGATGCAGCTTTGCTGCTCCGCTTTCAGGGAATATTTTGCTGTTGATTCAGGGTTTTTTTAGTGCTTAGCCCAAATCCTGAGCTCTGTGGTGCTCAGGGGGAAGTCAGGCCCTACGTGAGCCATTTTTTATGGCATAATTGGCAGACCCAGCTCACTGCTATTTGCAATTTATTTAATGGCACCATGAGCAATGTTTAAACTTGACTGCACTTTCAGTAACATATTTCTGAACAGAGGGGTCTCTGCTCTGAAACTGTGGGAACATCCAAAAAGAAAGCAGAAAAAGTCAGCATCCAAAACTTTATCACACTTGAAGAGAGATGTTTGTGCTTATTAAGTTTTATCCCTGCAGTCTGTAAACCAATGCAAACTTGAGATCCAATCCTACAAATTCTTCTTGGCAGGGTATGGGCTGGGAGGCAAATCTTGCTTGTGTGAGTAAAAACTGAAGTTTGATTTAGTCAGATCTTATTCGTACGAGAAAAAAATAAATGCTGTGGTAAAGCTGAGCTAAAACTGGCCATGATTTGGAAATCACAAAACCTCTCACTTTGAGGGGTCCTTGATTTTTCAGTGCCCAATTTCAGGCTTTTTTTCAAAAGTATCTGATATCAAAAAGTCTCCATTATCTCTATCCAGTGTAGAAAGCTTTGATCAACACAGGGCATGTGAAAAGTAGTGAATATTCACTTGTGTGAATATCACTAGACAATAGATTTGGAAGAGAAAAATGATTCTTACAGTACTTTGGTAAAGCAAGCACCTGTTTTAATCCATTTAAAGTCACTCAACTGGAAGAGATGCAATAAAATCCTGTCTGCTTCATGCACCTCTAGTGCCACCTCAATAAGAAAATATTCCAAATTATTCTCTGGCCTACTAATGACTCTACAGCATGTAAGTGAAACCAGGTTACTCTTTGCCTCTTTTTTTTCCTTTTTTTTTTTTTCTTTTGGAATATAAATTAGATTTTGTAGAAATATCATAATGGGAAATAAATTACTGCACACTTAGCCATAATTTTACTTTAAGCACTGTTGTCTTGCAATTGCTTTAGCCAGTATCATTAACAAACTTGTGTCAATGCTGCTGTTACTGCAGCACATCCCAAAATTTCATTCACAGGAAAGCTGAAAATCCAAATGTAAAGTCTAAGTACCCTAAAAGAAAATTTTAAAAATGTTTTCAGTAAATGAGAGTTTATTAAAACCTTCAGCATTTGTCATTCAGAATTAACTGAACTGTAAAATGAGAATTACAGGTGGTCAGCATTTAATTTTGTGTAAATTCACTTAATGCCAGACAAAGCCGGGAAGGAGGAGGAGGAACAACAGTGATTTATACAACTCGGTCTGTATTTCAATATATGCATTATATTATACACATAGAGTATTATACAGAACTAAATCAGCATTTTCAGGTGGACTTGTGGCTCTGGAACAGCTCGGAGGACATCAGCTACTTGAATTAAAATTTCCAAGGCTGGAAATGCCTCCCCAGGAGACAATTTTGAGCTCTGGGTGCGGTCAGTGCCTCCCGCTCCAAAGCAGCCTCCCAAAAATCTCTCTTTTCCTCGCAGAGAGCGGCTGATGCTCTGCGGGAGCAAATAAATCACTGCGCTCGTCCTTCCAAAGGTCGGAGCCGGCGACACCGCGGCCGCGGAGCCCGAGCAGAGATTTTCTGTGGAGGTTTTTGTCCCCAGCCGAGCGAGACGGTGAAAACAGCCCCAGCTCTGTGACCAGGAATTCACCTCCCGCAATAAACCCGCCCGTTAAATGAATGTGGTTTACTGGCTCTTGAAAATCGGGGGAGAAAACCCGCGCTGCGTTAAGTTCACGTATTTAAAAAAAAAAAAAAAAATTAAAAAAAAAGAGTCAAACGCAATTTAATTTCTTTCCCCCCTCCTGCTGGCACGCTCGGCCTGGCTACGCCTTCCTAAACTCTGAATTCAGAGGAGTTCCAGAGCGGATCACCGGGACTGGGAACAACGGCATTTTCAGGGGCTGAAGTCCACGGGAGACCCAGCCCAGGTGTTCTCTCCCCTCGCTCCCTCCCGGCTTTCCCCTGCCCCGGGGGCTTCCTGGGGACATCCCCGGCACTTCTGGGGCGGCTGATGAAAGCATTTAGGGCTGGGGGACACTGCCTGCACAGAGGGGATGAGCGCCTCTTGCTTCCGCCAGTATCAGAGGCGGAAAAAGCAAAATAATGGGAATACAAGTGGTTGCTGTCTCTCTTTCTGCTCTCGCAGCCCGTCAAGGCTCGGGAATGAGGCGAAGGGTTCAGCCAGGCTCCTGTCGTGGTGCGGGGGTGAAGAGCAAGTGGAGGAGGAGGAGGAGGAAGAAGAGGAGGAAAAGGAGGAGGAGAGGCAACACCTCAGCCCCAGGTTTCCGATGCCCAGCGCGTACGGGAGGAGGAAGGGGTCCGCTACCTGAAGCAAGTGGGATCCGAGCTCCATGGCCACGTTATCCAGGGGCCCGATCCTGCTCGGCTGGCCCCAGGCGTCGCCCAGACCTGCAAAAGAAACAAGGATTTGGTAGAGCCGGAAGCGGAGCCGGGTCAGTCCTGTCCTCCCGAGCGGGACCTGCGCTGCCCGTGCTCCCCCTTCTCCCTCGGGGCGCGGGCCTGGAAGTGGGAAAGGCTGAGTCCCTTCGACACGCAGGCTTTGGGAGGGAATTGTTCTTTTTTTCTGGAGCAGAGCATCCCCGCGGATCCGCTTTCCCCCTCCCCGGAGAGCCCCCAGGGACGCGGCAGCCGCTCCCGCCGCCCGCCGGGCCCGTCCCGTCCTTGCAGCGGCACCGTCCCCGTTCCGCCGTCCCTGTGAGCGGCCACCGCCGCGCTGCGCAGAGAGGAGGATGAGGAGGTTAAAGAGAGCCGAAGCTCGATCGGGGATGAGCTGCCCCGACTGCCCCTTCACCTGCGCACGGACGGGACCGACACAGCTTCGGCCCCCCCTCCCCATCGAGCCCTGACCCCAGAGCCCGACCCCACAGCCCGACACCGCCCTGGTGACAGTGGAAGCTTTGTGATGGAGCTGGCTTGGGGCGAGGAGGGGCGGGTGGGCTGGGGTTTGTGTGTTCATTGGTTTGTTTGTTTGTTTTTCTCTTCCTCGGTGAAAAGAAGCCTTTCAGCAGCTCCCCGGCGGAGCCCAGACCGCCACCGTGCCAGCCCAAGAGCTGGACACTCCCGTGGGCACCTGGTGGCAGAGGGGCCACTGCCCGCGAGGGATGGAGGGGAAGGGAAGGACGCGACCGCATCCGTTTAGTGCCTCGTTTTTGGAGAGAAAGGCCAACCCTCGGCTTCGGGGAGGCCGCGGAGCCCGGAGGGCGCTGCGGAAGGGCCGGTGGCCCTGGATGGAAGGCGGGGATTCGGTGCTGCCAGCCTGGAATTCCACAATCGCCCCGGCTCACGGATGCACCGCTATGAAACAGAGCCCCGTGTTCTCCCCCGGTGCCCTCTCTCCGCCCAGGCGCTTCCAAAGAAACCTCCCCACTCCCGGCTGCGGCGAGAGCCCCGCTCGGCTCCGGAACGGGAGGGAAAAGTTGGCAGAAATTCCTGCCCTGAGCTCCAGCTCTGTGATTCCGCCCCTCCTGAAACCCTCACGGATCCGTTTGTGCTTTGGCCACTTAAATCTGGTCTGGAAATGCTGGGGGATTTCTCTCCCCTCTTTGAGCATCCCTTGGGATGGGCAGGATCTCCCACCGGAGGGACGGGAGGCGGCGGGGCGGACGCGCCTGCCCGCGGTGCTTTTCCCAGAATTTAGATTCCCTTCCCGTTGCCAGCGGAGCCTGGCTCCGTGTCCTACTCCCTCTGGGAAAGCACTAAGGAGCTTCCCACGCCAGGCAGGGGACACCGGGGACCTTGGCCGGCCCTGACGCCTCCTTTCCGCCGTCCCAAGGCAGTAGCAGCACCCAAAAAGCGGTTTTGATCCCCACCCCGTGTCCATCTCTCAGGGTCTCTCCAGACTCCGGGAATTCACAGCGGGTGGCTGCGCTTTCCCGTGGGAAGGGGAAGGACACCTTCCCTACTCTGAAAGAAGCACCGGGAAATTTGCTCGGAAGAGCCAAACGAAAACTCGCGCTTTTCTCTGCCGTTTCCCAATTCTCCGCTTGGAAAAGGCTCCTAAACTTCCAGAGACACGTCAAAAATATCCTTTCTGCTGAAACTCTTTTTCGTCTGGGGAGAAAAGTTTGGGAATCGCGGAGTCCTCCTGCAGTTTCTTTCCCGAGGCGGCAACAAATGCAAGCTCCGGAGCCTGTCCCTGTGCCGCGAGGTTTGCCCTTATTTCGAATTCCTAATTACAGATCTCGAAATATGAGACTGCAGCCCTGCAAAAGGAGTCACACACAGCGGTGTAAAAGCTGTCCTGAGCCCTTACATTCCGAAAGACGAAGCAGATTCATTTCTTGAGCTCTCACGAAGCTCTCCAAGAACGAGCCGCGTCTCTGCCCCACCCGTGCGAGACAATTCGCTCCGTCCTGTCCTTTCACATCATCCCAAAATCTGCACTTTCTAGGTTCTTTCCTAGATCTGGCTAAAAAAAAAAAAAAAAAAAAAAGAGCCACTTGCTCAGATTTGCTCCCTTTGGAATTTTAAATTGGAGTCGCAATCGCGAACGCGCATCAGACGTAAACACGTTCGGTGGATCAGCCTGGCATTCGTCTGAGCTTATTTTAAAGCCGGTGATTTTATAATTTAATCCGCCAGCAGATCGCTTTAAAGGTGAAAACGAAACGAATAAAACCTTACAGTGGAATAAAGGACCAAGGCCCATTAACTTCTCTTCGGAGAGATTTGCAAACGTGTCCTGTAAACATATGGATGCCATAGGCTCCGCCGGGCTGCTCCTGCCCGGCCAGGGAATACCGCACAAATTCGCTCACTGGCCTGGAGCGAGGCCAAAATCCCTGCCGATACACAGCGAGCCTTTCCTGCACCGCTCCTTCGGGATGGGATTTTGCTGGGATGGGAAGGGATCCCTGTCTGGGAGAGCTGCCGGGTGTCCCACACGGCTTTGCCACCGGACGGGTCGTTTGGAAGGAAACATTTCCAAATGCTCCCTCGTAGCAGGAATTACCTGGCCCGGGAGAGAGAATTCCCTGCGGGCGGGCAGCTGGAGCATCCCCCCGGCAAAAGCCGGGAGCACCCGTGGGGGTGGCCTGGCCCCGAGCGCGGCTACTTTGCCGTGCTGGAGGGTCAGGGATCATCCAGATCCAGCGACCGGGGGGGACTGGGCAGCGGAAAGCCCGGAAAGCCGGGGCTGGGCTCGAGCGGAGCTGGCACGGCCCAGGGCCGCCTGCGGGAGGGTGACCCGCCAGTCCCAGGCTCAACCTTCTCTTTTTTGGCACCCGCCGCCGGCAAACATGGGCGGGATGAGCCTCTCTCCTCGTCTGCCCGGCTTTTCCTGGTGTTT
Source organism: Corvus moneduloides (assembly GCF_009650955.1). Taxonomy (NCBI): domain Eukaryota; kingdom Metazoa; phylum Chordata; class Aves; order Passeriformes; family Corvidae; genus Corvus; species Corvus moneduloides. The sequence goes on from NC_045477.1 coordinate 121,421,691, forward strand.
GTGCAGGTGTCAGTCCCCCCCGGGCCCAGGGCCGTGCGGGCAGGGCAGGAGAGGGATGCCCGGCAGGGAAGCCACCGGCCCCAAGGGCAGCTGTGCCCGCCGAACCCCTGCGGGCACCGGGCGGCAGCTCCGGCTCCGACAACGGCGGGCCGGAGTCACAGGGGGTTTTACACCAGCACCCCAAAGTTCTAGCTGCTTTTGCCGTCGAAAAACCAGGGGGTTTTCGCACAAACGCGTCCCCCTCCCTGTGGCAAACACGGACAAAATCCCTCTCCCTCTTTTAACATCTCTGGCTGTTCCTCAAAGTACCTCAGCACTGACTTTGTACCGTTTCCCAGTTTCCAGAGAGGCAGCGGGGTGAGTGAAACTGTAATAAGATCTAGAAATATTTGGGAACAACTCCCACCTTTGCTCTCAGCATACGAAAGTTCGTCCACACACACATTTGAAAGCCCGGTAGCTTTTCAGCTTGGGATTCTGCTTAAAAGAATCACTTAGCGATGTATTATGTTAAGTGTCGGGTTGCCCTGTAACTTGGAGTATTTCCTTTGTGTCTGCTGGGCTGTTCCCCGGCTCCCCCGGAGCGCAAGGTCCCCCACCCTTCAGAAGGAACCTCGGGACAACGACAAGTCCCGGGGCTTCACCGCCTATCCTGGTTTTTTGGGTTTTCCCCAGCGCGGTTGTGCCTCCCTCGGCCGGGAAAGCCCCGGGGAAATTCCCGGTGGGCGGCCCCTGAGCTGCATCGAGATTTGTGCCCCTCGTTGAGGCGAGGTCCGAGGCTCTGCTGTCACCCCGTGAGGAGGGGGAGGCAGCGGGGCGAGGGCAGCGCTGACACCTCGCCCTAAGCCCCGTCTGCAGCGGGGGGCCAGGGGTCTCAGCCCCACGGCACCGCTGGATCCCGGGGGCCGCGATGGGTCTGGAGCCCGCGGGGAACCCCCGAGCCCGGTCAGGGGAACCTCTGAGAGGGGGGAAGCTCCCAGGTCAGGGGCGCTTTGGGAAGGAGCAGGGCTGGGCAGCGATGTGCCGAGCCGCCCGCTCCTCTCTGCGGGCTCAGCGTCACCGGCCGGGAAGGCGGCCGAGGGCTGGGTGTAAAAATCAAGATTTCTATTTTATAAAAAGAAAAAAAAAAAAAAAAGAAAACCAAAACAAAACAAAAAACCAAACAAACAAACAAAAAAAAAAAAAAAACGAGAGAGAGAGGAAAAAAGTCAAACTCCTAGGAAAAAAACCTAAAAAAAAAAAGTGGGGAAAAAAATACTCTAACCAATCTGCCCCCAGGACACCCGCACAAACCCAGCTCTCCTCGCCGAGCCAAACCCACCAGATCGCGTTAAGAGGCCCCAAAGCGGGCGTCCTACAGGCAGGGAGGTCACGGGCAGACCCAGAGCTCTCACGACAGTGACCCCCGCCCTTCCTCTCTCCCCCTGCCGTCCTTCCGTCCCCTCCGGCCGGGACAGACCTGAGCGACCCCGCCGCCCGTCCCCGCACCGCGGGGCCACCGGCTCCCGCCGCCTGGGAACGGCCCCAGGAAAACCCTAAAAAAAAGGCACTTTTGTTTTAGTAAGACCTTTAATGTCGCTATTAGCGGTTAGTACAATAGGGGCTGCCTTTCCAAAAGGGATTACTCACGCCTCGCGCTTTATTTATTTATTTAATTCATTAATGAACCTTTTCCGAACGCGTGTGACAACCCGATGAAATAGCTGCGATTCGCCTTGATTTTCTTAAAATATACAATTCGTGGCCAGGTTTAAATGGGGACCGAAGACTGTGAATATTCCTGGTAATTTCTATTGTCTGCCTCTCGGAATAAGGAAGGTCTGAGATCTGCCGCTCGGTCACTTTATTCAGGTTATTTCGTATTGCGCACATCATATTTTGGGTCACATAATAATTAGCTCGCTCCCATCCGGTTTAAACAACCATAAATGTCCAATTTTATAATCAGTTTTGGATACTGCGTCGGGGATGGGGGAGGGAGAGGGCGAGGATTTAACCAGTCTCCCATCACCGGGGGGCAGAGAATCGCAGTTTTTAAACGCGATTCATTCTCGCCTCTCTTTCTTTCATTAGTTCCTCTTCAGAAAAAAAAAAAAAAAAAAAATAAAAAATACTGACAGCCGAGACAGAACACGACCGGTGGTGTATTTTTGTTCTACAGTAACAAAGCCGTGGCGACAACAACAAAAAAATATCAAAACGCGAGAGAAGACGGTGTTAGAGAGCGGGAGCGCGGGGGAGGCTGGAGGCTGCTGTGTCCTGACTTTAACTCCTGAATCTCAAGGTCGCAGCGATACCGCAGGGCACAGCCTGGGCTATCGGAGCACAAACTTGTCCCTTCCAGGGCTTGCACTGCGAGCCCGAAAGGAGCTGGGGTAGAAATCTCCTTTCGCTGTCGCTGCTTGGAGTCTGATCGGGCGCTAGTGCGGGTTCAGTCCATCTTCGGGAAAAGCCTGGCCGGGCTGAGCAGGAGACCTGTCCCGAGCCCCCGACAAGCCCTGTCGGAGTGCTGGGGTCAGTCAGCTCGCTGAGGGTCTCAAACTTTTCCTAAACTCTGTGTCAGCTCGCTGTGGAAATAAGGGGGGAAGCCATCCACCGAGGGTTTTGAAAACACAGCCCTCTGTCTGCCTCTCTCTCTCTCTCCCTCCAGTCTAGACAGAGCTGGAAGCCAGGTCTGCAGTTGAAGAACGTTTCTGGTCGCGCTGGCCGCAGCTACTCCGGGCCTAGCACGCGTCTAGTGCCGCCTCAGACCTGTCCCCCCCACCCTGCCACCCCTTTCAGCCTTTTAGGGTGACGGCTGGGGCAGCCCGGGGTGCTGGACCCCCGCTCCGAGGACAACTCCCGTGGGAGCGCATCGCGGCTGCCCTGGGAGCAGAGGCCGGGGCTGGAGCGGGGGCCTGGTACGTACCCACCTTTATTTCATGCCCCAGAACCCATCGAGTCCAACCCCCTCCACGGGGCTCTTTCCCCAGGTCTGGCTGCCCCAGGATTTAAGCTGGGAAGCCTTTCCGGGCTGTTGCACTCCCCGTTTGCCCTCTCAGTAAAGCCAACTGGAAACCAGTAGCCGAGTATGAGGAGGAAGGAGGGAGGGCTGACAGACCGACGGAGGGATGGGGACCCCCTCCTCTCCTTCCACGGGCAAATCCCGGGGGAGAGGGAAGTTTGGGTAATGCGGGACTGTGTGGAAGAAAACCCCCCCTTACTCCCCCAAAAAGTCCTTCTGCAGCCGGCGCTGCCCGCAGCCGCCTCTCTCCGGCTCCCCCCTTTCCCCTCCACCCTCCCAGGCACTAAACGCAGGGCTCGGGGACCGGAGGCGGTAATTCCCCCGGCCTGTCATCCCTGGATGCGAAGCTTTGGTTTTAAATGTATTTCCACCCGTACTTAAGACGATGAAAGATCAGGAATTCGCTGTATGCATTTAAACGTTGCCCTTAATAAGCAGAGTGTGCGGAAGCGCACGCCCGGCCTGTTTAGGGAAGACAGACACATAAAACACACCCGAGCTGTGGGTATAAACCTGCTCTCGGGGTCGTCTCGTTGCTCTTGAGGAGCAGCAGGGCTGGAAAAGCCAGGACGCATCCAGCAGCATCTCGAAACGTGCCGCTTTTCCTCCCTCCTAAATCAAAGGCGTTCGGGGACACGTTCCCCAGCCACGGCCGGCGAGTGACCCCCCCTCGAAATTACGACGCTCTATTTCTCCTCGGGAAAATTTCCCGGTGGGGAATAATGGCTGGAAAATGCGGCGGAGCAGAGCCTCGCTTCCCTTGCTCCGTGCCTCGGGAGCTCACGCTAAAGGAGCCCCGGCTTTCCATAGCACGGCTGCTCCGTGCTCCCGAAATTTCTCAATTAAATGGCCACAACGGTAAGCTTTGCTCGGGTTGGGAGGCGGGTTTTATTCCGCACCCCCCTTCCCCTATTTTATTTTTTGGTTGTGTTTTTCTTTTTAGCTTTTTAATAAAGCTCCTTAGAAACCGCGACGGAGAGCAGACCTTCCCCTGCGGAATTTGCTAATTCCTTCACCCTGCTCCCAGTCCGGAGAGGCACAAACAAATGACAAAGCGGGGGAGCTGGGCTTTATTTAGCCACCCGCAGGCACTGACCAGCGCTTGATTCCACGGCTCCCATCAGCTCAGCGGCCGCACGGACAGCACGGGCGGCCGGCGGCTCCCCACGGCTGCCGGCCCGCAGCCTCCCCTCGCCCCGGGCGGCCCCAAGGGCGCTCGGGGGGAAGGTGAGAGGCTCCGGGGGGCTGATTTTCCGCCAACCCCGAGGGAAGGAGAGATTGGTGCCGGGCCTCGCTGCTGGGTGCCCCCGAGAAGAGCCGCGGGAGCCACAGCCCCGGCCGAGGTGCAGCGGGGTCCCGGCCCCGCCGAGGCCGGGCTGGGCTCGGACCCTCCTTCCCCGCTCTCCCCGGCCCCACGAGAAGGAGCAGGGCCTCGCTGCGAAGCTGCCGCGCCTTCATTCCCAGCCTACTTCCCTAGCTTCAGAAAACTCCAACCAAAACAAAATAATAATAACAACCACACAGTTTTTTTCCCCGAGGCCGTGCCTGGACGGGAAGCGCCGCGCCGAGGGGCCACCCCGGGGGCCGGGCGGGCTCCTCCGGGGCTGCAGACACGAACCGAGCCCGCTCTCATCGGGACGGTCCCCCTGAGCCAACGGAGCTGAACCGGCAGCCGAGGAGGAGGGGGAGAAAGGGGGGATGAACCGGCCGGCTCTGCCTCCCACCGCCGCCGGCTTTGGGGCAGCGCAGCTCTGCCTCCTCTTCCAGGGCACACGGGTTCATTTCCAGCCCGGCGGCTTTTACCTCAATCCCCGATCGCTCTCCACCGGTTCTGGGACTCCTGCAGGCATCCCCTCCCTCCTGCCAGGACGCCGTTGGGGTCGTACCCACCCCAGCACCCCGTCCCCGCTCTCTCTCGGCCCGCGGTGCCTCCCCGTCCCTCCCGTGCGGGCTCCCGGAGCTCCGGGTGTGGTTTTACCTTCGGGGAAGACGGCTCGCATTTTCAGGTAGCTGGTGGTGAGGCGGATGATGGACGCCTTGTCCAGCTGCGAGGTGATGGCCGAGGGCAGGGGCAGCAGTTTAGCCAGTTCGTAGAATTCTCCATTTTCTTTTTCCCGTCTAGTCTTTGCCGCGTTCTTGGATTTTTCCTTCATCGCGACTGCTGCAAGGCGGGGATGTCACTGGCATATTAGACCCGATTCTTCCGAATGGCAGGGGGCATGGATTTCGACAGCAGAGTTAGTATTTTCGTTTAAGGAAGGGAATTTACCCAAATCAAATCAAATAATTAGTAATAATAATAAACGGAGGGAAAAAAAGAAGACAAAAAGGGGAGGGTAAAAAAAAAAAGCCAAGCCAACCAACCAAAACCAACACCAACAGAAAGGGTGCGAGGAGGGGGGAGGCGATCTCTGAGCCACAACCAGGACAGGAAAGCGGCTCGGAGAAGGCAGTTCTGCTCTGATCCTGCAGTGGCGAGGGCTTCGAAACCCAGACTGAAAGACCCACGGCAACCTTCGTCCTCTGCGTGCAGCTGGGAATGGGATCTTGATCTTCTCCTCAAAACGGGGAGCAAACTGCTGGGTTTCCTTCACCGAACGATTTCTTCCACTCAATCCTTTCCCGTCCAAAAATAATAATTAAAAAAAAAAAAAAAAGAAAGAAAGAAAGAAAGAAAGAAAGAAAGAAAGAAAGAAAGAAAGAAAGAAAGAAAGAAAGAAAGAAAGAAAGAAAGAAAGAAAAAGAAAATAGAGCGTCCGTGCAAGAAATCATTGGGCTAAGCAGGCTGAACCATTTTTGGACATTTTTTCTCTGAAGGAAAAAAAAAAAAAAGAAACCGAACGACCGCGCTGCTCGTTGAAGGAAGTGCAAAATGATCTGGTCCCGGAGCCCGAGATGCCGAGGACACGACGAGCTCCCCGCTGAACCAAAGTCAAAGCCGGTGCGGCGGCAGCTGATGGCTGGAGTGCTCCGGGATCACCGGCGCTCCTCTCCGTGCTCCGCTGCCCTCCGGGCGCGCTGCTCCTGCGGCTGAAGGGCGCTGCTCCTCCCGTGCCCGAGGGGCTCCAGCAGCGCCGGGGCGCGGGGGCCGCCGAGCCCCGCTGGCTGCGGGGGCTGCGGGGGCTGCGGGGGCTGCGGGGGCTGCGGGGGCTGCGGGGCTGCTCCTGCCGCTGCGGCCGCTGCGCCCGGCTCCAAATGTGCTTCTCATGCGGAGTCAAATTAAAGGATCCGTTTTCCTCGGGACCAGTGCCACTTCAGCGTTGTCTCTTTCCAAACAAGTCCGAGCGCTGGCAAAGGCGCGGGGTTGATTTTGTTGCTTTTATTTATTGGTTTGTTTTTTGATTTTTCCTCCTTTTAAAGAAAAAGAGTTTGCAAGATAGGAACCGTTTCTCTCTCTTTTCTCTCTCTCTTTTTTTTTGTTTCTTTTTTATTTGTCACGTATTTCAAGAGCGAAGCGGTGACTCTTTGGCAGAGACATGCCTTTCAAAGGCAAGGGGAGGGTTTGCTACATTCACCTCCCGCAACGAGCAGCGATCCTCACCATTCGGCAAGGATCGAAGGTAAAATTCCCCTCCTCTCGGAAATCACAGCCGCCACGCTCCTCGTCTGAAAGCACCGATATCTCCTCTTTTTTTTTTTTTTTTTTGTTCTTTTCTTTCCTCGCCTTTTTTATTTATTTATTTTTTTTTTGTTTTCCCAGGGCCAGAAGGAGCTCTGAAGTGGACCTCTCGGTTAATTCTTTAGCAAAGGCTGCAGAAAGCCAGGAGAGCCTCAAGAGGGGAGGGGATAATGTATCCGTGACGTGTCCTCCCGCGCAGCGCCCTCCGAGGGACCCAAATCCAGAAGAGCCAGCGCAGAGCCGCAATTAGCACTTGCGAGGGGACGGGAGGCCGGCCCGGGGGGAGCCGGGGGCGGGGGCCGCTGGCTGGGGCAGCCCGAGCCCGCTCCCCCCGGCCTCCCCAAGCGGCCGGCGGAGCCCCTTGCCCCTCGTTGCCCTTCTCGGTGCACCGGCCATGACCCCGAGGGGGCCCTTGTCCCCCGTGCCGGGGCGCAGCTGCCCGCGGGAGGGGCCACGGGGGGGGTGTGGGGCCGGGACACGCGTGGGGCCCCCTTGCCCAGCCCCGCGGCACCGCCGGGAAGCCAGCCGAGACTTTCCTCCGTTGTTGTGGCGCTGGGTAAAGCGTACCTGGGTACTCGCGCAGGTATAGACACAGCGCGTATTTATTCTGTATATAAAATATGTATTTTGCGTATTACACGTGTATGCACGCACACAAATATATTCACAGACGGCCTCTCGTACATGCAGAGGAGGGGGCCGAGCTCCGCGGGAGCTGCCCGGGGCCGCCCCGCCGCCCTCCCCGCCGGCAGCCGCTGCTCATCAGCCCCCGCTGACCGGGGCTTAACCCCGGAGCTGCCGAAGCAGCGCTCGGGGGAAAGAAGATGAAGCAAATCCCCGAGCGCCCAGGCTATGCCGGGACCCCCGGGGCCACCTCCCTCGGAGAGCTCATGGGGCCGTGACCGCAAGGCTCGGGGCCACCTTTGCTGTCGTTGTCACAAAAGCGATGCCTGGGTCCCTTATCGTGTCCCGAGTGAGGGAATTAAGCCCAGCCCGGGCAGGACTGAGCCGTGCCCGGCCGGGTTTAACGCGGCCCCGACCCGACGGGAGATCTTGGGCAGCCCCGCGCTGCTTTTGGGGACAGAAACCCGCGCGTGTGTCCCTGTCCCACTCGCACGGGGACACAGCCCCGGCCCCACGGGCAGCCGGCCCTGCCCAGCGCCACTTGCAGCGATCCGCCCCGGACACGCGTGGGGATTAAAGCAGCGAGGAAAGGAGAGAAAGGAGGCACCAGCAGAGCCCGGAGAGACGCGGCTCCACATCCAAGGGGGCCGAGGGGGATGGGAGCGCCCGTTCGCAGGACACAATGCACCGGTCCTTAATATTAATCCCCGGGAGAGGCCTGGCCGGCGGGCGAGTGTGTTTGCTTAAGCTCGCCCGCCCCTCCGTAATTATCCCATTACAGCAGAAAGAGCCCGGCCCGGCCATGCCGAGGGAAAGGCCACGCTCTTTAACCTCCCCGCGGCCGGGACCTGCCCGGGCCACCGCTGCCCGTGGGGTGGCGAGTGGGGACACTGCTGCACCTCCTGCCTTCCCTGCTTGAGAAGTGGGGCGAGGAGCGGGCGAGCGGAGCCCTGAAGGGTTCCAGGACATGCCCGCACGGCCTCTGGTCCCAAATCCACCCCCTTCTGGCTCAGACACCGGGACCGCGCCCGTCCCTCGGCTGACGCGCCTGGGACAGCGGCTTTTGTAGGGAAGACAAACAGGGAATGGGAACAGGCTCTGCCGCGCCGTCCTGGGTGGGATTTAGGCTGGAGCTGGCTCCCAGGTCAAGGAAACCTGAGCGAAAGCCTTGCACCGGCGGGACCGGGAGATGTGTCCCGTTTCACCCTCCCGCATTGCCCTTTTTACCCGAAAATAGGAGCAGCTCCGTGCCCCTCTCTATGGGGACACCTCTCCTGGGCACATTGGCGACGCCAGATTTAACCCGCTGCTGTATTTTTATTGTTACGAAAGAGTGTTCCGGGCTGGGACTTTTCTCCGAGCAAAACAAACCCAAATTAATCTAGGGAAAAAAAAAAAAAAAAGAAAACCAAAAACCACCCGTCGAAAAGAAACTTCAGCTTTTCGGGGAAATTCTCAAAATTCAATGCAATCTCCGCCCGCCGCCGAAACTGGACGCATGAGCAGAGGTAAAAAAAAAAAAAAAAAAAAAATATATATATATATATCGGGGAAAAATATTTTATATATATATAAATCAATATATATATTTATCTATTTATTGCTGAAAATTAGCTGTATATCAAGGCAGGTCCTAACGGGTCGGACACAAGAAGCTCTGCGATCGCTACCCCCGAGAAGGAATGCTTATGGGACATTTCCGTGTCCTGTAAACAAAACAGAGGGACAAACGACGAGGTGCAAAGGAAAGCGTGAGAGGAGCGTGTTGTGTTTCTAACAAATTGCGGTGGTCCGGAGAAAGGGCAGGTCTGCGAATGTTTTCAACAGAATCCCGACAGAAAAAGAAGAATCTCGGTGCTACAAGGGTGGCCCAAACCTATCGAGGTGGATTCGCGATGTGCAGCTCGGTGACTCCGAGGCGGCTGCAGGGGCTTCCCTGCGACCCTTTTCAGAAGAAACTCCTCGTCAGGAGGAAAATAAATAAGGAGAATAAATAAAGCAATTTATTACTTCAATATTCAGATCGTGTTTTCACGGATCCGTTGTTGTTGAATCCTAAACCGGGCACGCACAAACCCCACTATTATTTAACAACATTTCTCCCTTGCTTGGAGGGGAAAACCCTTCCCCGAGCGGGAGACACAGAGAGAGAATTTCTTCCCCAGGTGAGCTGTGTCGCAGAGGAACATTTCCAACGTTTCCCCTTTTTTTTTCCTTCCCAGGGGTTTCAACTGGAGACGGAAAACAGAGAGGAAACCGAGAGGTGAGAATAACCCCTCTGCACCCCGAAATAAACTCTAATTGCAGCGCTCCGGGGTTTGCAGGTGGGTGCCCCGTGTCTGGGTGCCTCTGGGGACAAGCTCGAAGCTCCAAGGGATGGGGTTCAACGCCTTTTTTTTTTTTGGGCAGTCCCACATCTTGCAGGCGGGGGGCTGCACACCCGGGACCTCCGGCACACCCGGGACCCCCGGCACCGCTCCCCTCCCGTTCCCTGCCCCGCCCGGGATCCAGGGGCATCCCCAGGGCCGCTCCAGCCGAGCTTTACAGGGGCAGGCGGCAGGACGGGGGTAGCCATCCCCACCCCGTGTCCGTGAAAGTGCCACTCTTGCCCCCAAAAAACTTGGCAGCGCCGCGATTTTGGTGTTGGTGGAGTTTTCCTGCTTTTTTTTTTCCTCGGTGGACGCTGGCGCGGGAGAGGGGGGTGGAAATCGGGGCTGCAGATCCCAGCACAGAGCGGGGCTTAACTTTAGTCTGAGGTGCTTAGCTGAAGTATTAACTGTGAGAAATACCACCAAGTTCCACAGGAAAGAAAATATCGTCAGATATTTGAACATTTACAGCCTGCACCATCAGCACTGCTCCGAGCCCGAGGACCAGCAGCGCTTATCGTCCCCGGAGGAATCCCCCGGATTTTTTTCCCCTGTAACTACTGCTCCCAAGTGTGGCTGTACACACACAGCCGCTCTCACACACAAATCCTATAAATGCTAATAAAACAGATTCCTCGGGATTTGTTTAACTTGCCCTGGCACCGCGATCCTATATTGATATTCAATGGGGTCACTGGTGTGCGGGAGGATTGCTGCCGAAGCGTAAGGCTTTGGGATCAACCTTCCAGGGTGCCACTCGGCCACGTCCTTGCAGACAAGGTGGGGGCCACAAGCGTTGGCAGTGCCATGAATTTGCACTGAACACTTGAAAGGGGAAAAAAGGAAGTGGAATCTTGGTGCTGGAATTATGAAGCTATGCAGAATCGAGGCCTCCGGTTGCAGGGGATCGTTTTCAGCTCCTTTCTGGAAGCTGTATTGCTGCTATTGTCCAACCTTTGCTGGCCACATGGGACACGTTTGGCAATAGGACAGAAAATTATTTCTACTGGGCATGAACTGGAAATATCCAGCTGGGGCATGGATCCCATTTCTAATCAGAGTGGAGGGAAGGAAATCTCAACTCTCTTTCTTGTCACTCAGACAGCGTTTGGAGAGTTGGTCAAAAGCTCCTACCCAGAAAAAATACGGCTGTTTAAAAATGAAATAAAGCTTGTGGGGTTTGGTTTTTTTTTACCCTTCCCACTTGTAAATTTTGGGGTTTTATGTTGCTGCCCATGCTGCAGAATGGGGTGCACGCCGTGTGGAGTGGGCAGGGATAACACAGGCGTGCAGCGCTGCAGGAGCTGTCAGAGTTGATGGACTGATCCAAATGGATGATATTTGCAAAAAATACGCCCAAGTTAAAAACCCGCAGTGCTCATGTTCGGGTCAGGTTTTCGATTTCAGTTTTCTAAGGAGAATAAAGTTGTTTTGTTAAGGTCAACTTAATTTTTTTTCCCCCTCACAACCGGAGCTGGAATTCGGTGAATTTTCCGAAAGTTTTTTCATACAGCTCTGATAATTGGTATTAATTATGACACCCAAAGTTTCGTGACCAAACATTTGCTGCTGCTCAAATAAGTTGCAAATCGTATTTCTTTTAACTACAGGAGATAGTTTAAAAAGCAGAAGCTGGGAATAGGAGAGGGAGTGTATCCATCAGGGAGAGGAAGCTTCTTGGCTGGAGAAATTGGAAAAAACCTAGTGGGAAAAGCACACACTGGATCATTTTTACTCGATCTGTCTGAAATCTTTGAACATTACGAAAGTCAATGTTGAGAATTTCTATTTACTTTTTCAAAGTTCTGTTCAGAGATTTGTTTTCTCAGTGGTCCTTGGCTTATATGAGCAGTGTGACTAATCTAGTGGAGATGAATGATGGATCTGTGAGGAATAGAGGAATTCTGATTCAAAAACATGTCCCTCTCTTTTTTTTTTGGTGGTATTTTATGCTACTTGGCGTTCAATATGTTATATAATGACTGTCAGAAGAACTTCGGTAAAACTTGATGGTCAAGTTTATAAATACTTTAGTCATGATTTAGAAATGATGGATGGAAAATGTTATTTATACATAATGCTATTTTGTGCCTAATTATGGGATGTTTTACTCTGTTCTGAGCACAGGCATAAGCAAATGAATGTGCTGTCATTAACGACGGCACCTTTGATTTCTAAATAGGTTTTTTACCATGGACAGGCAGAGAAATTTAAATAAAGAATGAGCTTTTCACATGGGACTGGGATTTGAGGGGCAGCACAGGGGCAGCTCTCATCTCTGCTCCCTGGGACAGGGATGGGACCCAGGGAGCAGCTGGAGCTGGGCCAGGGGAGGTTTAGGGGGATATTTAGGACAAGGTTCTTCCCCCAGAGGCTGCTGGGCACTGCCCAGGCTCCCCAGGGAATGGGCACGGCCCTGAGGCTGCCAGAGCTCCAGGAGCGTTTGGACAGCGCTGCCAGGGATGCCCAGGCTGGGATTGCTGGGGGGTCTGGGCAGTCCTGGATGATCCATGAGGATCCCTTCTGACTCAGGATATTCCATGATTATTGCAATGGAGAGGGGATGGAGAAGGGAAGCAGAAGTGCTGGTCAAGGTCACTTTTGAGAACTCAAGACCTCAGCCCTGCAAATGGACCTGGATCAGCCAAGGCTCCAAGGCAGGAGCTTAAACCAGAGTGGGATTCCCACAGTGCAGCCTCAACAAGGCAGGAGAAACACAGGGAAGGGAAGGGAAGGGAAGGGAAGGGAAGGGAAGGGAAGGGAAGGGAAGGGAAGGGAAGGGAAGGGAAGGGAAGGGAAGGGAAGGGAAGGGAAGGGAAGGGAAGGGAAGGGAAGGGAAGGGAAGGGAAGGGAAGGGAAGGGAAGGGAAGGGAAGGGAAGGGAAGGGAAGGGAAGGGAAGGGAAGGGAAGGGAAGGGAAGGGAAGGGAAGGGAAGGGAAGGGAAGGGAAGGGAAGGGAAGGGAAGGGAAGGGAAGGGAAGGGAAGGGAAGGGAAGGGAAGGGAAGGGAAGGGAAGGGAAGGGAAGGGAAGGGAAGGGAAGGGAAGGGAAGGGAAGGGAATGCCTGTCTCCTTGCTGATGTTATCAGGCTGATTGGGAAGGTCCAGCATGGCCATGGGAAAAGTGGGAATGTACCAGAATAAGAACTTGCTGCTTTTTTTTCATTATTATTTCCAGCTTTTCTTGCCTTTTTCCTGTAGTCAGAGTTTGTGTCATCAAGGTTTCCGTGTTTTATTATGGGAATTTGGGATAGGTTTGATCATAACTGAACAAAGACAACCCAAGCTCAATCTCTGTCACCGTTGGAAAGACATCCAGAAGATGCTTCCCTCTAAAATGATCTGTTTGACCTTTGCACACCGATCCTGAACTTGGATCCCCAAAATCCACCAACACCAGGGAATCAGTGAGGAATCCATCCTGCAAATGCACTGAAAGCTTCTCCCTCTCCATTGCCAGCAGCAGGAAGTTTTACACACAGGATCAGCTGGACGATGAATATCCGGGCTCAATGCCCTCCTTTCTCCCAAGGGGTTCAGCCACGGCCTCTTGTGCTGGGTGGGCCCTGCCTGGGTGCTGGACACCCCCCAAAGCCACTCTGTCACCCCCTCCTCAGTGGGGCAGGGGGGAGAAAACATCATGAAAGGCTCCTGGATTGAGACAAGGACAGGGAGAACGCTCAGGAATTGTTGCCATGGGGAAAGCAGGCTCAGCTTGGGAAAAAAATTAATCTATTTCCAATCCAACCAGGGTAATGAGAAATAAAAAGTAAATCTTTAAAATCACCTTGCCACCACCCCTCTCTTCTTCCTGGGCTCAACCTACTCTCAATTTTTTCCAGTGGCTCAGGGGGAGCTCCTTCAGGAACTACTCCAGCATTGAGCCCTTTCCATGGGGTCAGTCCTGCAGGAACTGCTCCATTGTGGGTCCCTTTTCCCATGGGGTCAGTCCTGCAGGAACTGCCCCAGTGTGGGTCCCTTTATCCATGGGGTCAGTCCTGCAGGAACTGCTCCAGTGTGGGTCCCTTTATCCATGGGGTCAGTCCTGCAGGAACTGTCCCAGTGTGGGTCCCTTTATCCATGGGGTCAGTCCTGCAGGAACTGCTCCAGTGTGGATCCCTTTATCCATGGGGTCAGTCCTGCAGGAACTGCTCCAGTGTGGGTCCCTTTATCCGTGGGGTCAGTCCTGCAGGAACTGCCCCAGTGTGGATCCCTTTTCCCATGGGGTCAGTCCTGCAGGAACTGTCCCAGTGTGGGTCCCTTTATCCATGGGGTCAGTCCTGCAGGAACTGCCCCAGTGTGGGTCCCTTTATCCATGGGGTCAGTCCTGCAGGAACTGCCCCAGTGTGGGTCCCTTTATCCATGGGGTCAGTCCTGCAGGAACTGCCCCAGTGTGGGTCCCTTTATCCATGGGGTCAGTCCTTCAGGAACTGCTCCAGTGTGGGTCCCTTTATCAATGGGGTCAGTCCTGCAGGAACTCCTCCAGTATGGGTCCCTTTATCCATGGGGTCAGTCCTGCAGGAACTGCCCCAGTGTGGGTCCCTTTATCCATGGGGTCAGTCCTGCAGGAACTGCTCCAGTGTGGGTCCCTTTATCCATGGGGTCAGTCCTGCAGGAACTGCTCCAGTGTGGGTCCCTTTATCCATGGGGTCAGTCCTGCAGGAACTGCCCCAGTGTGGGTCCCTTTATCCATGGGGTCAGTCCTGCAGGAACTGCTCCATTGTGGGTCCCTTTATCCATGGGGTCAGTCCTGCAGGAACTGCTCCAGTGTGGGTCCCTTTATCCATGGGGTCAGTCCTGCAGGAACTGCTCCAGTGTGGGTCCCTTTATCCATGGGGTCAGTCCTGCAGGAACTGCCCCAGTGTGGGTCCCTTTATCCATGGGGTCAGTCCTGCAGGAACTGCCCCAGTGTGGGTCCCTTTATCCATGGGGTCAGTCCTGCAGGAACTGCCCCAGTGTGGGTCCCTTTATCCATGGGGTCAGTCCTGCAGGAACTGCCCCAGTGTGGGTCCCTTTATCCATGGGGTCAGTCCTGCAGGAACTGCTCCAGTGTGGGTCCCTTTATCCATGGGGTCAGTCCTGCAGGAACTGCTCCAGTGTGGATCCCTTTATCCATGGGGTCAGTCCTGCAGGAACTGCTCCAGTGTGGGTCCCTTTATCCATGGGGTCAGTCCTGCAGGAACTGCCCCAGTGTGGGTCCCTTTATCCATGGGGTCAGTCCTGCAGGAACTGCTCCATTGTGGGTCCCTTTATCCATGGGGTCAGTCCTGCAGGAACTGCTCCAGTGTGGGTCCCTTTATCCATGGGGTCAGTCCTTCAGGAACTGCTCCAGTGTGGGTCCCTTTATCCATGGGGTCAATCCTGCAGGAACTGCTCCATTGTGGGTCCCTTTTCCCATGGGGTCCGTCCTGCAGGAACTGCTCCAGTGTGGGTCCCTTTATCCATGGGGTCAGTCCTGCAGGAACTGCCCCAGTGTGGGTCCCTTTATCCATGGGGTCAGTCCTGCAGGAACTGCTCCAGTGTGGGTCCCTTTATCCATGGGGTCAGTCCTGCAGGAACTGCCCCAGTGTGGGTCCCTTTATCCATGGGGTCAGTCCTGCAGGAACTGCCCCAGTGTGGGTCCCCTTTATCCATGGGGTCAGTCCTGCAGGAACTGCTCCAGTGTGGGTCCCCTTTATCCATGGGGTCAGTCCTGCAGGAACTGCTCCAGTGTGGGTCCCTTTATCCATGGGGTCAGTCCTGCAGGAACTGCTCCAGTGTGGGTCCCTTTATCCATGGGGTCAGTCCTGCAGGAACTGCTCCAGTATGGGTCCCTTTATCCATGGGGTCAGTCCTGCAGGAACTGCCCCAGTGTGGGTCCCTTTTCCCATGGGGTCAGTCCTGCAGGAACTGCCCTAGTGTGGGTCCCTTTATCCATGGGGTCAGTCCTGCAGGAACTGCCCTAGTGTGGGTCCCTTTATCCATGGGGTCAGTCCTGCAGTAACTGCTCCAGTGTGGGTCCCTTTATCCATGGGGTCCGTCCTGCAGGAACTGCCCCAGTGTGGGTCCCTTTATCCATGGGGTCAGTCCTGCAGGAACTGCCCCAGTGTGGGTCCCTTTATCCATGGGGTCAGTCCTGCAGGAACTGCTCCAGTGTGGGTCCCTTTATCCATGGGGTCAGTCCTGCAGGAACTGCCCCAGTGTGGGTCCCTTTATCCATGGGGTCAGTCCTGCAGGAACTGTCCCAGTGTGGGTCCCTTTATCCATGGGGTCAGTCCTGCAGGAACTGCTCCAGTGTGGGTCCCTTTATCCATGGGGTCAGTCCTGCAGGAACTGCTCCAGTGTGGGTCCCTTTATCCATGGGGTCAGTCCTGCAGGAACTGCTCCAGTGTGGGTCCCTTTATCCATGGGGTCAGTCCTGCAGGAACTGCCCCAGTGTGGGTCCCTTTATCCATGGGGTCAGTCCTGCAGGAACTGCTCCAGTGTGGGTCCCTTTATCCATGGGGTCAGTCCTGCAGGAACTGCCCCAGTGTGGGTCCCCTTTATCCATGGGGTCAGTCCTGCAGGAACTGCTCCAGTGTGGGTCCCTTTATCCATGGGGTCAGTCCTGCAGGAACTGCTCCAGTGTGGGTCCCTTTATCCATGGGGTCAGTCCTGCAGGAACTGCTCCAGTGTGGGTCCCTTTATCCATGGGGTCAGTCCTGCAGGAACTGCCCCAGTGTGGGTCCCTTTATCCATGGGGTCAGTCCTGCAGGAACTGCCCCAGTGTGGGTCCCTTTATCCATGGGGTCAGTCCTGCAGGAACTGCTCCAGCCTGGGGCTCCAGTGGGGTCACAAGTCCTACCAGCAAACCTGCCCCAGTGTGGGCTCCTCCACGTTTTTTGTGGAGAAGATGGAGATTAAAGTTAAGTTTGAACTTCCTCAAAGACAACTGAACTTTCCCCTCAGTTCATCAGTTCGGGATCACTTCATGGTATGGCAGGAAAATGAGAGAAAATGGTGTTCTGCTCCTGAGTTAGAGCTTGAACTGTGCTTTCTTTTTTGCTTTTGACTTTAAAATCCCAAACCTAAACAAAGAAAAAACCCCCCAAAACCTAAAAACCCAAAACCCAACAAAAATGAAATGAAAATTCCAGCCGGGAAATGTCAGGATGAGGAAGATGTTGAAGTCTGAGGTGGGGAAAAGGCTCTAAGAACCAGCCCACTACCCCCTTAAAATCTCCCTGGGACTTCCTACTGCTCATTTTTTTACGCATTCTCCTTGGAAGAGCCCAATCCCAGAGCAATTTATGAGTTTGGAAATGATGCTGTGATTTGTATTGTTTGCAATAAAATGCAAAACCTAGTTTTATGTCTCCAAAATAATTTTTGGGGCATTTTCCTATCTAAGAAAAAAAACCCAAAACCCAAACAAACAAAAAACCTCCCATCCCAACCCCCAAAAAACCCCAAATAAACAAGCAAGCAAGCAAACAAGCAGGAGAAAATTGCACGTTGCTATAGATAAATAGATGGAATTATTTCACTGGTTTCTCTTACTACTTATTAGGAATTTCCAAAAAATTCCTGGAATTATCTGTTCTCATACAGAGTTCTCCACAAAACCAGCCCCACCAAATAGGATCCTTGGCTCTAAGTCTCCCAATACATTTATTTTCTGAGGGAAGAAATCAGTAGATTCCCTGCACCAACACAAACTGGTCCAAACTGTTGTCTCCAAACCTTCTTTTTGTCACTCGAGTGGCTTCAGAAAAGCTTTTATTTCTTCACCTCCTGCTAAAAGACGAATTCTGAATGTGCTTTTCTCCTCTTTGCTCCCTTTTGAACCCGGAGCTTGCTCTGTATTTATTTTTTTCCCCCAGCTTTCTCTGCTGCAGCGTTTTTCCAGCACTGGAGAGGTGCCATTAGCATATCTTGGGAAAGCTTCCTGCAGTGGGGATTGGCAGAGAAATGTTTACCCTGAATAGATTGCAGATATTGGGCAGTGCAAATACAGTGGGATTGATTCCACCGATGCCTCTGACCCTCTGAAAATGCAGCGTGGACTGGAGAGCTCAAAAAAACACCAGAGAGGATCTTAGAATGAGCTGGATTTGTGCAATTAAAATGAGAGAAATATTCTCATTTTAATCATTCCCAGTGCTTTACCCACCATCAGTGGGGAAATTTGGGCTCTCAACCCATAAATGTGGGGTTTCAGGCAGGTCAGTAGAACGGGATTTAAAGCGAGATACACAAAAAGCAAAGTGATGGAAATAGGAGCATGAAAAACACAGGGAATATTATTTATCATGAATGCCCCAGAGAATCAGCTGGAGAGCTGAACTGAATTTAGGAGGAGATAAAGCTGACAAGATAAATCTCAGGCAAATCTGAGATGAGAGCCCAGCGTGGTCGGAGGAATAAAATAGATGTGGTGGTGAGAGCTGCTGGAGGAGGAGGGGAGCTCTGCACGAGTTCAACCCCTTTTTCAATAAGAAGTTGGATCTTTGGGGATTACTCAGCCAGAAACTACAACTCCCCTGAGGTTTGCCTCAACACCAGTAAAAACTCCCAGGTCTGATGCTGCAAACAGGGGTTCTGTGAAGAGGCCAAACTCCTCATGAATCACCACCGTGGTCTTCAGCGGTAACGTGGCTTTTCCAAGTGATGCAATGTTTGTAACTCGATATCCTGCTCTATAATCCCAGCCAGCACGGGGATATTGTGGATTCAGGACAATCCAAGAATGCTTTGGGTTGGAGTGGACCTTAAAGATCATCGAGTTCCACCTTCCACCAGCTCACGTTGCTCAGAGCTCCATCAATTTTGATTCCCTGTGAACTTCTGGGGAAGTGGTTTAATAATTTCTCAGGTTCAGCACCTGGGACACCCAAATTGTCTCCAGAGCCTGATGTACAACTGAGTGAATTCAGACCTGATGCTGAAATAATAAGAAGGAGACTTTAAACCCCTGTGCTGGACCAGTAAATTAATGAAGGGAATACTCAGGCTCCTTGTGTGTGCACATCTATTTCCTTGATGTGGGACTTTTGATAACTTGATTTTAACAACAAGCCAAGTAAAGGACGGACTCTCAACTCTCCACTCTAAATTTCCTGGGTTTTGACAGATTAAATCAAATCCTTAAGGCCATTTTATCACAGCTTTTTTTCTCTCTGTGCCAGTGTGTGATTGATGCCCCTCTTTTATTGCATAAACCTTTGTCTCAGTGCTGTTTGATTCAGTCCACTAATGGCCCTCAGCTGATTTTATTTTAGGAGCTGCAAATTTTTGCCCACCGAGCTGGACAAATGGGGTGCAGGGGTGAATGAAATGCTGGAATCCAGTGCAAAACAGCAAATTCGTGAGAGAGCAAGATTTTAAGTGCTGATCCAAAGCAGCGCTGCATGTAAACAATGGCTCCTTGGTGTTTACTGTACATTATCTGCCCAAATCCAAGGATTACTGCTTCCTCTGGAGCAGCCACTGGCTGGAGGTTCTCAGTGGTAGCTGTTATTAGTAGCAATGACATATTAATTGAACTTCACTGCTTCCAGGTGTGTGGCACACTCCGGGGTCACGCAGAGCACTCCGGCTTCACGTGGATTCAATTACGGCAGCGTTATGAAGGAATGCGACATGTCATGCATTAAAATGTCAATTAACCACTTTTTATGGGATGCAGGGGGAAAAAAAAATCAACCCATCAGACTCTTGGCAGCATCACTTGTGTCTGCTTGGGTGCTGTCTTTACCTCCTACTTCATCTGTGCAATTAGAAAAGACAGAGAAGTCTTTAAAAGACTAAAAGAAGTACCTTTAAAAAGATGTTATTAAATTCCTTTAGTGGCTCGGATGGATCATTGGGTGTTGTGATCAGTGACACAGAAGCATGGCTGGGGTTGGAAGCATTTAGGTCCTGCTTTGAGATTTCTGGAGAAATTCTGGCAGGTTTCCCATTCGTTTGCACGTTCAGGGATGAATTCCCCAATTTTGCACCCATTGTGCTTCATTTCCATAAATTACCTTTCTCAAATCACAGGGTACATCCATTAAGAGGATGAAAACATGGAGACTTCAGTCTGGGATTCACTTCTCCAGCTTTACTTTGGTCTCGTGGAAGATTCCCTGACTGGCAGGGAGTTGGAACGAGATCTTTAAAGTCCCTCCCAACCCAAATTTTCCATGGTTTTGGTAAAATATTCTCTCTCTCACTCTCCTTCTCCCATTTTCCATGATTTTCTTGCCAGGTCTGAACTCCCCTGAGAGTTAAAATCCTGAGGAATCTCATGACAAAGGTGTGGCTCAAATACTAAAGAGAAATGAGGTTATTTTTCATAATATATTTCAACAAACACCTTGAAATGTTCCTCCAAAGGGAAATGCCCAGTGCTGTCAAGGTGTTTGTTCTCCCTGAATAGTTTTTTTCCCTGCTGCCCCTTTAGACCTGCTATTTTTGTCAGGAATCACTTAAAATCCAACCTTTCGGATCAGGTGCAAAGTGGAAAACTTCCAAAGCAAATTTTAGCTAAAGGGGATGGAATAAAACAAAAAAAAAATATATCCTCACAACATTTTTCTCGTGGTGCACTTTCACATCTCTAACTGTGTTCCATGAGATCTCAATCCTCATGCTCTTTGCTGGCAAACTATTTTTAGATTTCCTTGGAAAATTCTTTGTTGGCTGTGAAGCAGGGTTTGGGGAGTGAACATTGCCAAGCCCCATGGGTCAGCTGAATCCTTATCAGCAGCATTTTTTTGGTGTGGTTGCTCAAGGCTTTTGTGAGTCAGATTCATCCGGAGATCCTCGTGAGGATCAAGATAAGAAAATTCCTGAATGAAGGCAAAGATCTACTTTAGAATTGAAAATGAGGAGCTTTTTGTCCTGTTTCTGTGGAGGTTGGGAGCTGACGAGGGTAGGAACTTGTGCACTGCTGGTGAGGGCACTGGAGCAAACTCCTACACCCATGATATCCTGAAGAAACACTTTAACTGCTTCTATCCAGACATTTCAAACCGTGGATTTTCTATGCAAGCCTGGGAACAATGGAAAATAACAGGTCTAAAGTATTCCTGCATTCATTCATGGTGTGCTTTCTACGCCATTAAATTCCAGTTAAATATGTTCGCCACAACTGCAGATTTCACCTGTGATTTCTGACGTCCTTATTGACCAGAAAGGCTGGGACCACAAACCTGCAGCAGATCCAAGACTGGGAATGATCACTGCATTCCCAGAGTTTCTCAGTCCCCCCATTTCCCTGCTGGAAATGGGCTGGGAGAGAGAATCATCCCAGGGAAGCTCCTTATCTGTCAGACCAAAGGATTCTGTATCCGACTGCAGGATCAGCCAAGGAATAAACTAACTTTTACCACAGAATATGATAAATTTCCAGTAACTTGAGGCTTTTAAAGTGGCATTGCATCCCAATCCCACATGGTTAAACATAGGCAAGTCACAGCCATGGCATCTCATGGCCTGGATCCTGCTCTAGATCCAGGGATATTTCTGAGAAAGAGAAAATTGTGATGATCCTTTCCAATCCTAAAATCTACAAAATTGTCCTGGATCATGTAGGAAGAGGTTTATAAAATTTTTCAGTCCTCTCTTTTAGCCATAATCGCATACAATCCCTACTTTCTATTAGGAAAAAATATAAATATATCAATACATATATAAAAATATAAATAAATAAATATATATAATCTAACTAAACACATCTTGCCAATTTTAAGGGGAAAAGGGAGTTTCAAAGAGCCCCCAAAACACACAACAGTTCTTAAAGTCCCCCAGTGTCAGAAGCAAATTTATTTTAATGATTTCTTCAAAAGGGTGCAGATGCCTGAAGGATTGTGTAAATATTTCCTGTTGTGAGCAGCCTTTTAAAGATTGAAGGATAAACATATTCCCAATACATAAAAATATCTCTGCACATGCATGAGTGGCCGTGCAGAACACCAAGCTGCACATCATTACTTTCGAAAGAGCATAAAATGGCTCTTTCTGATCTTTGTGTTTGGGAAAAAACCCAAAGCCCAGCAAATTCGAGATCACACAGCACTTAAAGCTGAAAGTGCAAAATATGGGCTGTGAGCGTGTCTTATTTATAAACATGTGCTCTGAAATCCAGAGCGGGCACTTTATTTTTAAAGCCAAGGCACAAGGGGACATTGTTTCTCAGCAGACATTCAAAGTCGCTGTCGGGCAAGATTAATCCTTCAAATGACCAATAATACAGATAATTTGAATAGCTCCATTGAGAGGGAGGCAGCTCCGAGGGAGCCTCTGGCTCTGCCCCGTTGCGGGGAGCTCTTTGATAAAGTTATTTATTGCTGACACTGAGGATGATCCTTGTGGGTCCCTTCCAGCTTGGCTTGTTCTGGGATTCTGTGGGAGATATGGCACATCCCCTGGGGGTAGGAGAAGGCAGAGAAATCTTTGGAAACAGCTCCTTCCCTCTTGTTTGAGGTGTTTATCCCAGCTAAGGAAGGAGTGTGGGTGCCCATATGAGCACACTGCAATTCCCCAGAGCACCTCACGAGGGATTTTCCTTGAGATTCCCTCTTTCTTTCCAGGGATGAGCCTCTCCCTCCCCATCTCCTTTCAGACCCTCCAGCAGGGAAGTTTTTCTGCTCCATTAAATATCTATTCCATGCCCGTGTTTTGGGAGAAGACCATCCATCCATTAAGAGCTGGGATGAGAAATGCTAATGTATTTTGGAGTCTGTTGACTGAGGCCTCTGTGCAGGCAGAAAAAAATCCTAATTTTAAGTGGTCTCCCCACTGCTGGGACTGCTGACATGATTAAAATGAAGCGCAGGTTCCAGGCCCTGCCTGAATCAAAGTTTAAACGAGATTGGAAATGGTTGCTTGACTTTACATCACATTAACATTAGCAATTTCCTGGCTATTGTTTTTCTTTCCCCACAGTGGTGACTTTTCCAAAATAGATCCCTCATCTGACTGTAAAGGTAAATGAAAATCAGGCCCATTAAATTTACTGTCTGTAAAGCGCTAATGCCTAACAAACAGTATCTTTACATTTAGATGGCATTTTTATCCTGAGGAATCTCAAATCACTCCATAAAAACTCTGACCTCGATCCTAAAGTCATTTCCAGATATGAGCAACTTTTATATTGAGTATTGAACAGCATTGCACAAAAAAATCTATAATTACTTACAGGCAGATTGAATTTCTTAATATACAAGTGTCACTCTGAGAAATTATTATTAATTGTGCACTTTATACATAAAAATTAATATGTTAAATGAAGAATTCGGCCAGATTTCACGCTCTTTATCATATACCAAATAATATTTCTGGTCTGCATCCTCGCAGCTGTTGCCTCTCCCCTTTTTAAAGGAATGACAGTAATTCCAGGATTTTTTGGCAACTGTCACAGGAAAAGTGTTAATGAAAATCAGAGCTGCCAGTCCCATAACGAGGCATCATCTCGGGGTTTTTCCCTTTTCAGTCTCGAATACTGGAAATGCCAGATCAGAATGCACTAAGCATGTGATGACATCTGGCTGCTTGGCCAAATTTCATCGTCCTGTTACATGCACTAATCTGATGAAAGGTAAGTTGAACAAATCCAGAACAATATCACTCGTAGCTACAGCTCCTATAAATTCTCCCTGACTGCAGACTCTACTCAATATCCAGGCAAGGCATTCTGATTTAGAAAACAGCTTCTCTCGGGGTGTTCCTAAAATTATTATTATTTCTTGAAGTTTTGCAGCATTTTTTGAAGTTCACCGCCCTCTTGGCTGTAGCTCTTGCCCTTCTACATAAACTACAAAAACCCTGCTTTTTTTTTTCCTAATTCTATATTTTTTTCTAATTCTAATTCTAATTCTAATTCTAATTCTAATTCTAATTCTAATTCTAATTCTAATTTCTATGCTAGAGGAACACAGGATTTAAAGGAATCTCTTGTATCAGAAGGCTGAGCCTTTTTTCTTGCAGACACTGTCATTCTGCAGCCTTTTCACTGCAGCACCAATGCAGCCAGGTCTGGTTTGAGCCCATTTTCAATGTCCCAGTCCTTCAGACAGTTCCTCGTACCTTCCAGGCATTTACCAGGGAAACAGTTCCTACATGCCAGGCTCAGAGGGAATTGCCTTGTAGGCAGCTGTTTAAATACATTTTTGAGGGAATAATTTAAGAAAAATACATTTTTCCATATCTGGGTCCTTTTGAATTAGCAAATCTCCCATCGTGAGCTAAAATCCTGGTCAGGCTGTGCAACACTTGATGTTCTCACAAGAAAAGTCCCGACTTCATGATTTTTAAAGCAAGATATAAAAGACAGATTCTTCTCTCTTATTGTTTTCATTCATCTTGACCCTTGACAACGCTGCCTCTGCTGGGCTCAGCGTGGGATTTGCTGTTTTCCTCTTGTTGCTCCTGCTGGGAAGGATCCTGAGATGAGCAGTTTGGAAAACAAACACCTTTCCCTCCCTCTCCTTTCCTGGATCTCTCAGGATTTTGTCCAGTGCCACACGTAACCCAAATAATGTTCACAACATCAGAAGTTTGTCTTCCAGAAATTCAGTGGGATGGATTTTTTTTCATTACTTATTGCATAACTGAAGATGTACTGGACAACAGGAGCACTCAGGCTTTTATTTCACTAAGCTGTTAAAAAAATGCTGGTTTTGTCCAGGTGAAACATTTGATGGGATTGCATCCTTTCTATTTGCTTCAGCAGAAAGATTATTTGTCAGAATCTTCCTGATAAAAAGTCCTCTTCATTTTCCTTCTACCCCCCCCGTATTTCACACACCACATAAAACCCACTCTTGTGTCTGCAGGGTTCTGTCTGTGTTCAGCCCTGGCACAAGTGCTGGATAAATGCTGATTATTCTCCTCAAGCCCTTCTCATTATTCTATTTAAGTCCTGATCACTCAGCACGGTGTGAAGATAAGACAAAAATCAGCTTTATTTCTTATTCTGAGAAAAGCTGACATCAGGATCAATAAATCCTGACAGAAGCTATTAACATTTTAATGAGTTACTCAATAATATTCTAAAGATGTGCTGGCAAGTCAAGCCTCCTTTGATTAAGGACAAATTTCTTAGACTACTGTAAATATATATTTCAAGGCCCAGAATGCAAAGCTGTCACTTATCAATCAAGAAAAAAGGGCAAAAGTCAGGGCTAAAGGAACTGGGGAAGGGGCTGCCCACATGATTATGATGATTACTGTACATGGTGGAACTTTTTAAGATGCCATTCATCTTAAGCAAACAGAGCCAAATATTAATTGTGGGGTTGTGTGGTTGTCACACAACTGAAGGGACATCCATGGAGTCCTAAAACGTGTGGAAACCCCATAAGATTGGGAGCAGTTGGATGTGGTTGAGTGAGAAGATAAATGCAGGGGGAAAATCAGGTGAATAGGGGGAAAAAAAGGGTCTGTGCAAACCCTGCTGAGCCTCAGGCAGCCATCAGGGTGAAATGTTCTTGTCCAAGGGTGAGTTTTGCCCTTTAATTCCACTAAAATCAGGATTGAGGTGCTGCCTGACAGGGTGTCCCAAACTGCAGTAAATCTGCTGTCAGGATCATGCTATTGAGCACAATGCCAATAGCTTACAGGAAAATCCTGGCTGGGATTCCATGCTTGCAGAATATTGACCTGAGAGGCATTTTAATAAACAAATATGAGCCTTTGGACACCAAGTCAGAGGTGACTTCTCTCATGGAGTCAATCCCACGGAATCCAAAGTGCTGCAACAAAGCTGGGCACAGGAAAGGGGTGGAGGAATCGGGAATTGGGGAGAGCAGGGTAGGGCAAAAATTCCCATTAGCAGCTCTTCCCTGCAAGTTTGAACATATGGAAACATGAAACAGCTCCTCCTGGCTCACAAGGAAAGCATTCACTGATTTCAGGAGGATTGCTCCAAGCTGGAGATGAAACTCCTAAATCCAAAGGAAAAGCACAGAAGTGGCAGCAAAATTTTGTGTCATCGATGATAAACTCCTTGGAGATGGCTCCTGATGTTCTGACAGCTGAGTTTACAGCTTGTAATGAAAGAAATACATGCATGAGCTGCAAAAAAATCCTCTTTCTGCACCAGAAAAACCACAGGATCAAGGGTCTGGAGTTTGATGACCACAATTCTTACAGTTCCTAAAATATAAATTTAAATGGAGACTCAGAATTGTCTCATCCAGCATTCTGATGCTTCGTAATTAAGAAAAATTCCTATTACATAATTAAGAAAAATTCCTGTTAAAGAGAACAAAGAGTAGAAGGAAAATTTTTGAAAGGGAGAAAAAAATTTGGATCACTTGAGTAATCTACACAAGTTTTTCTCCCTTGCAGTTGGCCATATTTAAAATGCTGCCATTTCGAAAATGCTCTCATCAATCATCTCCTGGTAAGTTCTCACAGACATCCTGCTCTGAAATGAGGAGTGAGAGGACTCCACACTCAAGGAGGTCATGTGGCTCTTGAGTGAATTGAACCCCATCAACTGCAGAGGGAAATAGTCCAGATTTCTCCTCTTCGTGCTTTCTATATATAAATTACACCTCTAATGGGTGTGCATGTGCATAAACAAAACAGAAGAGACCCCAGGATTCCAGGAGCAAAATGAATAACGTTGGCATTCATAAATAATTCAACAACTGAGGCTTTGTTGCCACCAAGTTGCTGTTGGCACTCACTAATAGACAGGACATTTATTTACCTCTCAGATGGCCTCGGTGCCTCGTGACATAAACCAGCATTTATGGGGCTGAGCCTCGAAAACAAAACCTCTGGGGGAACCCTGAAAACCACCTCAGTACCCTGGGCAGGTGGCAAAGAGGGGATGCACCCAAACCTGCTGATACACTCTTATTTTAAATTTATTTTTTGAAACTTTGGTCAGGCATTGCTCATAAATATCAACAGTCAGTAATGATTTCGCACACAGCTGCAGTTTTTTAAATTGTTGTTTTGATTGAAAGGATTGTCTCACAGTCTGTGCCGAAGATTTGCTTGGGGAAGTTTTGTGGAGATTGACTCTTTTTTCCTATTGAAGTTCATGCACCGAGCTTCATCCACATCATCCACAGGCGAGAAACCGGTTCATGGAAAGCCTGAAAATTATCAAGTTTGTCCCCATATCAGTTGAAGGATTTTGAGAGCCCTAAAATCCCTTCTTCTGCAAGTGGCCAGAGTGGCTGCCAACCCCTCAGAGCTGTTCAGGTTGGGTTCAGACCCTTCCTGGGAGCTGCTGAATAATTTCCTCCGCTGCAGACACCATGTATAATGTATGAGTCCCTGTGTTCCCGTGTGAGGAGCACCTGATTAGAACA
Source organism: Corvus moneduloides (assembly GCF_009650955.1). Classification (NCBI taxonomy): domain Eukaryota; kingdom Metazoa; phylum Chordata; class Aves; order Passeriformes; family Corvidae; genus Corvus; species Corvus moneduloides. The sequence goes on from NC_045477.1 coordinate 121,448,580, forward strand.
TCCCAGTCCTTCTTAACCCACTCTTGAAGGCTTTTTTTTGTGTGCATGACCCGGCAAACAGAGCCTCAGCGGTGGCTCTGTCACCAGGGCAGCGTCTGGGCAGCGCCTGGCACAACCTGTGAGCTCAGAAGTGCTTCAGCTGCTGAATTGGGGCACAAAGGGGCTTTGTGGGCACTGCAACCTCTTGCTCTTTTTGAGCCGCGGTGACAAAAGGGGAGGGTGACCTCTGGCTGCATCAGTGAAAGGAACAACAGCCTGGGTTAAGAGCCTAAAGCCCCCAAAAGGAGCCAAATGCATGACAGGCTGCTCTTTAAAATGTTTTTCACTCCAGCAGCAGCAAACTGGGGAGCCAAGAGAGCCAGGGCTGGACCTGAGCCACGAGGGAGGACAGAAAAAGCATCTAAAGGGACATCTCAGGTGTTTTTTGACATCCAGGTTAGACTCAGTTTTGATGCAAATGGACTGTGGTGACTTCACCTGGAAGCATAGGTAGGAATAAAATCTCGTGTCCCCTCACAGATTTATAAGTCCTCGTTAAAGTTGTGTTTTTCAAAAAAACCTCTTTCACTTCTGAGGAAGGTTCAAAGGAGATGAGTCAAAATCTTCCTCTCAAAATGTTAAAGTTCTCTCAATCAGGTAGGTCTAAGCTGCTACAATTTAAAAAAAAAAAAAAATTAGAAATAAAATCCTGATTCCTGTTAATGTTAACAGGCCTTGCATGAATGACTTAAAAGGTTTGAGAAATTTAAAGTATTATTATGTTTATTTCTATTTTTTTCCCTAGATATTATTTCCAGGTTTTCTTCTCCCATTAATTCGATCTTTTCTTCCCAGACCCTGCTTTCTTTATCTCTGGTTATTGACATTCCTTTTTTTTTTTCTGAATTCCCTCTAACTGACTCCTTCTGTGGTGGAGAGGATGGATCATATTCAGGTGAGCAGAGCAGGCTCTGCTCCCCTCCAACCCCTGCTGATGCTTGCCTGCTGCTGCTCCATCCCTGGCAGTGCCCAAGGCCAGGCTGGACATTGGGGCTTGGAGCAGCCTGGGACAGTGGAAGGTGTCTCTGCCCATGCCAGGGGGTGGAACAAAACGATCTTTCAGTTCCCAAACCATTCCATGATTCCATGATTCCATAATTCTGTGACATTTGCATTTCCACTAGCCTGTCCTCCAACAGATCCACCTGCTCTTGGAACTCTCCAGAACCATCTCCCCTCTGTTCTCAACACCAGGAAGCATTTTTGTGCCATGTGCTGGGACTTATGAGACATTTTGTACTCTGGCAGGGTCCTGGGTCCGTGTTCAATCCTCTTCTGCCCTCTTCCTGTGGCACAGAAATAACTGAGAGGTTTTGGCAAGAGGACATCGATTTTTTACAGAATTTCAGGTACAATTTAATGACTTAAAGTTGGTGAAGCAAATTAATGCTCTGTGCAATCTTTGGGACTGGATATTGTCTCAGGACAGGGAGCCAAGTGAGCATTCCCTGCCTGTGTTTTTCTGCATCCAATATAATTGGTTTCCAGTGAAATCTGCATTTCTCTTGTGTCTTGGCCTCCCTGACTTCATCACTGCATGGTCATGCTGAGTTTCTGTGCTCATCTGGAAGTTCCTGATCCAGCTTCTAACTTGTGTTTCAGAGCTGTGAAAAGAACTCACAATTTACCCATCTTGGTCTTCTCTACTCCATTTCCCATTCCTTGGGTTTATAGTGCAATTTCCTTAAGGATCTTTCCCACTTCCTCGAACCAATTTCCTGGGAGATTGGTCCTACAAAGCTTCTGACACAGAAATCATGGAATCATAGAATATAGAATGGTTTGGCTTGGAAGGGACCTTAAAGCTCATCCCATTCCACCCCCTGCCATGGCAGGGACACCTCCCACTGTCCCAGGCTGCTCCAAGCCCCAATGTCCAGCCTGGCCTTGGGCACTGCCAGGGATCCAGGGGCAGCCCCAGCTGCTCTGGGCACCCTGTGCCAGGGCCTGCCCACCCTCTTGTTTCTATTTTGGTGCTTTTCCTTCTCCTTCATTGTGAGCTCTGGCATTTCAGTCCTCTTTCCTCAATTTTCCTTCTGTGTGAGCCAGTTCCTCCCCAGCCCCTGGAATTCCCTCAGGGAAAATTTCCTCCCTAACAGCTTTCTTTGCTCTTAAAACAAACACATTAAAAAGAAAATGGACAGCACTGTGTCCCTCAAGTTTTCTGGATGGCTGATTTGCCTTTCTCCCCCAGAAGATGTTTGGTGTTTTTCTCTGCTCTTTCTTCAGAGCAGCAGCTGCTGTCACCCTGTGCTCCTGTTTGAGAGTGGCAGTGATGAGTCCCATGGTCCTTATGGGCTCATACTGAAAGAAGGGAAGTTTAGGTTGGATCTTGGGCAGGAATTGTTCCCTGGGAGGGTGGGCAGGCCCTGGCACAGGGTGCCCAGAGCAGCTGGGGCTGCCCCTGGATCCCTGGCAGTGCCCAAGGCCAGGCTGGACATTGGGGCTTGGAGCAGCCTGGCACAGTGGGAGGTGTTCCTGCCCAATGAATTTGGAAAATCCCAATCCACCACCTGGGTCCCACCTCTGGCTCTCAGTGGTGCAGGAGAAAAAACCTTCCAAAGCTTCTCTGCTGAGACTGAAGGGATTAAAAACACCATTTGTAAACCAGCCAAACAAGGTGTGATCACTGAAACAATATTTATTGGACAGCAGCAGGAGTTTCTCCATGGAAGGGGAGGTCAGGCCTTGGCAGGAGCTGCCCAGGGAGGTTTGGAGTGCCCATCCCTGGAGGTGTCCCAGGAAGGGCTGGAGGTGGCACTCAGTGCTCTGGGCTGGGGACAAGGTGGGCATCGGACACAGCTGGGACTGGCTGGGCTGGGAGGGCTTTTCCAACTTCAGGAATCCTGGGGTTCTGTGATTTGGGCCCAATGCTGTGGGTAAGTTCATGAAAGCCACCAGCACTTCAGCTGCATTGACTGATGAGCTGATTCCTCTCTCAGAAACCACTGCATTTTAGGACAGAATGAATAAATAAATAAATAAGCAAATAAATAAATAAATAAATAAGTAGTCCAGGAAAGGCTTCAGTGTCCCAGAATTACATTTCCCCTTCTCTGCCTGCTGCTCCCACTCCTTGCTCCCCTCCAGAAGGGCTCTTTGCTGGTTTTTAATGCAATAGCTGAACAAACACCAAGCTTGCAGTGAGGCAATGGGGTGGGGGTTACTAAGCAGCCTTTGTGAAGAGTGGGCACTGCTCAAACGCCCTCTCCCTTTTAGCTCTTGGGTGCTATCTCACAGCAGCCCCTGTTGTATGGAAATTCTGACACTCAAACACCAGCAAACTTCCCATTTCTGCTCCCCTATTGTGCTTTTATCACAGCACTTATTTTTATCACACCACAAAATCATGGTGATGATTCTCAAATGAAAAGACCCAGTGTGGGCTATCAAAAAAAAATCTAACAAAAACATTAAATACGTCCCAGGAAATAAAATTTATAGTGCAGGAAAGGTTTAGTGACTTCATTGCTCAGATTACCAGCTGGATATCAGTTTCATCAGCAGCAAGCTCCAATTTCCTGTTGTGCTTATCACAGAATTACTGTTTTCTTTTTTTAATGTTTGCACAGCCCATAAGGCAACAGCTACATTAAGAGTAAATACAGGACTTTTCTTTTTTTTTGGTGATAGATTAAATGCCATGGCTGTTCTATGATATTTTAAGACATAATAATGCAAGAAAAATCAGGAACTGAATGTATATAAAACACAAATAGTTCTCGTATGTTTTCTTTTTTGCTGTTGGAAAAAGGATGATTCATGGCCCTGGGTGCTTTAGGATTACAGAACCACTGCTGACTTGTGCCCTGGAAATGGCACAAATTTTGTGCCGTTTGGAACAAAAAATTGGAACTGTTCGTTCTCACTGACCAGTAAGTGCCACGAGAACTCTGGCAGTCCATAATAATGTTAAATATTCCTACAGAACCTTGTTTGCCTCTTCTGTCCTTACCTGTATGAATTAGACTCTCGTCTCTTTGTGCTTGAAAACTTCCCTGTTCATCTTAAAAAAATCACCCAGTTCCATCCCTTGCCATGGGCAGGGAACCTTCACTATCCCAGGTTGCTCCAAGCAAAAATGAATTTTTCATTTGGAAAAAAAAAACCCACACTGCAAAGATATGCTGAGATGCAAAGCCAGTATTAATGGACAAAATAAATTCAGCTTCATGACTACATTAAGAAGCCATAAAAATGCAGTAGATTTGTAAATGGAGGAGCCTACAGCAAATGTCTCCTGTCCTCCTGCAAGCATCAGAATCTGCTGGCTGAAAAGTAAATATTAGCTAACAGACATTCAAACTAAACCAATAATTACCTGTGCAAGTAATTGTTTCCTATTTGCAAGACCTGACTTGTTGGCTACTGAAGCAGTTCAAATACAGTTGTGAGGTTATTTTTTCTTTTTTTCCATGGAGAACAATGCAGCAGCACTCCGAAAATTTTCCCCTGTGTAGGTGAAATTTAGTTCACAAATCCACTTTGCACAGAACTTCCACATTCTGCAGTTTGGGAAATCAGACTCCTCTTTTTGGCATTTAGTCTAAGCCAGGCAGGATCAAGAAATTTTGAGTAGAAGTCCAGTTAACATCATTCCTTTCTCCCTTCCCTTCCCTTCCCTTCCCTTCCCTTCCCTTCCCTTCCCTTCCCTTCCCTTCCCTTCCCTTCCCTTCCCTTCCCTTCCCTTCCCTTCCCTTCCCTTCCCTTCCCTTCCCTTCCCTTCCCTTCCCTTCCCTTCCCTTCCCTTCCCTTCCCTTCCCTTCCCTTCCCTTCCCTTCCCTTCCCTTCCGCATTAAAGCCTTGTAATAAATTAAATTTTTGGCCTGGAGTGGGTTTAGAGCAGAACAGGAGGAGTTTTTGTCACACAATTTGTGGGATCAGGTGTTTGACACCAACAATTGCTGTATTTGTAATATCACTGTGACTCTGAAAATGTTTTATTTATCTAAGTGAAATAACGTTTAATTTGTGGAATAAGGCACTCTAAACAGATTGTAAAATTGTAAATATGGATCTAAATATGTGGATATGAACAGGTAATAAATTGTTTGGAGTAACAAATGTTGTTCCTGACTAGGAGTTCTTAAAAGCTTTCCCCAGAAAGAAATTTGTAAAAGTCCAGGGCCAACAAGCTGCTCTCAGCTTTTTGGGGGGGTTCTCTTGTTTTGGCAATTAATAATAATAATAGTAGTAGTAATAATAATAATAACAATAATAGTCATATTCAGATGGCATGCTAACCTTGAATTTCTGACTCTCAACAAAAAATATTGCTAAAAATCACACTTTTTTATGTTTTTCCTCTTCCTTCTGCCCTGCTGAGCAAGGTCCTGAGGCTGTGTAGTTTTTCAGCCTCATGAAGAGGAAGATTAACACCAAGGAGTAAAAAACTTGCATTCACAGCTTGGTGCTCACTTCTTTTTTCTTCTCCTTCACCCTTTTGCTGAGTGGTACCTGCTTAATTCCAGATAATCTGTTTTCCTGAATTTTTTGGCAAGTTTGGAGTGTCCAGTGTTAATGCACAGCCAGTAGGGGAGGAAAACCAGAACCCACAATGATTCCAGGGCCATGAAATTCATGTTCAGTGCAGGCCACTGATGGGAGAATCTTCTTTTTAAGCAGTGCTGAATCACCCTCAGAAATTTCCCCTCTACCTATGAGGCAAAATAGAATTAAATTATTTTCCCCTCTGGTATTTCAGTGCCCAGGTCTTTCACAGGCTCTGAATTTTCCAGCTGTGAGAGGAGGAGGACGAGATGCCAAAGTGACCAGGAAATACCAAAAACCTCTCAAGAACTTGCCTGCCTCTTCAAATAACTTGAAACTAGATCCAGGCATCAAAACACCGCTTGTGGTACACATCAGTCCACACATTTATTCAGTAGCACTTGGATAATCCAGATTCTGTCCCAGAATCCCAGGATTAAGGTTGGAAAAGAGCTCCAAGACCATCGAGGCCCAGCTGTGCCCGATGCCCACCTTGTCCCCAGCCCAGAGCACTGAGTGCCACCTCCAGGAACTCCTTGGACACCTCCAGGGATGGGCACTCCAAACCTCCCTGGGCAGCTCTTCCCAAGGCCTGAGCTCCCTTTCCATGGGGAAATTCCTGCTGCTGTCCACCCTGAGCCTGCCCTGGCCCAGCCTGAGGTTTTTCCCTCTCTCTTTTAAAGAGGATCCACACCTTGCCTTGGTTCCTCTCGTTCTCCAGCCCCAGACTCTTGGTGGGAAGCCAACAGCACCCTCAGATTGCTTGGAAAGAAAACAATTCCCATTATTTTGAGCTGCCCACACGCTCAGACACCCACGTGCTCCCCAGGATCTCCCCATCAGCACAGCCTCTCGTGCTCCTGGGCTGTATTTTATTTCAACAGGTGCCTGTGGAGCAGAGCAGCAATTCAGGCAGCACTCACCTCCCATCAGGGCACACGTCTGCAGCCCTGCAGCTGCTTATGCCCGGCCACATTCGTCCTGCTCACCGCATATCCCCACCTATTCCTGCTGCTCCCTGCACATTCAGCTCGTGTTTCTGGGAGAACTTACCACTGCAGAAAGTTCTGACAAAGGCTTCTTTAAAGCAGCCCCATCCATCCATTGTGTCCTGGATTTCACTCACACGTTGTGAAATGAGGCTGGGGGAAACGCTCCTGGGCCGGCAATTCCCGCGGGAGAGGCACGGCAAGGCCGCTGCTCGTTCCGTGTTGTCGTGAATGAAACTCCGAGTTTCACGTGTCAGCCCTCCAAAGGAATCCCATGGGATTCCCACTGATTTCCTGCCCCTCTCAGCTTTAAAGTCACTGCATTAAAACTGGGAGTATTTATACATTGAGGCATAACACACACGCGGAGCAGGGAGTGCTGCTCCTGGAGCACTGAACCACCGAAAAATTGGCTGTGGTTCAGAGAATGCTCCATGTTTTGGAGACTGTCATGACAGGCAGGGATTAGATTTTACATGAGTGGTGATGAGGATTCCTCTGCTGACATGTGGGGGCCGTGTGTTTTCTTGCCAAGAGGGCTGAGACACGTAATTCATCTTCCTCCCTGAGAAAAGAGCACAGCGGCCACAGAGACTCCCTGTTTTTACACAGGAGCACAAATGGAACACAGATACATCCTGAATCTGGCCAATTATTGATTCTGCCTTTCTCCCTGTTCATTATTTAGAATTTCTTACCTTGGGCAGATGTAGAAACGGTCTGGGTTGAGATATTTTAAATACATATTTTATTTCAAAAGCCTTCATCACTTTTTATTTACTCTGGGTTATATGCAGGCCATGTTTCTTTAGTTTTTCTATAATCACTCCAAAATAATTAAAAAAAAAATTTCTACTTTTCATGTCTTAGTTTTCTACTTTTTGTGGGGGACAGAGCACCCAGAGAAGTATGGCAGGAGCTGCAACATCAAATACCCCAACAGAAATCGGTTATCACCAGTCGATGAGCGCAGGTTTACAGTGCATATCTGCTTTTAGATGTCTCATTTATGGAGCAGTGAAAATGTGAAAGTGAAATTTCTCTCTTCTCTATTATATCTGGTGGATCACATTACTGCTGATATTTTAAAAGAATTTATTTCAAGGAAGTTGCTGGCAGCATTTTGTTTTTGTAGAGGGCAGTCTGAGTGGACTCGACATCTTTTTATTTTAAATCAGTGCCATTTTTTTAACTGATCAGCCCTTATTATTTTAGCTAATTACACATGAAGCTGGCAGGCAGCTAGAAACCCCTGGTAAGTGTGTTTTAACTTGAGTCACAAGGTGGAATATTTTGGAATATTTTGAAATCTTCCCCCCAAGCCATGCGAGCCATGATGGCATTTTCAGTCTGGGCAGCACATAATTGTGCTCATTAGCAATTTCTGTCCTCCCCTCTCTTTTTTTCCTCTTCAGTAAAATAAAAACAAACCTAGAAACTCATGCCAAGCAATAAAAACGTGAGATTAGCAGGCTTTAAAAATGGTATCTGCCATTTCAGCACAGCAATTTTTGGTTTTTGGGTTTGAGTAAGATCACGAGTGATAAAACAAGTACGATGAATGGAATATTTTCACGGTATTTCCAGTAAATCTCACAGGGCAGAAAGATTTCCAGCATACCTGTAGTGGTTGGAGGTCTGAATAAACAGAATTAATTTATTAAAAGTCACTCCTCACTTGGGCTGAGCATGGCCCAGCGATTGTGTTGCAAACGCAGGAGTACCTTTTAAACGACCTTGTCATCTTCAGTTTTGAGTTTGTTGTACAAATGAAACCAAAACTCAACCCCCAGAAACTCAGCTCTGGTCTTCTTTTGTGGCAGTTTCCACCCCTGGGTAATGATTTAACTCAGGCTTGCTTAAACCTTAGGCTGTGCTTGCCTCAAATTTGCCAAACTGAGTTCAGCAGCAGCAACAAGAGTCAGGAAGCAGCATTCACTGTAAATGAAATAATTCCTATTTGAAGGATTTAAAAATTAATCCTAAACTTCTGTCATTATGAAAGACAGAGGGTTGTAACAGGAGGAGGATTGAATTCTGCTTGGGAAGCACAGGAAGCTTGGAATACACAGGAGAACTTGTCAGGGAGGGTCAGGCTGGGCACCAGGAGGAATTTCTTCGTGGAAAGGGTTGTGAAATGTTGGCAGGGGCTGCCCAGGGAGGTTTGGAGTGCCCATCCCTGGAGGTGTCCCAGGAAGGGCTGGAGGTGGCACTCAGTGCTCTGGGCTGGGGACAAGGTGGGCATCGGGCACAGCTGGGCCTGGCTGGGCTGGGAGGGCTTTTCCAACCTAAATAGTTCTGGGATTCTGTGATATTTCCTAAGACAATGAGGCCATGTTTTGGGAGCATGGAACGCTTCCCTCCAGCTCTGGTCACCAGATTTCAGAAGGAGTCAGATTCATTCCAAGTGAAAGCATCAAAAAGGAAAGATCTGTAACCATGAGGACACGTCTGCACTGGGAACGGGGGATTTGGGGCATTAAAGGATCCCCAGCAGCTGCTGTGCAGGCAGGGCAGCCACAGCCACGTATTCCCATTCCCAGCCTTATGGGAACAGGGATTCCTGCAGCGGATCTTCGAGATCCTCATCAGGGGAAGGGGCATTTCTCCACCGTGCAGCAAACTCTGGTTAATCACTGTGGGAAACAGCTCCAGGCAGGGTTTTTGGGGAGGATCCTGCTCTCCTCACAGGGCTGAATTGGAACAGGTCTGCTATTTCTTGCTGTGATGTCCTCAGCAGCATTTTATTTGACACTCAGGAAGAAGAAAGGAGGGAAAGGTGCCTTGAGGAGCTGCAGGTTTCCTCTGAGATGTGTTTGGGAGCCTGAGCTTTGCCTTTGAGCAAATTGGAGGCCAAAAAACCTCTGCCTGTTCCAAGAGCTGTTACAAGAGGAGAAAAAAATGTTTAGCCACAGGAAAAAGGGGCTTCGGGAGGTGAAGTGCCAGAGAACAGAAGCCTAAGAACTGCTGTCATTGACTCAGGACATGAGCCACTGTAATCCAAAATCAAAGATTGTCCAGTCTAGGGCCAGGAGTTGGACTTGGATGATCCTTCCAACTCAGGGTATTCCATGATTCTGCGGGATTAACCCCAGATCTAGCTGAGACCAAACAGCAGAGATGCTTAGTAGAAGACGATTAATAGAAGATAATTAATCGAAGATGATTTACAGAAATTGGTCCCTTTTTCTTCAGGGAAACCAATAAAGGAGATAAAAGATGTTGGAAAAAACCCAAATGCTTCTGTTCCCCCCACTTAACAGCTGGGAAACTGAGGCACAGAAAGATCAGTTTGATGCACATCCCCTACAGAATCTGCTGCAGACTTGACAACCCTGTCTGGTATTTAAAATCTGGGTCCAGTTCCTTTAATACGATCCCACTTCCCTGCTCCACTGGAGCTGCTGGCGGAGTTCTGAGGTACCACTGCCAGAACAGCTGCCTCAACATGTATTTTTTTTATCCATTCATTCATATTTCACTCCTAATTTTCAGTAGGAACCACAGCTCCTCCAGCCCGGGGCTTCCTTTTGGCACTGCAATAACAAACCACATTTTGCTCATCACTTTCTCCCAGTGGGAATATCTGGTGCCGTGCTTGGATAATCCACGTGCTGCTGGAAACATCCTGCTGGAGATGCAGCACTCAGAGTCTGACACTCTCCTCTTATCTCTGTCAGGCTGGGCAGATGGGGGTTGATGGGGAAAAAAAGGCAACCTTTATTTTGATTTCACCCCCTCTGCCCCCAGATCCCACTTCCCCGTTCTTACAGTCCACATGACAGCAGCAGCAGAAGGAGAGAGAGAGAGAGATTTGGGATGGCTGTTGTGCTAAAAATGAGGTGTCTATAAAAGGAAGCATTTTTCACCTCAAAATATTTGCTGGTGTTGTCCTCCAAATGTGAGAAAAATGCCGGGATGTACTGGAACAACCACAGGCTGCAAGGAAAGGTAACTGGGATAAGGATCCCGTGGAGTTCAACGAGGCTTTTGTGATTTCCAGTGCACTATGAAAAAAATGCCTTCAAATTACCCAAGAAGTATGTTAATAGCTGACTAATGCACAAGCTGGCAGGAATCATTGCTGCCTGAGCACGGCTCATTAATCTTACCATTCATTAAAGAAAAAAAATGCCAAGCTTTTTAATAAACAATTTTTATTTCAGAAGCAACCAGCAGCGGGGTGTGCTTTTTTGCCAGGCAGGCGAGCTGCCTGTGAAAATAAAACACTTATTTACATTTTTGGTTTGCTTGTCGGGCCTTCTTTATTCCATCACCAGCTTTGGAAATGCACTGAGGACTTTCCACTTCTGTAAACTCGCAGGGCTAATTTTTTACTCTTTCTTTCCACCTTCCTGAGCTGAAAACCCCTTGCTGTTGAGAGCCAGCATGAGGGGGGCAGAGTGGCTCTGGTGAGGAGCTGGGGGGAAGCAGGAAACAGAGGAGAGAACTTCTTGGTGACAGAGGGACAAGACCCTGAGTGCTGACCCAAATTCAGACCCACCTGAGGTGGTGTTTCCACACCAAAAAGATTTCTCTGCCTCCCAGGAAATACTGAATTGGGTGGAACAGAATCCTGGCACAGTTTTTCCTGCTGGGGGAAGCAGAAAATACAGGAGAGAACTTCTTGGTGACAGAAGGGGAAGCAGAAAATAGAGAACTTCTTGGTGACAGAGGGACAAGACCCTGAGTGCTGACCCAAATTCAGACCCACCTGAGGTGGTGTTTCCACACCAAAAAGATTTCTCTGCCTCCCAGGAAGTAGTGAATTTGGTGGAACAGAATCCTGGCACAGTTTTTCCTGCTGGGGTAATTCCCTCCGGGTTGTCTTTTGCCTGTGGTTGTTGTCTGAGAAATTTTAATGGAACAGACGACTCTGTCCAGCTTTATTTTTGGGATCTCTTCGTTGGTACTTATTCAATGAAAAAGAGAGATAAATTCCATTATCACTTGCAGCTACAGAAGCAGGCCTGGCTTGGTGCTGTTTTGTCAGTAAACACTGGGGCAGAACAACTCAACATCAGATGTGAAGTCCTGATTGCCCAGAAAAAAACCATGGAAAACCCTCTGATCAGTGTTATCACTGGCATTTCACATTCACACACATCCCAGTGCACACACAGGCTAACTTTTCTAAGTAAATGCTCTTCCAGCTCTCTACAATATTTTTATTTGCCTTTCAAAACAAGCCAGGCTTCAGGATTTATTAATGCAGCAATTAGTATGCTGATCATGCCCAGCATGCTTAAATCTTTATTGGCTGCGTGCAGCAGCGAAAGTTTTGGTTTTATTAAAGCTGAGCCTCCTCCGTGCTGCTGTTTAGTGTGTGTTACAAAGCTGAGATCAGCCCTGAGTGTAATGTAACCCACATGTTGGATTGCTTGCTCCAGTGACTTCCAGAAATATTTCAGGTAGCGAGTATTTTCTTAGTGCTCTGTTAGAAAAATATGTCAGGCACACAATGTTTGCATTATGCGGCGCTTTTCTGGTACAGAGAGGGAAATTCTGCCCCCCAACCAACCCCCTGTGAGCCATCCTGAACTGTCTTGAACTGCTGGGAATCCTCGTGTTCCAGTGGGTTTGTGGTGAGAAAGACAATGGGTGAAATTAACTTCTATGACCTTCAACATAAATAAATTAGTAAATAAATCCATCACACGCTGCATCCATAAGGCAAAACCTACACATAGGTTGTAGTTTTTTCCTCTCCTGAAGGAAAGAGCAAGCTCAGCTGGGGTTTTATTTTTCCCCAGCAAGTGCTGGGGGCTATAGGGGTTCTGCCAGGTGTATTGATCTTTGTGGGATGTCTTTCTTTCATAGCCTGGAGACAAAAATGGCAGTGGGGTGGAGAAACATCCTGAAAATCCTTGGTCTGAGCCCCTGAAGGCAGCACCATCCTGCCCACAGCATCCAGCTGGTGTTTGCACCATCCATGGCAAAGAGAAAAGCCAGGAAGATGGGATTCTGCAAAAATAACTGCAACAGGTGATGCGGAGGTGGTTTAAAATGTGAATTCCCAAACACCACACAAAGGAGAGGCGATTTGCCAGGTTGGTTCCAAGTTCAATCTGCAGCAATTTCTACAATTAATCTGATTAATTAGCTGCTCTAAAGACATTCCTAACAACACCAGCTGCCCCTTGGAACATTCTGTTTGTATTTAGTTCCAGCTTTCAGATTTTAGCTCCAAGGGACATCTCCAGCCATCGATTCCCACTTCATCCCAGGTTATCACCTCCTGTAAAAGGGGAAGAGGAAATGGTTTTGCTGTGCTGCTTACCCTGATAGGACACAACATCTGGGCACCCTGATAAATATCTTCAGTTTCTGTGGCAGGATTTGCCAAAGTTTCTCTGTCCCAGTCCCTTGGGGTGCAGGATTTGGGACTGAGGGCAGATGAAGAGCATTTGCAAAGAAGGAACAGCAGGGACAGTGCAGGGCTCCCCAAATTCCACCAGCAAAAGGATCCTGAAGCCCAATCCCATCACTCTGGAGCCAAAATTCCGTGTTTAAACACAATGCACTTATTTTGTTTTTCCAAAGTAACTGGCAAAGATGTTCTTGGAGTGGGGGAAATAAAAGATTACCCTTGAAGCCAGCAGCAAATTTCTGCTCCATCAGCTGAACCCATTTGAAAGTCAACACACTCGGGCTTTGCTGGAGCTAATTCCAGCACTTAGGATTTAAAGTGGGAATCCCCCTCCCTCGCCCATAAATACACACATTTAAATGTGCTCGTTTGAGTGTTTCGAGTCATCTCAAATTCCATGGCATCCACGGAAAAAAAAAAAAAAAAAAGCCAGTCTAAAGTCAACAGAGCCCACAATGATGTTGTAAAAAGAGGTGCTATTGGGAATTCATTTCTGTTTTCTGTGTTATATCCAGCGGTGTTTGCACAATTTCCAGCCCTGATGTCTTAAAGTGAAATTGGGTTCATCTTCTTTGTTAATTATCAGAAGCAGAAATGCAGTTTTTCAGAGGTAGTAGAGCTCTAGTCAGGCTAAAGAAGTTACAAAAAAACCTCTGAAAGAGCTAAATTTGAAGCAAAACAAGTGTTTTGGGGATTTAGGCACGTGTTTTTCTCAAAATTCACAGTGACTGAAATGCAGAGAGGGGCTGCAGACAACACAAACCTGGAGCTGCTAAAACCAGTGGTGATTTGGCTGCCAGCTGGAGCAGGATTTTACCTGGATGCTGGATCTGCTCTCGCTTCAACATCTTCCCTCTGACCCAGCAGGTTTATTTCAGTCTGTATTTCATATCTGTGCTGAATCTGGGCCAGTAACCTACCTTTTTTTCTCCTAGAAAGCACATGAATAACCTTTGCTACAAAAGAATAAATAATTCACATATCAAGGCTACTTTCCCACCCTCCTTCCCACCTCCCCATGGAGCAACAGGGCCCTGAATGCCTCCAACCTTTCCAAAAACTGCAGAGGGGGACTCAAGATAAACGTGAGCTCCTCCAAAACACATCCCAGTGCCTGGAAGCCCTGCCTGGCTGGTCCAGTTCTCCGTGGTGGCTGCACAGTGAATAAATGCCTCAAGTCAGAAGGAGCAGCAGCCAGGTGTGCCAGGGATGAGGGAATGCTCCAAGAGCCTGGGAGCAGCTTCCCTGAGGAGCTGAGCTGAAGGAAGGAGTCCAACAGGGGTGGGGAGGATGGGACTGAGTTCAAAAGATGAATCTTCACAATTGTGTAGCTGTTACTTGAAGGATTTGCTGTGGAGGACCAGGAAAAGGATGTTGTCCCTGCTGAGGGGATGCTGGCTGCTGCTGGCCCTGTAATAAAGGTTATGGGATTCTTCCTGGTGTTTTGGGGACTCTGACAACCACAGGCACTGATTTATGTGGAAAACAACCCCGTCGACTTTATCCCCCCCTCATTACCAACGCTCCCTCTCTACCTGCCCTTTCCTTCCCTCCTCCCCTCAAATACAACAGAGTCCAGCCCCACCTGTGTCCACACTTTCATCCTTTTTCTCAGGCTAAAATCCCAGAGTTTTCCAGCTCTCCCTGGCATTTCCAGGACTGGCACTGGCAGGGAGAATGCTGGGATAGTTCAATGATCATTCCCTCCGGTATTTTATTAGACTCTTTTGAGTTTAACACTGAGATGACACTTTCAAGCCTAATACTGCACTGCTTTCATTAGCTTGTGGTTCAAACAAGTTTAGCATTAAAAGAAAAGAATAACAATAAAAAGAGGCATGGAATTGTTGCCACAAACCCATCTGTTCAAACAGCAGCAAGAGGGGAAATCCTGCATTTAAAATAATATTTTCTCCAGCCTGGCATTACCTTGCTTGCTGCAGCAGGTAGGGCTATTGTTGGAGAGTTTTCTTTAAATAAATACAGATTTCTTGGCAGTTTGTGTGAATGAACTGAGTCACATTTAGTGGCTTATCCAGGTTATGCCTGAGTTCTTTCAGGACTCAGGTAGAAGCCAAAAGAGAGGCAGATTTATGCCACACTCTTATTTTGTTCAATGTGCCTTTTGTCTCGGAAAAACAATTCTCCACCCTCCTCAGCAAGCACGGAGATTTTCAAGTGTTTTCTTTGCATCTCTCATCAAACTTTCATCGTGGATTCATCCAAAAGCTGAGCTGACAGAGAACTTCTTCAAAGAGATGCTACTGAAAGTTGAAGGTTGTCTGAAGTTCGCATTAAAACCGGAGATTTTAGTTTCATTCTCAATTACTCTGCAGAATCTCGCTCCCTTTTTTGTCATCAGAGCTGGAGGAGAAAACAGGAGGTGAAAATGTGTTGGCAGCTCCAAAATTTTTGGCTGCTCCTTCAGGAGGGGGCAATTTAAGTCCAGCTTAACAACAGTGAGACAAATTCCTTGTTGGCATCTCCCCACCCCAAAACATTGGCCATATTATAACCATCAACACTCTTTTATATTTTTTTAAAGAAAATTGAAGTGTTTCTGTCTAATTTTCTTCCTCCTCCTGAGGAGGAGTGGGATTTGAGATCACAAAAAAATACTTCAACGCTCTCCAAGCTTGAAATACCACAGGGGATTTATTCCACACTCAAACACGTGTTAATGGATGAGTTTAAGCACATTGCTCAGCTGGTGCCTAAACCAGCATATTCTCATTTTATTTTTATGAAATTTCTTTAAATAGCCATGCAAATAACTTGGTGAAATTTGAATTCATGGGAAAAAAAAAACCATTTACTGGAAATCATTTCTTAATTAAAATCTGAAACCATAATTTTTCATCTACAGATGATGTGCAGGATTTTTCCAGTGGGAATCTGGCATGGTTTTCAGGTACAGAGAAGAAAAGGGGGAAAGGCGGGATTTTATCCAGGAATTGTAGGGAAAAAAGACAAAAGCAAGGGAAACCAGCAGGTTTTAATCAACCAGTATTATAAAAGATATCTCCAGGTTTGAATCAACTATTGCTGGGAAGACAATTCCTGGGAGAAAGAATTGTTTTGTTGCTTCATACAGAAACTTTGGAACAGATTCAGGAAGGGAGTTTTTAATATAAACTGTCCATGGAAATTAGAGTTTCAAAGTGGTGAAGTGGATGTGAAGTTTAATTTGATTGCAAGGCTACAAGAGAGATATGAGAGGTATGAGGAGGTGCGGGATGTTCAAAAGGAGACTCAGAGCAAAGAGTTCCCATCTGTGCTCCAGGGAAATACTCAGCTCCAAGCCCCAATGTCCAGCCTGGCCTTGGGCACTGCCAGAGATCCAGGGGCAGCCCCAGCTGCTCTGGGCACCCTGTGCCAGGGCCTGCCCACCCTCCCAGGGAACAATTCCTGCCCAATCTCCCATCCAGCCCTGCCCTCTGGCACTGGGAAGCCATTCCCTGGCTCCTGGCCCTCCAGCCCTTGGGAATTGTCTCTCTCCAGCTTTCCTGCAGCTCCTTCAGGCCCTGCAAGGCCACACTGAGCTCAGCCCAAAGCTTCTCCTCTCCAGGCTGAACAATCCCAGCTCTGGCAGCCTTTCCTCCCAGCAGAGCTGCTCCATCCCTCTGCTCATCCTGGTGCCTCCTCTGGCCTCTCTCCAGCAGCTCCACGTCCTCCCTGTGCTGGGCTCCAGGGCTGGGGCAGCTCTGCAGGTGGGCTCTCACCTGAGCAGGGCACAGGGGCAGAATCCCAATCCCTTCCCTGCTGCCCACACTGGGGGCTCGGCCCAGGGCATGGAGGCAGCTCCAGCTCTTATCCCCCAAATCCTTCTCCCAGGTCTTCTCCATCTGCTCATCCCCAGCCTGGATTGATCCCAGAGGCTGCCCCATCCCAGGGGCAGCTCCAGCACTTGGCCTTGTGAAACCTCATGAGATTCCCGTGGACTCACTTCTCCAGCTTGTCCAGGCCCCCCTGGATGTCACCCTGTCCTCTGGATGTCACCCTGTCCTCCAGGGGTGTCACTGCTCCCTCAGCTTGGTGTCACCTGCAAATGTGCTGAGGGTGCCCTTAGTCCCTTGGTCTAATTGATGAATTAAGGGGTTAAACAACTCTGGTTCCAGTATAGACCCCTGAGGGAAATTTGGGAGCTGGAATTGTCCATGCCAGGACCAAACAGGATGGATTCTGTCCCTGGGGAAGATTTGCCTGCTCTGGTAGTGGAAGCAACCCCAGTTTTAGGATCAGCACCTCTGAGCTCGGAGATTCCTGCTCCCTGAAAGGCAAGAGCTGCGCCTAAGCCACAGGAGGACGTGTGAGGATTAACCCCCTGGAAAAACACTGTTTTGGATTGTGGAACATAATTTATGGTGTATGAGAGGCCCTATGCAAACAGGGCAGTGACAGACGGGCTGGGACAAAGGGCTCCTGGCCCCAAAGTTTTGGGGCAGGAGATGGAGACAAACAAGTGATGGGAGAGGGACCAGAGGAAGGTGATGGATGGAAACACAAAAGTAGCAGGATATCTTTGGGCTTAACAGCTGCCAAGTGCTCCAGCAGGTATATTCAGCTGGAATAAAAAGCAGGTGAACTCTGCAAAAATGAAGGCAAAATGGTTTAATTGCAATACAAGAATCCAGAGAGATGTAGTTGTAAAAGAAAATGGGATTTAAAGGTATTTTTAAGCTGTTTTAAAAAGCATTTAAACATTCAAATTTAGAGACAGACTTTGGAGGGGAAAAATTAATAAAATCCATGTGGATTTTAGTAATTCCTGGGGACTTGCTCTTTACTCACAGAATCATGGAATATCCTGAGTGGGAAGGGACCCACAGGGATCACCCAGTCCCACCCCTGGCCCTGCCCAGACCCCCCAGCAATCCCAGCCTGGGCATCCCTGGCAGCGCTGTCCAAACGCTCCTGGAGCTCTGGCAGCCTCGGGGCCGTGCCCATTCCCTGGGGAGCCTGGGCAGTGCCCAGCAGCCTCTGGGGGAAGAACCTTTCCCTGAGATCCAACCTAAATCCCTCCAGACACAGCTCCAGCCCTTCCCTCAGCTCCTGTCCCTGTCACAGGGAACAGACTCTTCTTTCTCCTGGTGGGAGAGCAGAAACTTTGTGAGGACAAAGATCAAAATGTCTGGGAGAGGGCAGCAAATCCCACGGAGAAACACCTTCCTCATTCCCTGCGGGTGCAGATATCCCTCCTTCATTTTTCCAGGATGTGTCCTGGTGCCCAAGTGAGGCCAAAGATGAAACTGGCCACTCCACATGGTTCAGGAACAGCACTCCAGAGGATTTCACCAGCAGAAAACACCAATAAGATCAGCACAACTCCCCACAGCCTTCGGGGAAGCCGTGGATATTTTGATTTTATAAGGAAGTTCGAACAAGGAGGAAAGAAGGGTTCTGGAAGAGCAGCCTTGCAGAGCACACCCTCAAAGGGATCTCTGAGGGCTGTGGGGTTTCTGATGGAACTCCCTGTGAATTCCTGTGCTCCATGAGGGTGGAAGGGCAGATCCAAGCCCTGCCCAGCCCATTTCTGGTCCGTGTAGAGGGAGCTGTTACTTGAAGAACTGAGTGTTGAACGTGGCACAAGTGTCTTAGACTGTTTCTTGTGAAAAACAGCAGAAATTGTGCAATTCTGTTTCTTCTTGAATTATCTGCAAGATCTGCAACCCAACCTTCCTGTAAACAGCTCACAAGCTCCCACTGCCCCCATCCCAGGGAATTTGCTTTTATGGAGACTGGACTGATGTGTGAAATCCCAACATTGACCCCCAGCACCAGTGAGGGGCCTTGGCCTTCAGTTTTAAAGCTCAGAACTGCCCAGTGCTGGTCCCAAGTGTTCCCAAAGTCCAGTGGGCTCAGCTGCAAGCAGAGCAACTTCCCACTTCCAGACAAAATCCACTCCCCAAGCTCAGCACAGCAAAATGCATCCAGCAGGGATCTCTGCCTTTGGAAGCAAGACCACCCAGGGGCTCCTCTGAAATGATTCTGAGGGAATGTGGCTTGAGTGGTTTAGTACAAGGTCAAGGATTCCAGCTTTTTAGATTTTCCTTTTTTCTTTCTCTTGCATCTCTTCTTCCTTCGTCCCATTCCCCAATTGTGGAAGAAATCCCCCTTTGACTTAAACTGCAATCCCACCCAATATTCCTCTTTGCACAAGGCAAAAAAAGAGAAAATATTTCACTTGGGAATTCACTCAGGGAATGAAAATGCTTTTGAGCAGCAGTTTTATGCACCACTGGGATTTTTTTGATGCGTTTTGAGTATCTGTTATTTTAAAATGTGCCATCTTCACTTCGTTTCTGGTGCAACATTTTTGGCTGGGGATGATTTTCCTCACTGGACTCAACAGAAATCTTTCTTATGACTAAAGGCAACTTGGCTGAATATAAATTACCAGGCATGGGGGATTAGCTGCGGCTTTAGATGTAAGGAATGATCACAGGTAAGAAGTAAAAGAAATATTTTTGTAAGCAAGCTCTCTTGTGGAAAGATTTAAGAAACCCCAATTAAGATGAAAATGAATTATTAAGTCATGTTCTGCTTCAAAAGATGAAAGAGAGGAATACTTTTTCCTGCACAGAAATTCACTGAATGGGAAATTATCAAGTGCAGGGAGTCCAGACAAATTATTGAATTCAGAGGCAGCCTCCTTAACTTCCATTTCCTACAGAACAGGAGAAGCAGTCTGTGGGACTGCAGAAAGATTAATAAACGGCAGAATGAAAGAAGAAAGGGAATAATTGTGTTATTTGGACTGTAAAACATCACTCAGCTACATCTGCTGTCAGATCCTGCTGGATGCATTTTGCTGTGCTGAGCTTGGGGAGTGGATTTTGTCTGGAAGTGGGAAGTTGCTCTGCTTGCAGCTGAGCCCACTGGACTTTGGGAACACTTGGGACCAGCACTGGGCAGTTCTGAGCTTTAAAACTGAAGGCCAAGGCCCCTCACTGGTGCTGGGGGTCAATGTTGGGATTTCACACATCAGTCCAGTCTCCATAAAAGCAAATTCCCTGGGATGGGGGCAGTGGGAGCTTGTGAGTTGTTTACAGGAAGGTTGGGTTGCAGATCTTGCAGATAATTCAAGAAGAAACAGAATTGCACAATTTCTGCTGCCTCAGGACTGCTGAGGTGCAAAACTGGGACCTGGAAACCCCCAGGGAAACTTGCCCTCACTCATATCACAAGTGCTGCTGTTTTCCTTCTCACCAGAGCCCTGGTTTTGAAATGAAAACCAGCATGGAAAAAAAAAAAGAAGGTAAATATCGGTAAATATCACTGTCTCAGGTGCAGAGCTTTGCATATGGAAACCCCACGGTTTGGGAGCAAACACGAAGTGTTTTGATGGAAAACAAGAATATTTAAGCCACTCTTCACTTCACAGAAATGCAGGCAGGACACTTAATTCCAGATATGCAAAGGAGTCACTTTCAAAAGAGCAGGGCGAGCCACAGAGCTGGTGCAGCAGATTTGTCACAAGGTCATGGGTACATCCCCTCCTCTGTGTTTTAGATCTTCAGGTACCAAAAAATCCTCAGCAGAGCCCTAAAAATAATAGAAAGAAAATTCTCTCTTACATCTATTTGAGCAAAGGTGAGACTGCAAAGCACCAAGACTGGCACAAAGCAAAGGAGGAGTTTTGCTTCCCACGAAAACTCATTAAAATGGAAGCCAAAAGCTTCTGATCTTCACTGAACACCATATTTGGGTTATGTGTCTATACAAAGATGCTGCCCCTTTTTGCAACATCCTTTTCCTCACCTCTCCTACTGTTACCTTGATTTTTTCTTGCCCTCCCACCTTGATCATCCCATTCCAGCTGTTGTTCCTTATCTGGGATTACAGGGTGGCACCAGCCAGGGTGAGATGGAGGAGAGCTGTTCTTCCCTCTGGAAAACATCCTGAATATGTCAAACAGCATCAAACCCTCCCTCCTGCCCACACTGGAAAGTGCAATCACACTAAGACTGAAAATCCTTGGAAAAGGTGTCCCTGTGCCACCTTTTCCAGCCTCGTGCTTGTCCAGCTGACCAAAATAATAATGAAAAAGCTGGAATTTATTGAGATATTGCCTGTAGATGTCAGGATGCACTTACTTCCATCACCTGTTTGCTTGGTAGGATGAAGCAAATGTGGATTTGATGGGTTTGACGGATTTGATGGGTTTGATGGGTTGGATGGGTTTGATGGATTTGATGGGTTTGGTGGGTTTGATGGGTTTGATGTCATGGCTTCTGTTTGGAAGGAAAACGTGAGGAAAAGGAGAATTTTTTTGCCAGTGCCAGGCAGAGAGGCTCTAACACCACATTAAACTCCCAGTTTGTTCAGACTTCTGGCATTGCACTGCCTCTTCATGGTGAAAAATCTCCCACTCCAACCTCTGATCCGGAGATCTCATTCCTTTTGTTCCAAATGCCCAGGAAGCTTCTCCAGCCTGGCATTTTCACAGGGGTTCCCTCCAAGTTTTCCCTTTGGTCTTAAGCAGATTTCCCCTCCAAGTTCTTTCCTTTTCTGCTGCCTCCAAACAAGGCTGCCCACTTTCCATGAAGATTAATTTCGGGATTCTATTGCTGGAGGCATCCAGCCCCCAGGCACGGGATTCTCCTGCTTTTCAGGGGCAGGGAAAGCCTGGGAAGAGGCAGCTGTGTTTTCAGGCTCTTTGAACAGTGTCTCTTATAGAAGAGGAGAATAGATAAGCTGGCAGATAAGCTGTCCTGCAAACACTGCTAGGAGAGCCCAGTAATCAGTGTCCAAAAAGTCTGCACTGGGGATGAATGTATCAATTTACCTCAGGCTGTGCGCTCCAAAATTGGGATTTTTTCCCTGTTTTCTGCTCGGTCTGTATCTGAAATCAAACCACTTTGTCATGATGGGTTTGTTTCTACATTATGGATTTTTCCCCTTTGTTGGAAAAGGGGGTGATGCTCCAAACCTGCCTCTCTGGGGGTTTGGCACCATGAATAAATACATTATTATAAATACAGCATTGCAATATCTACACGAAAACACTCCTGGCCTGTATATTTGAGCACGTGGAAATATATCCATAAATAAACAAAACAAAATGCAATTCCAAGCTTCCCTTCTCTCCCTTTTAATGTGTCCTTAAAAATCACACATTGGGCAATCCACAGATTCCTTGGCTTGCACATGGATCCTATCCCTAAGGAAAGGACAACACCTGGGAGTTGTAAATCACATTTTATTTGCATTACACCAACATTTGCATCTTTTGGGGGATTTTGCTCTAGTGTTTTAACCTAAAACCTTGACTCTGTTGTATATAAAGCTAAAACCAGCAGGTTGAAAAGTGCTCTGCACTAATTAACCCTGGGCAGACTGAGGTGGGATGAGCACTCTGAAAAAATCAGCTGGAAAAATTAAATTCCTGTGATTCCTATGGAATTAGAGCTGAAAGCAGGAACAAAATCAAGATGCCTGCAGTTGATTTTCAGAAAAAAAGAGATTTCACACCTTGTAGGAAGAGAAACACATGAGTGAGTGCACTGAGAGAAGGGAAAAATTCCATGTGCTTCTTGTTCCATAAAAAGAGGAAAAGCTGAAATACAGGATAGAAACCCTCAGGAAAATAATGACAGCGGCTTAAAAGACCAATAATTCAAAGAAGTGACAAATCTGAGAGTATTCAGTCAAGGAACTTCAGCTGGAGACCTCTGGAACTTCAGGGTGGAGGAGGGTTTCAATTTATATAAGCAAAAGTAGAAAAGCTTTCCTACCAAAAAGGGACAATTTTCGTAAGGAAGATCTCCAGACCAAAGGGATAAATTCAAATATTGCTTTACAAAATAAGAGTAGTTGCACAGGGCTTCAAGGATGGAGAGTAAAGGGCAGGAAAAAAAGGTTGGGAACTGTCTTTTAAGTAGGAAATGTAAATAAAAAATGACAATTTCTAAGAGTCAAGATGAGGTAAATTTTTGGGGAAAACCCCCCCAAACAAATAGAGAAAGATTCATCCAGAATATCCATAAAAGAAAAAAAAATCCCAGTCAGTGAGAATAAGTCAAGCATTAAAGATCATTCATTTGAGATTCAGGTGACCTTTAATATCCAGCCTCATCTTCTGAGAAATTTGCTGTTGTTGATAACGTGAGGCCACATGGGAAGGCGACTTCAAAATGGAAATGGCCTTGAAATCGTAATTGCAGTGGAAGAAATTTTATCAGATTGATCAAATGAAGGAGTGGGAGCACAAAAAATGGGGTTGTTCTAATGCCAGAGCATCTGTATTTTATGAGAGGTGCCAGGGCGGAGCATCTTTAAATACATTGACCCAATTTTAAAAAGAAATAAGTAGAACAGGATATAAAAATATTGTTGTGGAGATCATGCCAGACTTTGAAAAACATCCTGTATTTTGGGAGGGGTGAGTGCTAAAGGTTCTTTTTCTTGAATCCTGACAGGTAAAGAGAAAATACTGAGCAAGAGAGGGAGAAGATATTTTATGATCAGCCAAATGACAGCATTTTATGAGAAAATTGGATACATTGGATGCCTAAAGCATCTTCTAAGAAATAATGGGCAAGTTGCTGAGACAGGCATGGCTGGGGCTATGGGAGACCCTCTCCTATTCCATATGGAATCATGGAATGGGTTGGGATGGAAAGGACCTTAAAGCCCACCCAGTGCCACCCCTGCCATGGCAGGGACACCTTCCACTGTCCCAGGCTGCTCCCAGCCCCAATGTCCAGCCTGGCCTTGGGCACTGCCAGGAACAATTCTTTCCCCAAATCCCATCTATCCCTGCCCTCTGGCAGTTCGAAGCCACCTTCCAGGGGAGAAGAAAGATCTCTGCTCTAAATGATCTCTGTTTTTCAGTGATGCAGGTGATGTTTTATTTTCCAACACAAACACTTCAGTGGCACAGTCTGGTGTGAAATCCATCAGAAATCAAAAATACACCCTGCAAAGCCACTTTTAAAGAGTGGGAAACAGTTTCCACATGCCAAAGAAATCACTAATTGCACCAAGAGACGAGACCTGTGTGCAAATCTGAGAGTGGAATATTGGAAGGATCATCAGGTTGTCTCAGAATTGGTTCCTCTCTGCTTCTGTTCAGTCAAAATTCAATTTACCACTGGTGTGAAGAGAAGATTTCAGCCTACTTCTGTCTCTTCTGAGGAATCCAACCTCTCCTCTGTGTGCTAGGCCTGATTCTTATTCCAGACTGGGACAGAGTTCCATGGCAGAGAGCCTGAATTTCCCTTAGTCTTGGACCACGGAGCCCTAGAAATCCATAAGGGAGTTCCAGCCATGCCAATCAGTGCATTAATAGCATCCAGCTTGGATTAATGCCAGGGTAATTACTCTCATGAATAAACTTCCTAGTGATTAAAAGATTACACATTTACTTTAAATGATCATCAGAGAGTCCTCTTTGGAATGATCACGCTCAGCCCAAGGATCATTTGGGTTTCTGCTGCTGAAAATGGTAAATCTTAAAAGGGCCAGCACTTCATTTAAACACCTCATTAGCACAACAGCAACAATGAAGCCTCTAAACTGCTCTCTGCCCCTCATTTTCATCCCTTCCACCACAAAATAAAACAGAGTAGGAAAATAAATAAGCTGATGTGGAACACAAGGTTGAAAAGCAAATATCATTTATATAAGGGTGCAGCAATGAAGACGATGATGCTGCAGCTTTTTCCAGGAATATCCCCCTGCCACATCCACATTAAGCCCTTAGCTTTCCCTGCCTGATCTGGAAAGATTCAAAAACACAGCAAAAAAAGATGCAATTTACTGAAACATAACGAAATTGTAAAAGTGAATGATGTGGAGATTTAGGGCAAGACAAGAAACACCGAAAACATTTGGCCTGGTTTTCAATTCAGCTGAAAAGGGAGGTGTTTCTGATAAACCTGACATTTACTCCTTTCGCTTTGCATCCCTTAAGGCACAAAACTAGCTGCAAACATAGATATTTTTTATTTCCAGAAGTCGGGTAACTGAAATAAATGAAAATTCAAGGTACCAGCAACCGCAAATAATTTAAAAGCTCTTCAGAATGACACTGATAAGAAAGTTCACCAGTGAAATAAAGGAGCAGTTGAATGAGAACAGCATAGACAGAGCTGGTGGAAATATTTGCACCTGATATTCTACTGATAGAAATCTGTGGAGCCAGTGGCCATTTTCATCCCACTGAGGATTTGCTCACTTCTTTACATATTCATATTTTTATATATTCATTCAGCAGGGCAGATTGGGGCCTGGGCATTCTCTAGATCGCGTTGGGAGTGTGAGCTCCCAGCTCAGGTTGAAACATCCTTTTTTTCCTAGCTTTGGTGCATTTATAGGACCAAAACACATATCAAAAAATTCAGTTTATTTGTTGTAAATATTATGAGAGCAACCAAAAAGTGAAACGAAAGCATGTTTCAGATCACTGCTCATTCCTACCAGAATTGGTTTCATGGATTAAATCCTTTGGCCTTTAATGTTGTTTTTTGTGCCACCTGGAATTGCTAGAGGAGCAGAATGTGATTAAAATCATGGAATGGTTTGGGTTGGAAGGGACATTAAAATCACCCATTGCCACCCCTGCCATGGCAGGGACACCTCCCACTGTCCCAGGCTGCTCCAAGCCCCAATGTCCAGCCTGGCCTTGGGCACTGCCAGGGATCCAGGGGCAGCCCCAGCTACTCTGGACAATTTAATCCATTATACTGAGACTTAGAGTGATGCCCTGGTTACAGTTAAAAATTAAGGCCTAATTCAGACTTGGTAAGAAGTTACCTTCAGACAAGGAATTCATAACACCTGAAAATACCAGAATTGCCACTCCTACATTTTGAAGCAGCTTTTTTAAAATAAAATGTCCTTCGATCTGGCCCTGGTGAATCTCAGAAGAGGTTTCAGGCTGCCATGAGGGATTCTGTGTAACATAAAAACTGTTTTTCCAGAGGAATTATTGTTACAAGGTGATTCAGGAGGATAAAGCCTTTCCCTTCCCTTCAGAACAAAGATTGTAAATCCTGCTGTGGTGTGGTTGCCTGTAAAGGCAAATCCAAATATTTGTGTTCCATGCTTAGCACAGAAGCAGAGGAATTCCCTGGGTTTCAGTGGAGAGCAATTCCTGGGCCTTTCTCCCTCATTCCCCTGGTGTTTTCCATGAGATGAGGTATTTTCTTGGAGATGAGGTATTTCATTTGACAAACTCCAGGGCTGTACACCAGTACACCATGGAATCAAGAAACGCTCTGGAAAATGTACTTCCTGCATCCTTAATATTCTCCATTTCCTTTTATCCCTACCCTTCCCACTCCCAGGAGTTTCATAGCTCTTAGTCAGCTTGGTGGTTCCAGTGCCCTCCTTCTTCCTTCCGGCTCCAGCTGATTTATAATCCTAAATCTTCTGGAAAAGGCTGCAGAGGCCAGGCCTTCCCAAACTAATTCTGAAAACAAAACAATCCGTGCAGCAGGCGGGTAACTCCATCTAGATTTGGGGAGCTTTGGTTACATGAAAGTGAGAATATAAAAACACTTTTTGCATGTAGCTGAATACCGTTGAACACATTTGGAAAGGATCAAGCCAAGGCTACCTAAATCATTCAATAAAATCTGCTGCATAAAACATCTAATAAATTGTAATGGCAAGGACTTGTGTGCAGAGAGGCTGAAATTCCAGCTATGCACTGAAAATAAAATTTGGTGCCTTTTTTTTTCCCTTCCCTGACTTTACTAGCCATTGGGCTGGGAGTGTCCAGTTTCACTGGAACACCACAGAAAATGTTTGGCACCGGTCTCAAAGGAGGAATGATTTGGTATGCTGTGATTTGCTTTATGATTTGGGGGATCCTTTATTAATCCCTGAAGTCTCAAATCTCTTAAGACCATGATTAAATCAAAAACAAAAGAAGCCCCCTCGAACTTCCTTGGTGCAAAGGCGACTCCGATCATTAAGGGAAAAACGATCATAAAACTCCTGGGACAAAGCAATGAGGATTTCATAGTAAATTACAGAGTTAAATAATGGTGGGCTCTCACTTGAGAATAAAACTCACTAATTCACTTAAGCACTCGGTAAGGGAAGCTGGAATGCTGCTAATACAATCAGATTTTTGTAATCATGTTAGGAAGAATGATAGCCTTGTGTTCCATATCCCTTTCCTCAAACTCAGTACCTCCGAGATGCAGTAGAAGGGGAAAAAACTCCCCAGTATCCAGATGAGGAAGCTGGAAGCATCTGTTTCTGTGCCCCTTTGTTCTAGCCAATAGGCCTGCAATTAAATTGCATTTCTCTGCATTTTTGCTGCTGAACTGCCTTAAAGACATAACAACCAAGCCCAGGAAGATATTCAGCATAGGTGACAGCATGGATGACGTATTGTCTGAAGCAAACTCTCTTAGAAACAGGATATAAAATCCTTGTGATTAGTTTGGAGTTGTCATGACCCAGGAATTAAGCTCAGTTTGGGGGGATTTTAGAAATTGGACGTGTTTTCACTTAGTAATTTTTTTTACAAAAAGCAACATCAGCCAGTAAATTCCCCTCATTTTAAATGTGACTTGTGATGACCTCATAAAGTGAACTTCTGATTTGAGCCAGTTTTAATGAATAGTGCAGAAGTCAGCAGGGAGGGACTTGGAGAAGTCTTTGATATATCAGGATAATCTAAGCAGGACCAGAAGTTTTCTCAGGAATAGCTTCCTCTTCATTACCCTGCAGATTATTTTACCTAAAATTTAATTTTAATGTAGATGGTGGCCTTGGACCTGTTAATTTTTTGCTTGTTAATGGCTAATGAGCTAAGTGAGGCAACAAGTCCACACGGTCCATGTAAAACGTGCAACAAGTTCCATGCAGGAGCTGAGCAGGAGAGCTCTGCCTGGACTGGAACTTCCTGGGTTTGGCTGTGGTACCAACCACTGCTTCTCTCTGCAGCTCCCTTCCCTTGGGGCCAGGAAAGTGGCTCAGCTTAAAAACAGGGATCAGTGAATCCCAAAATCCCCAAATCACTGATGTTGGAGAAGAGCTCGAAGACCATCAGGTCCCAGCCGTGCCCCATGCCCACCTTGTCCCCAGCCCAGAGCACTGAGTGCCACCTCCAGCCCTTCCTGGGACACCTCCAGGGATGGGCACTCCAAACCTCCCTGGGCAGCCCCTGCCAAGGCCTGAGCTCCCTTTCCATGAAGAAACTGCTCCTGGTGTCCAACCTGGCACAACTTGAGGCCATTTCCTCCTGTTGCTGTTCCCTGGGAGCAGAGCCCGATCCCCATGTGGCTACACCCTCCTTTCACGTGGTTGTAGTGAGTGACAAGGTCCCTCCTGAGCCTCCTTTTTTCCAGGCTCAGATCAGAGCTGTCCAGGGCAGAAACTCCACTGGACTTCTGGAAAAGGACACCCCAGGTCTCCACCTTACACTGCTGCTCCAAATGAGAGGAGAGTGGTGTGGAGCTACCACAAGTCGGTGAAATTTCAGGTAAAAGCAGCTGCCCAAATCACCCAAAATGTAAAACACACATTGAAAAAACCCCAAACCAAAGCAGGTGGCCTGACTGCCTCAGCACAAACCACTCAGGAGCTCAGAGCTCCAAACCTGTTCTTTTTTGGGTTGTTCTTCCAGGTTTTCCACGAGCCAATATTGGACACGGTTCTCAGCTCACCAATGTCTGTCTCGACTGGGGCTCAATTCCAAGCGCTCTGATATTACTGAAAATACTTCTGTGGGCTGGAATGGGAATTTGATTGGAACCAGAAGTTATGGACAGCAAGAAGGGCTTTGGAGAGCCCTGTAATTTAGCAGGAGGACCTGAGCAGAGGGAAGCAAACAAAAAAAAAGTGATACTAAATTACCACAGGTTCAGAATACCAATCCAGTGACATCTGTTCAAAGAAGGCAGCAAGAGACAAAGCCTTGCCCTGAATTTTAAAAAATGCATCTGATGTAGGGGATTTTATACCCAAAAATCTGTATCACAGGTAATTAAAATTGAGTCATAATCGCTCGGGAGCAACTGCACGGGCAAGCCCTACGTATTTCCAATACACAGATGATTTTGTGCATATTTATTACTTGAAATATTCTTTACAACTGCAATCCTGAAGGATGTCCCAAGCTCATTCCCACCCTTTTGGACCAGAAACGGCAGCAAAATCACTTAGGAACAGCACAGGGAAGGAAGGGTGCGACCTAAAAATCACCAGAAAGTTAAAAATTGCTCTTGTTGAAGCAGAACAGACAGAAAACAGCAACATCCCAGAGCCCAGTGACCAAGAAATGAAACATCCAAGGAGTTCAGCTTTCTCCCTCCATCCCTGGTGGCAAGGCAGGGGGAAAGAACAAAGACCACGGCCCAAAGTCTGCGTGGGAGCCTGACATCCTTGAAAGAGGAATAATGAGGGGAAGGAAGGAGAAAGAAGGTGTGAGAGAGTGGGAAAGGGATGAGTGATGTCCAATGTGTGGGGTAAGGAGGTTTTGTATAAATCCAGGACATACCAGACATGAGTCAGAGAAAGGAAAGAGGAGGAAGGAAAATATTGTTAACTTGAGGACCACCATTAGTGGAGGCTCTTGCAACAAACCCTGAGTGACAATTCCCTCTCCCAGGACAAGGCCTCAGGTTCTGGCACCTCATTCTCATGATAAATATTCCAGCAAGAGCAGGAAGAGCCCCAACCTGAGCATGGTTTAACAGCAGCTCATAGACAATAAAATAGGAAATGGTGTGCGCACAAGACATTTTTATTGCGGTTAATTTTTGTAACTTTAGTCTTCTCACTACCTGCCCAAACCTGTTCCTGTCCTTCTGGCCTCTTATAATTATAATTGTAATTATTACTACTATTCCTACTACAGCAGCAACAACAGTCAGGTATTTTTCTCAGCACATGTTTCAGCAGTACCTTCTACTTTTCCTGCATCTGGCACAAGTGCAGAAAGTTGCTTACAGGGAACCTCAGCACTCCCAGCCAAGTTTTGAAATCTATAATGGGTTGCAAATGTTTTGGGGTGGTTGACTGATGAATGCAGTAACTTTACCATTTATCCTATTTTTTACCATTAGCAAATCTTGGATGTTTGCTGGCACGGCAGCACTTTCCCTTTTTTACGATTAAAAAAAAAACCCAACCAAAAAACTTTCGAAAATTATCAAAAAAAAGCTGTTTAACTCCTTGATTGGTCTGCTGCTCATAAAAATAAATGCAGCAGGGTTGTTGCAGTGATGAACTTTTAAAAGCAGTAATAGGACAATTTCAACTGTAAGAAAACCCAGCGTCAAAATGCAGTTACCTGCCATCCTTTGCACTTTATAAAAGCCACTTTCTTCCCTGCCTCCTCTCCCCTCATAATGATGCACTTCATCTTCTCAGGAAAAAAATCAGTGACTCCCAGAACAGCCCCTGCACTCGCCTGGCTCATTTATTCATCTTCTTTTCAGTTCCAAACTTGTTTATCATTAAGAGTTGCTCGTTTTTTTGATTTTTTTTTCCTCTCAGCACATCACCTGTGATTTACACAAATAATAAAACCAGCCAGAGGTGCTTTGCTGAGGATTTGTGCATTTTGGAAGGGGTATAAAGACTTTTACATCAGGATAATAAGGCAAGGCCTAAGTAATTAGGAGCTTCT
Organism: Corvus moneduloides; assembly: GCF_009650955.1. Lineage (NCBI taxonomy): Eukaryota > Metazoa > Chordata > Aves > Passeriformes > Corvidae > Corvus > Corvus moneduloides. Next base: position 121,479,064 of record NC_045477.1, read on the forward strand.
ATTGCAGCAACAGCTTGAGCTGGAATATTTTACAACTCCTTCATTTTGCTGACCCTGACCATGCTCAGAATGAGCAGGGACAAGGAGAATCAATGCTCTGCTCTTCCATAGGAATTCCAGGAGGGATTACTCAGGTGGTTATAATTTATTTAGGGGTGTGTTCGAGAGTTCTTCATTTCTCAGCTTGCCAATGAGGAGTGAAACCCAAAATGTCTCGGAAGGACAAATACAGGCAGAATACCTGCAGGAATCATTTACCAAGCACCTACACCTCAAGTTAGTGAAATTATCTCAGCTTATTTTGAGGACTGGAAGTCAGAGAATTGACTCTTTTATTCATATTTCAACACCAAATGCATCTTTCTCCTTTTGCAGAATTTAAAATGCAGTTCTGCCACTTCAGGGTCTCCCCATGTTCACAATTTACCTGTATTTTCAGAATTATTAAATATTACAGTAATAAAGTAAAACAAAACTGTCCTTCAGGTAAAAGATTTTGATTCTCTGTTGCCTCATGGCCCCAGACAATGTCATTTTAATGACATGAGGGATCTAAAACACAATTATCCAGCCTTTCCTATCTTTTTTTGTATGTTTAGAGTCTTTGAGGCAAAGGCTGGCTCTGTGAGGAGCTACAGATACAGGGGAGAAACAGGCACCTGATGGGGTTCATCATAAAATCATGGCATGGTTTGGGTTGGGAGGAACCTTAAAGCCCATCCAGTTCCATGGGCAGGGACATCTCCCACTGTCCCAGGCTGCTCCAAGCCCCAGTGTCCAGCCTGGCCTTGGGCACTGCCAGGGATCCAGGGGCAGCCCCAGCTGCTCTGGGCACCCTGTGCCAGGGCCTGCCCACCCTGCCAGGGAACAATTCCTGCCCAATCTCCCATCCAGCCCTGCCCTCTGGCACTGGGAAGCCATTCCCTGGCTCCTGGCCCTCCAGCCCTTGGGAATTGTCTCTCTCCAGCTTTCCTGCAGCTCCTTCAGGCCCTGCAAGGCCACACTGAGCTCAGCCCAAAGCTTCTCCTCTCCAGGCTGAACAATCCCAGCTCTGGCAGCCTTTCCTCCCAGCAGAGCTGCTCCATCCCTCTGCTCATCCTGGTGCCTCCTCTGGCCTCTCTCCAGCAGCTCCACGTCCTCCCTGGGCTGGGCCCAGGGCTGGGGCAGCTCTGCAGGTGGGCTCTCACCTGGGCACAGGGGCACCATCCCAATCCCTTCCCTGCTGGCTGTGGATTTTTAGGGTGCTTCCACAATTCAAAAATTCCAACCATCTATTTCTGAGCCTGAATAGATTTTGCCACAAGTTGCTGCAAACAGATCCCTTCATCTTCCTCACTGCTGCTCTTTGGCATTCCCAAATTTTACACCTCAAAATAGGAACTCAGCTATGGCTGACTGTCAAAACTTGATTTATTTCACTGGCACCAGCACAGTTCAAAAGAGCTGAAAATATGCTTTGCAAATTCGAGCTTCCACTCAGTGGATGATATTCCATAACTTGTATAGCTGAGATATTGCTATCACACTCTTTTTCCCTGAAACTCCATATTTTGAGACAACAAATCTTACTGTGACCTTTGTAACTAAATCTCTGAAAGGTGTAGGACAAAATGGTTTGTGCTTTTAATCTTTAAATCTAGGTCAGCACACGCCTGTCTCAGGGGGATTTTTTTTTTTTTTTGCTGCTTATTCTTAAAAAAAATAGAAAACAAACTCTTCACCTGGGGACAACCTTCAGAGGCTTTAAGATTTTCATTCCACACCCCGGGTTGAGAAAGCTGCATTTGTTTAGTGGTGAAACAGAGACTATGCATTAATATTGGTCTTAAGTCTCAATTGTTCTAGATTTCAAATTTGGAATATGAAGTACTGAAAGACTACATCAAACCCTTCAAGAAACCTCACAGCTGCAAGAAATAAATATTTCTGCTGTATCTACCATGCCTCTTGCTAATAATATGTCTACTAAAATATTTGTTGAGTGAATTAGGGCCAGTAATTGCAAATTGCTAATAGGCATTCAGGAGCCAGGAAAGCCAAGGAACTGAATCCATTTTTCCTCAAGTTTTATTCAGTTTGTTTCTAATGAAGAACTGCAAAAATCAGTCCTCCCACCGAGCAACCACTGCATTTAAAACCTTTACCACCCACGCTGCAGTGCAAATAGTTAAGTAAAAACAAAAAGGGTTCTGGTAGTAAATAAATGTAATTTAGGGGCAGTGGCCATGGAGGAAGAGCTGACCAAAAGCTCATCCCAGAGAGCGCCCTGCAAGAAAATGGGAAATGCTCACATCGTCCCATTCTCTACCAAGGCTCTGTGTGTGTTTTAAAGACTGTAGAGAAAATATTTCCTGGTGTGTTTGGAGGATATTTTATAAAAATATCTCTCTCCCTGAAGATGCAAATTTATGTGGATACAGTCAGTGATCCAGGCTGCAGAAACAGGACAAATATGAGAACAACTTTTGGGGTGAGTGCCACAACTGCAGGGCACCACTGGCAACCCAGAGAGCATCTGCTGGGCTGTGTGGTCTCCTCTCCACCCCTTCAGATGCTCTTCCTGCTGCTGCAGGATTTTTCAGATATTCCCTCTCCTTTCCTGTCTCCCTGATCCGCATCCAGGGACTCTTCCTTCTGCCTGTGCCTCCAGAGCCTCCCCATTTCTGACACGGTAGCTGCTCCTGGAGCCTTCCCTTCCCTCCTTGGGGAATGGAGCAGGCTCAGATCTCCATGGAAAAGGAGCAGAAACGTCCATCCAGCACTGCAGAATCCCCGCTCACCATCTGGGGATCCAAGCTTCCCATCTGCTCTCTCACGTGGAGAAGATTCTTTGTAGTGGAGATGGCTGAATTTTCTCTGACTGACAAAAACAAAAACCAAGCCCTAAACATTTCTTATTAAAACCAGAAGCACGTTCAGGTCCTGCAATTTCACCACGGCACAAAACATATTTCGACAGGAAATTAATTTTTTTTCAAAGTTTCCAGCACGCCCCTCCCTTCAATCAGCCCTCAACTCCTTTAGCAGCCACATGAACTCGCTGATAACCTCGCTGTGCAAAAGGCAGATGGAAAGAAGCCTGACCCACACAAGGAGGAAAAGATGCCTCTGGAGCAAAGGCATCCAGCAGCAACTGCTGAATTCTCTGCTGGAAGCCTCCTCCCTGCTCACCACAGAGCTCCACAGCCTGCCTGCTTTGCTTGGAGCTCAGGTCCAGGCACTCTGTGTGTCCCTTGCAGTTGTCTCAAGTCAAAATCAATATTTACCAATATTTTCTTCTCACTGGGTGCAATGGGGTCTGTGCTGAAGCTTTTACCAGCAGGGCTTGCACAGAAAGTCACAGCCAGGGAGTGTTTTCTCTGTGGTTTTCTACCTCTTTTTGGAGTTTGAAAGTCTTCTGAAAGAGAGCTCAGCTCTTTTTCAGTCCCTGGTTTCCCTTGGCCTGCTTTGCCTCCCACTTCTCCTGCACAACCTGGTTTTCCTGGGGGGAATAACTCCTGGGACCAGCACGGATCCAGCCCCACCTCTCACCTATGGTTTATCCTGTCATGTTTGAAACTGCAGTGGCTTTTCCAAAGGCTCTTTTTATTTTTCTGCATGGCTTAGATCATTATAAAAAATGTTCCTGACTTGTATTTGCAAAGTTAGGCTCGGGCTTTGATCTTCTTCAAGCATTGGACTTAGACAAAGTTGTTCTATTGAACTGAGAGGGACTTACATTCCTCAAGTCAGCCACATGCACAAGCCCTTTAAGAATTATGGCCTCAGCCTAAGTCAATCCTAAACCTTACATGAATTCTGGATATTAAAAAGAAAAATGTTTCAAACCCCAGGTCTCTGAGGAAAGAAATAAATACTTATATATGTCCACTATATTATGAAAACTACTGTGCTCGAATGAGACAGTCATGGATGTTTTTTAGATTTAAGAAAATAATTTTGAAATAAAATATATCCATACATGCATGATTAATGTGGCTTCTCTGTTCTTTTCTACTTGCATTATTTATATTCCTAGTGAGAGGGGAAAAATTCTTTCCAGCTAAAGAAGCAGCCTCTTTTATGAATAAAAATGAGTTTTTCTTTTTTTTTTTAAATCTTTTTTTCAGAAAAGTGGAAAAAAGCCCTTTCCATATGATTTTCTGACATCAAAATAATATGGTGCAACTCTGAATATGATCTGCTCCTTTCTTTGATTTCTACCATGTCAAATTCTCCTAACAGCCTTCAGCAACACTTCCAGACTGCAGTGAGGTTATTTGGGAAAGCACACACAGTCACAGGTAGTCATGGCCCAAAATTGCCTGGAATGAGAGGACAGGGATGGAGATAACACAGACAAAACCAAGAAATAGCACAATTCAAGGAGCAAGCAGCAGTCTCCCCACACCCAATTCCTCGCCACCACAAAAGAATGATTTCCCAGCAAATACATTTATCATAAAGATCCCTACAGACAGATGGGTTCAGAAAGACCCCAAAGATTCCAGGCAAGAACATTTTTAGAGGCCAGGGATCACTGGAAATGAGAAATCCACGTGTCAAGCAGCAAAGTGGACTTCAGGCAGGGAAGAGATGTTGGAACAAAAGGTTTTTGTAGGATCAGGTTACTAAAAAGTGGAGAACTTTTCAGACACCCCGAGGGTTTGGGGAAGCTCTAGAAAGCTCCTTTGCCATCTCAATGCATGTTCCACTTCAAATTATGGAAGTTCACTTCTTCAAGCACTGTGACAGCTGGAGTTGCTGCAAGCTGTTTGTAGTTACACAGAGTTTGTTAAAGGGTCCTGAGGAATATTTTGGGGCTGGAGTAATTTTTTTATTTGGCTCTGCAGGCAAAGTGCTTCTTCATGCTTTTTCCTAGCAATGGGAGATTGGGCTCTGTCACCCCATGGTTCTTTGTGGTAGCCAGAGCTCAGAGCTGTGGCCAACAGATCAAAGCTGAGAGAGAAAAAGATCAAACTGGAAACGGTGTTGAGACAGAATCACAGAAGCACAGAAGCACAGAATCACAGAATCACAGAATCACAGCATGGTTTGGGTTGGAAGGGATCCTAAAGCTCAGCCCATCCCACCCCTGCCATGGCAGGGACACCTCCCACTGTCCCAGGCTGCTCCAAGTCCCAATGTCCAGCCTGGCCTTGGACACTGCCAGGGATCCAGGGGCAGCCCCAGCTGCTCTGGGCACCCTGTGCCAGGGCCTGCCCACCCTCCCAGGGAACAATTCCTGCCCAATCTCCCATCCAGCCCTGCCCTCTGGCACTGGGAAGCCATTCCCTGGCTCCTGGCCCTCCATGCCTTGGGAATTGTCTCTCTCCAGCTTTCCTGCAGCTCCTTCAGGCCCTGCAAGGCCACACTGAGCTCAGCCCAAAGCTTCTCCTCTCCAGGCTGAACAATCCCAGCTCTCGCAGCCTTTCCTCCCAGCAGAGCTGCTCCATCCCTCTGCTCATCCTGGAGCCTCCTCTGGCCTCTCTCCAGCAGCTCCAGAAGGAAGAAGCTGGAGGAGTGTGGCTTCAAAGGAGACTAACAAGGATAACAAGAACACAAAACAGCCATTTTTGTCTTCAGATCCAGCTCCTGCTTTGCAAACTCGGACAGCACAGGCAGGATTATGTTTGGAAACAGCAGTTTTCTGAATGTCTTCTCAAAGGTGGCCATTTCCCACTCCTTGATCCATGCTGAAGATCTTTGGTGACAAATGGAATGTCAGTAGTTTATTAGACACAAGGACACTGAGTATCTCAAAGGTCCATTTGCAAAAAAAGCATAACGGAACCCTCAAGTAGAATAAGATAAAATAAAATAAAATGAAATAAAGTAAAATAAAATAAAATAAAATAAAATAACCCTGCCTAAACATTTCCCAGTCTGCAAACAAAGGTAAGCTTGGATTATGTGTTGCCCTCAGCTCCCTACTGTCCAAAATGCGCCAAAGCCGAGGTACTTCTGTTCCTGGTTTTCTCCCAGGAGCAGATCCAAATTATGATGGATTCTTCATGAATTTTTAAGAAATTACTCTCAGGGTAGATACTCAACTGTTTTATTTGCCAAACCATCCCAGGAAAAGCCTTACAAACCCCACTTTGTTCTTCAATCATAAAGGACAGCAAGCTGTTCCCTTCAATATTGTACTGATCCCACTCCAGGTAAGAGCAAACTCCTTCCCAATTTCACCTCCCTGGGACACTCTGGACACAGTGCAGGTCCAGAAGTGACTCAGTCAAAAGTTACAAATCAAATTGTTTCGTTTTCCATTGGTGAGTAATAGATGGAAAATGTGAAATGTCCTTATGGGGCTGGAGAACCAGCTGGTGAGAGCTCCTGTATGAACAGAGCAGATGAACTCCATGGAAATATTAAGGAAACATCCACTGAAGGCATTTAGCCCCTCCAGAGACCCATAGTTCACGCATGGTGGGCAGGTAATAATGTCCAATTATTCTGGAAACAACTAAACAAGTCACTGTAAAATTATCTCATTTGCACCAGCTCCAGCATTAAGTGTTTTTTAAAATACTCATCATTCATTCCAGGTAAGGAAACAAACCAACGGATCAATCTCTGAGGAACTGCACATAAATCATGAAGCCATAGTGAGAAACTGGCAATTTTTCATTATTCCAGGAGTAGTACTTTAAGGCTGACAGGCTGGCGGGGTGGTCCATGTCTGTGGCATTATCACAGCTGTGAGGAACAACCGGGCTTCACACAATTCCAGGAGTAATTGTTGGAGTTCCTTTCACGAGAACCTGTGGAAAAACAAAGAGTTTTTTCTTTTTTGTTTCAATTTGAACTGAGTTTATGTAGCAGACAAGTAGCTGAAAGCAAGTTTTCACCAGATTAAAGGCATTTCTTTATGACTACATAAAGTTTTGTTTGGCAGCTTTTATGGAGATCAGCCAAAGACTCATCTCCTGAAGGCAAACGTACGTTCAGGCTCTATTTATCAAAGAATCAGGGAATCCTGGAATATCCTGAGCTGGAAGGACCCCCAGGATCACCCAGTCCCACCCCTGGCCCTGCCCAGACCCCCCAGCAATCCCAGCCTGGGCATCCCTGGCAGCGCTGTCCAAACGCTCCTGGAGCTCTGGCAGCCTCGGGGCCGGGACCATTCCCTGGGGAGCCTGGGCAGTGCCCAGCAGCCTCTGGGGGAAGAACCTTTCCCTAAAATCCAACCTAACCCTGCCCTGGCCCAGCTCCAGCTGCTCCCTCAGTGTCCCTGTCCCTGCTCCCAGAGTGTTTCTCCACCGCCCCTTGTGAGGAAGTTGTGATTCTGTGATTCTGTGACTATTTTGTCCCAGTTCTTTTCACTTGAAGTTTGCCATGAGATGAAAGTGCTTCCTCCCCTCACTTTTGTCCACTTTCTCCTCTTGCTTCTCTCCCTTACTGTCTTTTCCCATCCATCCAAGAGGATTTGGATGTTATGATGAATTCTCTCTTTCGTTGATGATTTTGATGCTACAAGAACACCAGAAGTTTTAGAAACCTCCTGGCCGAATATTCAGAAGTGACCACTCACCCAACACAGCCTCTGTTTGGACTTTCATCCCTTCTATCCAAGCCTTTCAGCTTTGTTTACAGCCTCAGATCCTGTGGGGCTGCTCAGGCGCCACTGGCAGAGCAGGAATCCTTGGATGTTAATTTGTTATCGACCGTCAAAAGAGACAACTTGCAAATCACAGCCCCAAACTTCAGATGTGCTTCCCGCAACCTCTGGCAAAATCTGACAGCACAAGGATTTTAAAGACAGCTTTTAAATCCAAAATGCTCACACAGGGGGATGGATCCACAGCCAAGAGCTTCACTGTGGAGTCTGAGGACCTCTCAGAAACATTCTCCAAGTGATTTCTGTCAAACAAACTGCAAATTTAAGGCTGAATCTGCATCAGCGAGCACGAGGCCTGATAAAAGTGGATTTATAGAGTGAAAAGCCAGTGTTGAGTATCTGATGTGAGGATGATGGATGTTCAAGGGGGTTGACATCAGGCTGGTTTTAGTCTGGGCCTGTGGGCTGAAGGCGTAGAAATAATTGGAGAGAATTAAGAGCAACACTGGAACATTGTCTGGTTTTATTTAAGCCAAAAGGAGCACAGTTTGTGTGCTCAGAGCCTGCTCTGTGCTCTGAGCCAAAGCGTGGTAAGTGGCAATGATCAGGAGATCACTGAAGTAGCTGCACCCTAATTAAGTGTCAGTCTCATCTACCAGGAAGGTTTGAATTCATGTTTCCTAATTTATCAGCAAATTTAATTGAAATTGTTATATTTATGAACCTAAAAAAGATCTCGGTGATAACAGAACTGCCAAAATTTTCCTGTCCCGTTGGCTGGAGACTTTGATCAAAAATGAATTGGAAATTCCAGTGTGTCCCTGCAAAATTCCTGTATATATCAAACCTAATGACTGAGGACTAGGGAGAGAATTTGAGCCAAGTCATGGTTCATAACTTGATTTTGAGCCTGTTCCAGTAACGCCACCCTGCCTCACGCCAGTTTGATTTAGAGATAGGCCTCGTGCCCAGCAAAGTCTAATTTTGTCTGTAATTACAGATTTAATGTTTGTGACATGGGCTTTGCAAAGGAGGGACCCTCTGAGAAGCCTTCAGACAGGCTGAAGAGCTGCTGAGGTTGAGGCTCAAAGTCTAAAATATGAAAAAAATGGCCGAAATAGTGAAGAGAAGAGGTTAAAGCTCCATACCTGCTGCATTCCTTGGGATGGAGAGGGAATCTGTCCTCCACCCAGACCTGTTTGGATGTGGAAGCAGAGGGCTGAGATTAGGATCACAATGAAACAGGCTCGATTTCAGCATGTAATGTGAGGATTATTGGCTTTGCCTCTGCGAGATGTTTTCTTTTTGTGACTTCTCCTCCACTGGCACAGGGATTGCTGAAAAGCAGGAATTAGACCCTGGGCTGATGCTGCAGCTACTTTTGCTCCCTCACTTACTTCATGCTCAGCAATCTTTATCCACGCTTGTCCTCCAAACTGGCTAATTTCTGTGCAAGATCCATGGAAAATGGACAAGTTGAGAGGGGTTTTGAGCAGCCTGGTCCATTGGAAAGTGTTCCTGCCCATGGCAGAGGGATAAATAACTTTAATCCCTTCCAACCCAAACCATCCTGTGATTCCAGGGATCTCAGGCCCAGGGATAGAGCAGTTCCAGCATTACCTTCACATGTGCCTGCATCCCTTTGTGGAAGATGATAAAGCTGGGACTCCACTCCCAAATGATTCAACAACCTTTAAAAATAACCCAAACAAGAACTGAATTTGTGCCTCAGAAATTATTTTACTGAGGAGGGTCCTGCACAATCCTGATCCCACCCCGTAACCAGATTGGTATCTGTTAAGATAACACAGAAGAGCAGAGTGCTGCAGTTCTTAGGGCTGAAATTGAGACCAGGACCAACTTTGTTGTCTCATATTTCTGGGTGATAGAGCCTGACTGATTTTGTGTTTAACAGGCACTGCCAACCTCAACAGGCACAGTGACTTCTGGGACTGGTGATTTAACAACCTTTGTTGCCTGGGCACCACTCAGAAATTAAAGCACAAAGTCTTGGGTTTACTTTTCACATAACCTGCAAGGAGATTCAATTAGTTAAAAAAATAAATAAGATCTTCACCTACAAATTTCTTCCTGGTTTTCATACCCCGAAGCAAATCGCAGTGATACAAAAATCATTTTGCTAACAGTCAGTCTGCCAGCTCTGGGGGGAAATCTGTGTCTTGGTTACCAAAGGCTAAATATGAACCACAGTCTGTGCTGCACCCCAAAACTCATAATTGTCATTATTACCACCTCTGCTGCTTTTGGCTGAGGTAAAGTTCATTTCTTTTCCCCCAGTGGCTGTTACGGAGTTGTGTTTTGGATTTGTGCTGGACACAGGTGGGATAATACAGAGATTTTTTGGTTTTGTTTTTGTTATTGCTGAGCAGGGCTTACACAGAACCAAGGGTTTTCCTGGATTTTATTCTGTCAGGCTGCTGAGGAAATTGGGGGTGAGTGGGAGACTGGGAGGGGGACACAGACAGAACATGTGACCCCAAAGGGCCATGAAGTTGATAAGGAGACTGGAGCACCCCTGTGGAGACAGGGTGAGAACTTTGGAGCTGCTCAGCCTGGACAAGAGAAGGTTGTGTGGAGACCTCACAGCCCTTCCAGGGTCTGAAGGGGCTACAAGAAAGCTGGAGAATTCAGCTGCAAATGATCTTCCTCCATATTCTTCGAAGTGCCATTTTTTAGGAATTTATTCTCTATAGCAAAGCCAGCAGTCGGATATTCCCATCCAAGCCACGTTGGTGCTCTGCCCCCATTAGGAAAAGAAAATGGTTTTTCTTTAAAATAAAAGGTCAGAGGTAGGACTTGGTGATCTTAGAGGTCTTTTCCAACCAAGCTGTGGGGTTAAGTAGGGCCCACAGTCTGACACCATGAGAAAATAAAACATCCCCCCACCTTTGTTACCAATAAATAAATAAATGTTGTGGGGAAACATAGTTAAAACCTGGAAGAACCAAACATTTTAAATTTCAAAATTAAAACTTTGTATCCAAATAAGGCTTGAAGAATCACCCAAAAGGATTTGGAAGGAGTCAGCCATGAGACATCTGTGAAGGCTCTTTTGGCTGTTCTCAAACAAAGGAGACACCTCAGGGTGAGCTCAGATATTCCCACTCATTACCTGAAATTCAAACCTATGTGCTGCAAACCTCATCGAGCTTCCCTGCTTTATAACTGGATTTAAAAAATGCAGTGTTAAAAACCTCCCAACAGAACACCCACACCCCTCTTCTGGTTTTGTCTACAAAGGTGGGAGGACTCAGGGTTCCTCACCTGGGATTCACCAAAAGATGGATTTTTCAAACCTTTTTGAGCTACTTGCAGTGATGGTTGGCAGGAACAGGACGTGGCCCTCTGCAAACCACCTGGTTTCAGCTGATTCCCACTTTTCTGAGCTTTTATTAAAATCCCAAACAACCTCAGTGTTCCATGGGACAGTCCTGCTCTCCTGCAATGCCTGAGCTCCTCCAGGAGAAATTTCCTTCAGCAAGTCCTGCACTCAAAGGTGTGGGAAGAAGAGTTTCAGAGAAACTTTCTTGGTCCAGAATCCAGATATTTGTGTTTCTTCATCCAGAATCCATCCTCTGCCCTCCACCAGTCTCCCTCAGGAGCTCCAGGCTGTGAAATCCCTCCCTTCTCCATTTAAACCTCCATCCTTGGAATTTGTTCTCAGGAGCAGAACATTTGATTTTGGCAGCAGCCCAAGGGCAATTAATGAGAAGTCAGCTGAGCTCTGACCACTCAGCAGGGTTTGTGAGCCTGAGCAGACAATTTACTTTGGGTCACAAACGCTTTGGTCCTTTCACACAGCTCAAAACGCTTTCTCCTGCTTGACTTTGTCCACTCCTGACCGTACCAACAATTATGATTTATTATTCTAATTACTCACAAGTATTTCAGTATCTGCTGTGGGTTCAACGTCTGCAGCCTGTAGAGTTTGTAGGATTCTCTTCATGAAAATCCACCCCCCAAAGGTGGAATTCCCCCAAAGGAAAATGATGTCACAGCAGCACTAAGAATGAGAAATATTGTGATTCAGGAATTGTAGAGCACCATGAAGGCACATTCCTGTGGAAAATTCCCCCTGGAGGTGCCCAAGGATGGACTGGACATGGCACTCAGTGCTCTGGGCTGGGGACAAGGTGGGGATTGGGCACAAACTGGGCTGGGATGGCTTTTCCAGCCTCAGTGATCCTGAGATTCTGTGAAAGAGTTTCAGAGTTCAAAAAAAATGACCACGTCACTCTTCTGATGGACAGAAGAGTGTTTCTATGCCTCAAGGGAGGAACAAATTTTATTGAGATACGTTAAATAATTATTAATTTCTAAATGTCCTCTGCATTTCAGAGCACAGGACATTGAATGGTTCTAGAAACAGTTGGTCACACATCTCTGCTGTTTGCTGAAACAAAAAGATTTTCTAAATCTTAATTTAGGAACCCAGTGCATCATCACCTTGGGGAGACCTTGCACAGTCCAGAAAGCCTGGTCAGCTCAGGAATTTTCCCTAATATTTTATGTAGTGATGAGATCAATAGGGTGGATATCTGGCTTCCCCTGCTCCATTTCAGTTTGAATTTACATCCCCTAATCCGCTTTACATTGAACAGCACAGCTCTTCCCTTGGAGAGCATCTCAGGCTGGCCCTGTACATCCATCATGGAATAAATAAAAGACAAAAATGCTCCAATACCTGACTCAAATACTTGTTCAGGCTTTGGGAAGGCTCTGCCAAACTCCCAGTTCGGATGTACATCAAACATCTGAAGGAGGGATCTCATGCCTCGCCACCTGCAATGGTTTGACCCAGACTTTTTTGTTAAATACCAAACCTCAGGAATATTAATATTATTCAAGAGACAGTCCCTTGAAACAGCATAACAAGTAGATTTTTATAGATCTGCCAAGAGTTGATGATATAGTGGCAGCGGGATTTTTTTTTTTGATTTTTAAAAAATAAATCAAGAGTGAAATGTCTGCGATTGAGGCAGGCCCAGAACATGGGGTGAGGAAACCTCCAGCACGTGTGAGCACGGACAGGGAGGGTCGGGAGCTCTGAAGCCACATCTGGATCCAATGTTGGGCCAGTTCTTCACTTGGGAATGATTTGTACCAAAGGAATCAGGCAGAAACGTCTCTGACCTTTCCAGGGAGGCAGGGATGGGGAGTTCAGTGGCTGATGCAAAGATCTGCCTTTGGAAGGCTTGGCACTTCCCAAAGGATCCTTGCCAGTGGCAGCATTCACAAAACAGTAAAAAAGAAAATTGACAGCCTCTTATTCAAGAGGAATATAGGGAGAGTCATTTAATAAATGCTTCTTGGTGATGCGGCCTGGTGATAAAACAAACAAGATTCCAGTTCAGATATTGGTGTCTGCAACAGTCCCAGGGCACTTTAGGGCTCCAAACCCATTTCTTTGGGAAGGGTTGTCCATCTAGGAGATTTGACCACCCAAAGGTATCCCCAAATCTGTGCTCATCCATCTGAGTGCCCATTCCCACTGTGCGTGGCACTGGAGAAGCCCACCTTGAGTCCTGTGTCCAGTTTTGGGATCCTCATTCCAAAAGGGACCTTGAGGGGCCAGAGCGTGTCTAGGGAAGGGAATGGAGATGGGAAAGGGTCTGGAAAACCCATCCTGGGAGGAGCGGCTGAGGGAGCTGGGAAAGGGGCTCAGGCTGGAGCAAAGGAGGCTCAGGGGGGACCTCACTGCTCCCCACAAGTCCCTGCCAGGAGGGGCAGTGAGGGGGGGTCGGGCTCTGCTGCCGTGTGCCAAGGGAAAGGAGGAGAGGAAATGGCCTCAAATGGCACCAGGGGAGGCTCAGGTTGGAGATTGGAAACAATTTTTCCCTGCCAGAGTGGTGAGGCCTTGGGATGAGGTGCCCAGGGAGTGCTGGAGTCACTGTCTCTGGGAGTGCTCAGGAGGAGTCTGGATGTGGCCCTTGGGGACAGGCTTTGGGGTGCTGCTGGTGCTGCTGGGGTGGCACTGGGTGATCCTGGAGGGCTCTGCCCACCTTGATGATTCTGTGATTCCCAAAGGCAGGAATACAACAACAACAACAACAACAACAACAACAACAACAGCCTGACTTCCTCTCCTTGAAAACTGGAGCAGTTTGGTGTCAGGAGAGCTCAGCTCTGGAGCATCTCCCGCAGCCCAGCCCGGCGCTCCCGGCGCTCGGCGCCCGGACCCGCAGAGCACACTGACATCTAGTGGGGTCTGGGGAAAGCACTGGGTTGTGTCCTGTGCTGGCAAAAATCCCCCCCCAAAAGTTCACAGAAGCGTTTTGCAGCTCACTGATTTTCAGCCATCGGGCAGGGCCTGAAAGGCGGCTGCCCCTGGATCCCTGGCAGGGTCCAAGGCCAGGTTGGACACTGGGGCTTGGAGCAGCCTGGGACAGTGGAAAGTTCTCTGTCCATGTCAGAGGACTGGAACAAGATGATATTTAAGGTGCCTTCTGACTCAGATCATTCTGTGATTAACACAGAGAAAGATGAGCCTCTTCCTTGTCCCATCCCTATTTTGGCCACAGTTTCCAGCTATTTTCCAGGTGCAGCTGACATGTGCCCTTTTAGGGTTTGAGAGGGACAAGACAACTCAACACACCTTCCCAAAAAGAGAAGTGACTCCCTGTAGGAGAATGAAGCAGGAGAAAGGGACAAGGAAAAGAGGAGGTAAAATATTTTCCGGTACATCCTTTTAATACAACTTTCTTCCTTAGTTTAGCTACATCCCTCCAAGTTCATGTTACGAAAAACCAGGAGCTCTGGTGTTGGGTTTGAGGGGGAGTGAGATAGGAAAATTAATTACCCATCCTTGTCTGATCCTGCAGGCTGAAGTCCCTGCCATAACCCACACTGCGGTAGGGAAAAAGGGAATTAATCATGGATATTAGACTGAAGTGACCCCATCCCAGCCAGTCTCCATTTCAGTGCCCATCCCTCCAAAACTCCCAGCCCTGGTCTCTAGGAGACTGTAAACAGTCAGCTGAACCCGATGCTCCTTTTCCAGCATTGTATCCTGCCGGGAGCAGGCACGCTCCATTTTCCGACACCTCCCCTGCCATGACAGATTTAGCCAGCTTGGGTCATGTCCTCCCAGCTGGGTACTGGCACGAGGCTCCTCCTCAGCAAATCTGCCTGGAGCATTTCGAGGTGGGAAGATGAGTTTGGAATTCCTGCTCTCGAGGTCTCCTTGAACCCTGCCCTCTGCGAGCTGCCGGGCTCGTCCTCCGCGGCATCTCCTGGTGATCCATGTTACCTCCAAGGGAACCATGGCACCTCCAAGGGATCTGTGCCATTTCTGAAGGATCCAGGTCAGATCTCTGAGTCCTCTAGGAAAGCAGCTGTTGCAGAGACAAGATCAGCTATTCACTTACCACGCAGCAGGACAGTCCTGGGCTGGGGTGAGCATTTCCCTGCCTGCCACGGATTTTCCGCTTCCCTTGGCAGAGAACGTGGAACATCCAAGGGGGTGATGGTGTCACTCCTCAGCTCCTGTAACCCACCAGGGATCATCTCCACAAGCTGATGTCCCTGAAGCACAGAGAGGGAAGAGCTTCTGGGATTCCAGGGAGCTGCACGTAAGTCACTGGGGTGGAGAAGGAACAGGCTCTTGTCTTTCCTATTAAATGCACGGATGAGAGAGAGCGGATAGCAAAACCTGCTCATGGTGTTTTCCTTAGCCATATAAAGCTGATTATTTGCAGGATGAAATATGTAAGCTTATGTTTTAATCTGGGTTTAAAACAATTCCAGCTCCTCCACAGGTTGAGTTTATAAGAGTGGGATGTTTGCTTGGTGCTGTTCCAAATGAAGATCCTTCTTCTGCTGACTTATTAAGCACTGGGAAGAACAGTTGGGGCAACACCATGTGTTAAGAAGGCATGAAACTTCGGGGAAAGAGGGGTGGGAGTGATTTTAGGGTGGTTTATTTTCACCTAAGGAAATACAGAGATTATTCCTTGTCCCTGCTGTGAACACAGAGGAGTTGGTCCTGTTGTTTGTAACTGAACAGCACCAGCCGAAGGAATTTTTTTGGTACCTCACTGATTGCTTCTAAACAGCTGCCATGGCTGCACAAGTCAACACCAGGAGTTTGCACTGAATTTTAAGTCCAGCTGTGAAAGGCTCAGATTTTTAAAATAATAAAATATTATAATAAATAATAATAATAACAACAGAAAGTACACCATCCTCTACATCTAAATGAAAGTCAGGCCAAAGATGCCCAGACGTGCAAAGTTTCATTTTGCAGTAGTTGCCACCTTATTTCTGTACAAACTTCAGGCTTTGGAGAGCATTTTCTCGTGTTCTGTTCACAGCACAGGTTGCCAAAGTTTCTTGGAGCCTTCTTAGCTTTTGGACAAGTGCAGACAGTTCTGAACGAGCAGAAACTGTTTGAAAGGATCCAGAAAACTGGTTCACACCCTCCTGAGTACAAATTGAACACATCTCTGCCAAGCACTAACCCAAACAGAGCCAGCCTGTAATAAAGCCCAAGAATTTATTAATTCACAGAGTGCAGGTGCTGAGTCTGCTGCTCCTGCAGGTTTGGTCTGTGCTGCTCTTGTGATGGTTTTCCCACTCTGGTTGAACTGTTTGGGAAAAACTTTACAACATAGGGATGAAGGGAGCTGTGATTAGCAGGGGAACTCAAGAACTGAGGATATTAACTCACACTCTGCAGCCACAAAATCTGCTCACCTTTTTACAGCTATTTCAGAAACCAGGGAAGGGGAATAGGGAACATCCACCTTCTTAAGATCCAGTGGCCTACATTGCTGCCTGAGGGAAGTGCTGATGCAGTAACCTGATTCCCCTGGCATCATTTTCCAAGCTCTCTGCCAGTGCAGACTGTTCAATTTAACATCCTGGAGGTGCTCAGCTCACTCCTTGCTGCAGCAATGCCTCTCAGAGTGGCAGGACCTGCACAAACCCTGCTCCACCAGGACAAAGTTTCCATTTTTCCTGCCCAGATGAAATTCCACTCGCAGGTGTGGGGTGTTTATTTGTTGGAGAGGGGTAATGAATACTGTAGAAAAGCTCAGTGCTGTAAGAAGGCAGCAGGATGAGGGAGGATTTAGACACAGGATGAAAATTGTAAAACTGGCTTTAATATTGCCATTACCCTTCCAGGGGAGGGAGGGAGTATGTTAACAATTTTATAATAGAGGCAAACACAATACAAAATTATGCCTCTGAGAGATCCCCCTGCCTTTCTTCTCTACTCAGGCTATATTTCTTTTTTTTCCTAAGTAATAACCAAACTTCCTTCACAAGCCCTCAGTACTTAGAGAAAATCAGGACACAAGGGCATCTCAGCTCCTGAGTCATAGCCATAATGATATGATTGAAATAGCAAATGTCATCAATAAGGCTGCGTTTGTCTCTTACAGACATTCCCTGTTAGATCATTGTTCAGGATAAACTTGTGACCTGGACGTCATTTTTCCCACAGATTAGAGAGGAGCAGTTGGGACTATGCTTGAAACACACATTGAAAGTTAATTTTGAACTCATCAACCAGCCCTGAGAGAGCAGAAGCTTCTGAGATATCAGGTTCCTGAGCATTTTATGAAAATAAGCAGCGAGGCAGAGAAAGCTGTCCTTGGAATGCTTCCAGGGTAGGAAAGGCAGCAGCAAAGCTGCGTTTATTACACAGCACAATTCACCACAGGGATGCTCATTGCTCTGCAGGAAACACAATTTTTCAGCCCACTTCTTAGTAAATTAATGTACTTAGAATTCCAGAATCATTGAGGCTGGAAAAGAGATCCAAAATCAAGTCCAAGCTGTGCCCGATGCCCACCTTGTCCCCAGAGCGCTGAGTGCCATGTCCAGGCCTTCCTTGGACACCTCCAGGGATGGGCACTCCAGGCCTGACCACCCCTTCCACGCAGAAATTCCTCCTGGTGTCCAACCCGAGCCTCCCCTGGCACAGCTTGAGGCTGTTCTTGTCCTGTCAAACCTTCACTTTGTTACAGACCAAGTAATGGGAGGGCTGGGATCATCCTGAAGAGCAGAGGGTTGGGAGAGCTGCTGAAATCCACCTGGAGCTGTACAGGACCTCCAGAGGGAGGTGGGTGCTGAGTGCAGGTCCCAACTCTTAAACCAATTACTCAAACCCCCTCACCTCCCTAAGAAATAAAAGTACCACAGGTTAACTACAACCCTCCTGCCCCCAAATTTCCTTGGCCTTAGCTCGTTTCATTATCCCAACGGAGAGGAGCTGAGGAAAATCTTTTCTGTTTCAGGTTCTGGGAAGAACAAGAAGCAAACATTAAGCAGCAAAAAGGGAGCTGGGAGCCAAAGCCATCCTCACATGAGCTCTCACTCCAGCTACGAAGCACTTTGGCTCAGTGAAGTCAGCCACAGCCAGAAAACTGGGGAATTTTAAAACTCCTGTGTAAACCAGAGCTCTTACAAGGAGAAGTGAGTAAATGATATCATTTTTTACAGAGCTACACTCTTCTAACCCTTTCTCCTCCAAACACAGACAGACAAAGTCTAAACCTGCTTCTCCCCACTCTCTTCTGCATTTTAACTCCCAACAAAGCAGAGCTGAGGACTCTCCAGCCCAACAACCCAAGAAGATTAAGCACGTTTCTTTCCCTGCTTTTAGCCTTGACCCTAAGCCTTTAAGAGTAAAACGTCTGCAACAAAATTAATAACATCTGAACTTAATTTCTGATGCCTCCCATGCTGCGCTTAATCTTCCAGCAGGATTTACCGATTGAATTTTTGGGGTGGGCTAAAAACACCTGCCTCAAAACTTGATGTTTTCTCTTTCATATCCAATTTTCATGACTGGGCTAAATTTTGGAGAAGTGGGACATTTTTTATTTAGTGTACTTATGCACACACATAAAACCAATGTGTGTGATAAGAAATGCTTGTGGTTATTGCTGTCACAAAGATAATGGAAGTATTTAACTGGCTGTAATTAATTGCACCTGGACAAAAGGTGCAAGAGGACAAAGACTTGAACCAGTTGCATCCTGCACAGAAGGGTTTGATTCCTTTACTCTTAGAAAGAAGGGGAAATGTAACCAAACCCCCAAAATATAACATATTATGAGTCTGAGTGAGAGCTTTTATTCCTCTCCCCGTCCTTTTCCAGGCAATGAGTGCTGCCATAAATCCGTGGGTCTGGCTGATGGAGCTTTTCCACCTTCATCTCCTCTTGCTTGGCTTTTTACAGCTTTAATAATCAAGTCAATATTGCCTTTGCAGTACGATATTTCTGTCCTTCTCCTCGGGTCGATCCCAAGTTTGCTTAAAGATAAAAGAGGTGATAATTAATTTGTGTGAGAGAAGAGGCAGAGCCTTAAATCCTTCCCTGTTGGAAAGCAAACTGAAGTGTGTGCTTAGCAGTGGTGGTAGCTGAGGGATTCCTCATATTCCTCCTTTTCCCAGAGGAGGAAGAAGATGATTTGGAAAAGCCCTTATTACACAGAAGGATCCACTTGGAGTGTTTGAGGACAGCAATTCAACCCCAGGCTGAGAGTTTTCACACCCTTGCAGAGATTCCTTTATCAGAGCTGTTTGTAAACACCGGCTCAAAGCCTCCTTTTCCAACACTCAGCAATCAAAAAGTGTTGCTGTTGGTCACCCAAAATCCAGATTGTTCAATATTTCCCAGCTGGATCATTATCCTTCTACACCCCAACAGGCCCTCCCAGCCCAGCCAGGCCCAGCTGTGCCCCATGCCCACCTTGTCCCCAGCCCAGAGCACTGAGTGCCACCTCCAGCCCTTCCTGGGACACCTCCAGGGATGGGCACTCCAAACCTCCCTGGGCAGCTCTTTCCAATGCCTGACACCCCTTCCATGAAAAAATTCCTCCTCTGTCTTAGCCTGTTGTGTTAAATGTTGGGCCCATCCACACGGACCTTGGCATTTGGGCTGAATTTCCTACAACAGAGTTGCCCACAATCTCTTTGGAACCATCTCCAGCCACAGAAAGAAGTTTCCAGTTTATATGAAAGAAGCTGCAGGTTCTGTGTGGCTGCCCTTCTTTTTGCCCCTTGCATGTCATCCTCACAGCTCAAAAACTAAATTGCTCATGGAATAACTGCTAGAAAGACTCCATGAATTTCCTCCTTGGGAACTGAATGTGATGGGAAACCAACCCAGATTTTGCTCTGTTACCACACTGGTTAAACTTTGCTATTTGTACAACCAAAGTCAGTAATGATAAATATGGTAGAAATTTTTGTCTGCTTCTCGTTGAATTAAAAAGAATTTCTAGGGTGAGTTGTAAAAGATGGATTTAGGATAAGTGTGGAACGTGACATTCAGTGTATGAAGCGCAGGGCAATTCAATCAGTCACAGGGTTTGAATTAAAGAATAAAACTCCACTTCCTTGGACTGCAGGGTGGGTGCTTGGAAGATCCTCGTGAGTAAGACAAGACTTGGCTCTCAAAACAAAAGAATTTATTAGATCCAAACCACTTCTTAGAAGATTCTTGAAAGCTTTGAATATGTTAAGAAAGGTAGAGTGTAAAATCAGAAAACAACAGTCATAGAGCAGAGAAAAACACAGGGTTTGTTCTTTTCTATTCTACCAGCCTCAGCTAGGAGAGATCAGCAGTTATTATTTCTTCCTTCCCATTTTTCAGGATGTAAAAATCCTGATTTTCAGGTTCATACAAGCATCTGATCAAAACACCTTCCTGACAGAGCCCCCAGGGATGTCCCCTGTCAGGTTTGTAATCTGTCCTTCACATTTATCTCTGCTTGCTTTGAGCCACGGCAACCATCACACTTCTGGCTCCATTTGTCCTCAAGATGTTTTAAAATTCAGCCTTTTTAACGAGGAATGGGCCCTGAGAGAGAGGCAAAGTGAGACGTGTGAGTCATGGGGAACAGCTACACAAAGGAGCCAGAGGAAAGGGAGAACATCACTGCAGACCAAATGTGTTTCACACATCTCGAGCTCTTGCCCTCCATCCCCTGCCCTGCTCCACATCTCCCTTCCCTGCCTCTCTGCTCCAGGAATTGCATCCTCTTCCCTTGTGGCAAGGGGTCTGTACCTCTTGTCACATTCCCTTTTCACTCCCATTCAGTGGTTTTTATTATTCCTTACCCCTGCTTCATGTGTGAGTTCTGCAGTCCTCATCCACAATGAGATTCATTCTCTTTCCATCACTTCTTCTCTATACAAGGTGTTGTGGGTCACTGGACCCACAGCTTCTTTTGTCAAATCTCCAGATCACCGAAAAGGAAAAGGAAAAAATTGAATTTAAGGAAAATAATAGGATTTTCCATGAGTTTTTATGGAGTATTTGTTGTTTAAATATACAGTTAGAGGCACCCTGTGAATATTTCTGCTGAATCCTGTGGTATGAACTATTATGGAAATGATGTAGCTCCTCCAGTCCTTAGCTGGTTTGGAAAATGTTATCTCCTGTCTGCTGGGATACTTCCACACACAATGAACTTTTTGTGGGATTTTTAACTCGGCTTGAAGCAGAGAAGCCAAGTAAACTCCTGAACCTTCCAGAGTGGGGCCATGAGGCAGCTCCAGGGAGAATCTAATCACCAACCTGTCACCTTGCCCGAGCTCTAGGAGGACAGAGGAGATTATTTTATCTGTTCTCAGGGAAAGTGCCTATCACCTGATTCCTGATGCCAAGAACATCACGGCGAGGTAGGATCCTAAATCCTTGCTTTTCATTCAAACACATTCCAGTCTGAAGCTGGGGTCTGCAGTTGGGAACCCCTCTGCCCTGCACATGAGATCTTCAAAATTCCACATTTCTCACGTGTATAAAATTTTCGAAAATGTCCAAGAGTGGTAGAAGATGAAGCCACTGCTAAGTACAAAGATAAGGGCTCCTAAGTGATGGAATCCCAGAATGGTTTGGGTTGGAAGGGACCTTAAAGCCCATCCAGCCCCAACCCTGCCATGGCAGGGACACCTCCCACTGTGCCAGGCTGCTCCAGCCCCAATGTCCAGCCTGGCCTTGGGCACTGCCAGGGATCCAGGGGCAGCCCCAGCTGCTCTGGGCACCCTGTGCCAGGGCCTGCCCACCCTCCCAGGGAACAATTTTTTCCTCATAATTCCTGTTGATGTTTTGGAAATGGTAACTGCTGGCCTTACTGATCCCTCTTCCTCTGAAAGAAAGATGTTCCTGAGCCACGCCCAGGACAATTCAAGATTTGACAGCTGAAAGACAAGATCACTGAGCCTCGTTGTTTAACTGGACCAGGAGAGCAGAGGGAGTTCAGGGCACTAGTGGGAAGTGATTTTTTTGGCATGTCTGACTCAGTAGACAAATCTGAAGCAGCCATGGGTTCTGAGTGCCTTTTTGTGGCCGACTCCAGCTGGAGAATATATTCCTTGCAATAGTCGAACTTGAAGGTGATGAAAGCCTAATTTGCTCAGCCAAGTTCCACATCCAAACATGAGGGGCACAATTTCCTGGCTAGTTTGAGGTGAAATTAGGTTTTCCTGTTGTTGTTTTGGTTTCCTGAAGCAGAGAGAGCAGTAGGGACCTTAGGTCCCCATCCACCTGAGCTGCAGGAGGACTAATCCTGACAGCAGACATGAAACCACAGCTCCTTCAGACCTGGTGGCTTCTCCCTTTTTTTGCTACACCCCCTGAGCCTCCTCTGCTCCAGCCTGAGCCCCTTTCCCAGCTCCCTCAGCCGCTCCTGGGGCTCCAGCCCCTTCCCAGCTCCCTTCCCTGCCCTGGACACGCTCCAGCCCCTCCAGGGCTCTCCTGCAGGAGCCAGAACTGGGCACAGCCCTCGAGGGGCCTCTCAGTGCCCAGCACAGAGGGACAATCCCTGCCCTGCTCCTGCTGGACACACAATTCCTGACCCAGCCCAGGGGCCAGTGGCCTCTTGCCCACCTGGGCACCCCTGGGCTCGTGTCCAGCCACTGGCACCAGCACCCCCAGGGCCTTTCCCAGCTTTCCAGCCCCTCTGCCCAGCCTGGAGCTCCACGGGCTCAGCCAATTGATCCAGCCTGTCCAGATCCCTCTGCAAAGCCTTCCTGCCCACTCCCACCAGCTGATTTTCTCCTAGTGGCAGCGTAGGTCTCTTGCTTGCTGCTGAGGTGCTGTCAGCTCATACGGGATTCCTGTCACAGATCCTTGATAAGGCCACACATTTCAGCAGCTTCTCAGGTTGTTTATCACAGATTGTCCTTGTAGGTTTTCTCTCTGAAATGGTCCTCACATGGGCTTTGACACTCATGGGAACAGTCACCACTCAGACAGCAGAGAGTCACTTCAAGGCAGGACTGATGGGTTTGAAATCTGGCATTTCAGAGAACTCTGTGAGGCCTTCCACTCAGGCTGTGCTGAATATGGGACGCCTTATCAGCACACTGATATCCTACAGCCAGGCTCTTATGCTGGAGATCACAATGAAACCCTGTTCTGGGCTCAGTAGTCTTGAAAAGCCAGGTACAGCGGAGTAAATGCAAATGAGCAGGTGATTAATACTTATTTATGTTGTGTGTATCAGAAGAGAATGCAATCAGAAGCATTAGTTCTAATAAGATTATCCTAGCTCTTTTTGATCCTGAGCTCTTGCTGGAAAGACTTGGGTTGGATGGGTTACAAGAGTGGTTTCGTTTTCCTTTTTTTTTTCTTTTAATGTCTGTAAAATTTGCAAATGTTGTGTGCACCCTTATTTACTTTGCAATTATTCTGCAAGAGCAGTGCTTGCTTTCTCGGCCACATTTTTCAATTCCTGTAATTGTCTTTTGGGAGGCTTCCCAGACAGACGGAGATGCAGCCACGGGAAGCCACTGCCACAGCACAAAGCTTTGCTTGCCCCCTATTTCCTCACTGGGCTGATATTTAAGACCACATCATAGAGCCTGTCTCGAAAAATTGCTGCTGGGGTGTGGCCAGGAAGATTTGGGCTTAAATTCATGCCCTCAGAAGGGACCTCAGCTCTGTCTGGAGAAGTTTCCTCCTCAGGAAATGTGCCACATGCTCCTCCCAGTCTTGTGTGTGACCAAGTATAAGAAAGATATAAAGTTATTAAGGAGCATCCAAAGGAGGGACATGAGGATGGGGAAGGGTCTGGAAGGGGAGTGGCTGAGGGACCTTGGAATGTCCAGTTGGAGGAGACTGAGGGAGACTCCTCAGGGGCTGCAGCTCCTCCCGAGGGCAGCTCCGATCTCTGCTCCCTGGGACAGGAACAGCAGCCGGGGAATGGCTGCAGTTGGGCCAGGGGAGAGATTTAGGTTGGATTTTAGGGAAATATTCTTTTTCCAGAGGGTGCTGGGCACTGCCCAGGCTCCCCAGGGAATGGGCACGGCCCCGAGGCTGCCAGAGCTCCAGGAGCGTTTGGACAGCGCTGCCAGGGATGCCCAGGCTGGGATTGCTGGGGGGTCTGGGCAGGGCCAGGGGTGGGACTGGGTGGGATCCCTCCCAACTCAGGATATTCCATGGTTCCATTATCCCTGTACCCCCATTTCTCCTTGCCAACAGCAAGTGCAACACCGTCTGTGGGTAACTCTCTTTGGGTTGAGCTCCATGGTAACACAAATCTACTCAAGCAACATCCTTGTTCAGACTTTGCTTTTAAAATACTCTCAGTCTGGTTTTTTTAGTCTAACTTTCCCCCCCAAAAAGTGATTTCAGCATCTGGCACTCCCAGGCCCAAAGTGGATTGTTGTACAGCTGAACTGGAGCAGTGTAATAACAGAGGTTTGAAGTTCAGACTGCTTTCATGGTGTGCCCAGGAGCAAGCCTTGCAACTGTAATTATTGTCAGATAATTTTTCATTTTATTGATTTAACTTTTTCCCCATGATTGTCAATAAGGGCTTTTTTTTTTCCCTGGACCATTGGGTGTAAGGCAAAATAACCTGCAGTCTAGTAAAAGGGTAATAATTGAGCAGTGATATACACAGATGTGGCTGGTGGGGTTTCAGGGTTATTTTCTCAGTGGAACTTACACAATTCCAGAAGTCTGAATTTGTCATTTACTTTTTGTTTCGGAGCTTGCACTATTCAGCCTAACAATATGTAATTTTTACAAACAGAATCTAATAGAAATAACATACTTCTATTTAAAAAAAACAAAACCTCCAAGGTTTTGTAATAACCCCAGACCTCCAGTATTTAAAGATGAATGTAAAGCCTTGGTGCCAGCTACTCAAAAACCATTTAGAGACCAGAAACACGGGATCAGATTCTGCTGCTGTTCCTCAGCACAAGTGAGTTTTTTGCTTCAGCTCAAGCCTTTGGAGGCTGATTTTCAATCAGATAAAACTCAGTGAGAAAGAGCAGCAGAGCTGGGCCCTGAGTCACCTGGCACTCAGCAAAAATTGAAAAATACCAGAGGCACCTGAAATTTTCTCTGAAGACTGGTGGTCACCAGCAAATAATGATTAAAATAGTGGTAACAGCGAGTCTTGGCTTCACTGGCCTTTTACTACTTGGAGTAAGCAGTCACTTGCCAGATTATTATTATCTTGGCACTGGATGCAAAAAAACCCTGTAGTTTTCCATGTTCCTTAAAGCTGAGTGTACATTTATTGAAAGAAAGCATTTATTAAACATATGGGGACAGATTCTCCACAGGCATTCAATAACTTCCCTTCATCTGCCAAGAACTCGTGCTGGTTACCTTTTATTATGCTGAGAGCTGCAGGTTGAAAACGGTGGAAAATGCGGGGGAAAGGGAAAGAGGTGGAAATGGAGCTCCAATATGAAAAGCCAAACTTGTTTATATCTCCTGATATCAAATACATTTGAGCCCCGTGGGTCTGGATTGTCCTCACAGTGGCACCTGTGTTCCAAAGTCATGAGTACAGAGATGTTAAATTGGGAATGAGAACTTGGATTAGTGGAAGGTGTCCCTGCACATGGCGGGAGGGGGGAAGGAGATGATCTTTAAGGTCTTTTCAAGCCAAACCATTCTATGGTTCTAACACAGGGAAAAAGGAGTATGAAATGAAATTGGGATGTAAAAGATTCAAAATATCAAGAAAATAAAGAGTTTTGTCCCTTTTGTCACGGAGGAATTGACGTCAAACACCTTCATGGTGTTCAAAAAGTACTTGGACGGAACAATGAAAGAAAAAATCATTAAGGTGAATCACTGAGTTAACACTTTAGGGTCAAGAAATCTGTGATGATCAGCTTGTGGGGACAACATTCTGAAAAAGCAATGCCACATTCTCTTCCACTTTTTATTTATTTCCTAAACCTCAGCTATTGGCAGTGCTGGGACATCGATCTAGCCCAACACAATTTTTACATTTGTAGGTAAAACACATTTTTTGAGGCAGAGAATGAGGAAAACTCACTCAAAAAGACTTCTGTGCATTGAGATACAACTTCAGCTATAAACTCAGTCTAAACCACAACAGAGATCTCCCAAATTAGATGTCTTCAGCCTTAGGGTTGGTGTGATCCCATGGTACACAGAATTACTGGATGTAGGGATATCCTGACTTCGAAATTCAGGCTGACTAAAAGTACATGGTAAAACTTTGTCCATTCCACAGATAACAGCTTTTAATCCTCAGGAGAACAGGGCAAAGCCTGAAGCCTTCCTCAGCATCCCACAGCCTGGCTCAGTTTCCATCAGAACAAGTAGGACCTTTGCCCTCAGGGAAGCATTTTTGAGTTTTTCTAGCAATGATAAATAAACATCAGTGGACAGAGCCATCCTCCTGACTGGATATAGGGTGTAATAAGGGTCAAAAATTAAGATGTTGCAGTGAAAGAGGCCTGGCTGTGCGACAGAGGTGCAGGGACACAAGTGAACCTGCCCCACTGGCTGCTGGCACACCTTCCTCAGCTCAGGCAGGCACCACCAAACAAAAAATTTTGATGTTGCTTAACACAACCTTGCGTTAAAACCATCTGCTGGCCCAAATTCTGTCTGTAACCTGTCCCTCTCTGAGTTTTTGATCAGCACTCACCCGAGTGAAGCTTATTGTTGTCAACAGCGACAAGGGAATAACGTGACACCACCCAGAATTAAAACCCTGGCCCGGGACCCGCCCAAGTGAAGGGGAATGTCAGTGGCTGCTGAATTCAGGCCTGACAGTTTTCAATCCTTGTTTATTCGTCCCTTTTGTGTTGTTAGAAGAACCACAGGTAGGTAACTCAGAAAAACATCCAGGGACAGACTGTGAAGTCACAGCAAGGTCACACAGATGTCACAGGAGGCCTGTAGGCTTTTATTACCTCCTTTCTTTTCGGCAATAACTGCTTTTTTAAGTGATTCAGCAGCCAGGCACTGCTTTGTCCATCAGCATCCAGATGGACTCGCTGCTACCGGGCAATCCCGCAGGATGAGTATTCCATAGCAGGTATTAATCCACAGGAAGAGGAAGGTAACTCGCTGTGTATGGAAACCAGCTTCTATCCATATCCTTAATGAGGCTTTAAAGCACTTGTGAAGAGCCAGAGGGTTCTCAGGGAGAATCCGAGATGGAACACGAGGAAAACTTGACCTTCCCGCAGCACCTCCATCCTGGGGCTGAGCAGCTGCTGGGATCCTCAGGATGCATCACAGCCCAGCAATATGTGCTAGAATGGAGAACAAATAAACCAGAAGGGGCAGGGATTAGAGAGTTTAGATCCAAAAAAAGCACTAAACGGCCCTTGATAACTCCTGGGAACTCTTTATTGATCCCTTCTACGCGCAGTGCATTCCCATTAAATGATTTCATTTCCTTATTTCCCCTAATCACATCACTTGCTTTAGAAGTCTTTTGCTCCCTGCGACCTGGGGCTACACAGATAACTTCAATTTCTCATGTGGCTCCACTTTTTATGACATGTGAAAAGTTGATACAGTAAAAAGTAACTCCTCGGAGCCAGCAGGTCTGGAGCTTTCATCACCCGGAATCGCTGCTCCAAGGAAGCACTGGCGGGGTAATTGCTGGGCTAGGCTCAGTCAGAACAACATAAGGCTTTTTCCATCTCTGGATGGGCACTGATAAACTCCTTGGAAGGCGTGACTGCCTCTGAAAAGTGTATTGACACCATGGAAATAGGAGCAAGAGATCAGGAACAATAAGATTAATAAGGCAGTGATGCTGTAATGGCCAAATCCTTGAGTCCCTGTAAAAGCTGACGCTGCAAATAATCTCTACCATAGGAAAAGTTGCTCCATGCTGGGAAAAAGGCACTGGAAACAATGCCTTCATTCTGTGGACCAAGAGGGGATGCTGTTTGGGGTTTTCTTCTAAAAATCAAGGAAGAACGGGGAAGGCATTCAGGGGTATTCAAAGGAAAAGCACCTGCATCACCCAGTACTTCCCAAATTTAACCTCCCCATCACTGTACAGATTTTTCAAACCAGGCTGCCAGCAGTGTGAATCATTTTCTCCTGTGTGACACCGAGCCCTCTGGAAGACCTTTGCTCCCACAAGGTTTTGTGCTCTTTGTAGCACGAGTGATTGGCTTGTTTAAAAAAGATATTGGTTTTCCACTGCAGCCCTTGGTCCTGCTCGTAGGGGTGAGTTCCTGTGGTGAACACGTCTGCTCTGAGGGCTATTTAAGGTTAGTAACAAAACCAGCCCAGCCCAGCCAGGTGTAGGGTGGGATTTATGGGATTCTGGGATTCTTGCTGCCAAGGGAAGAGGACTGGGTGAAGTGCAGGTGCCTGGCACTGCTCCGTGTCGGGGAGTTGGGCTGAGGGAGGTTGTCCTTCCTTTGCTGTCAAAATTCCCTTTTCCCAAAGCCACCTCATTGTGGAGAGGCAGCATTAACCTCCAGACACTGCTTAATCCTCTTTGAGGGGGTTTGAATGTTGTGTGGCTCCGCTAAGCCCCCTCACAAGGGGAGAATTTTCACCTAAAAAGCCCATTTAATGGAAGAGCTCCCACTCTGTGCTCATCCCCAGCAAACCAGGCAGTGGTGGGCACAGAAACCAGGTCAGCCTTGCCATGCAAAACAAGCTGAGAACAACCTGTGGTTGTTTCAGATGGATGCAGTTTCTCCTACTCACTGTGTTGCTTTATAATTCCATATATTCAGAAAGGATTCCTTTCCCACTCCTGCTCAGGGAATATGCACACAGCAGCCATTTACCTGTAATTTGTCATCTGTTTCAACCCCACGTGCATCAATAGGAATATTAAATTCCATTTCCTCTCAATTTTAAATATCTCTGAAGATATTCCCCTGTCCAGGAGAGCCCTTAGGAAAGCTCCTCACCTCAGGCCCGGGAGTGGTTCTGGGGATGTCAAGTGCTTTCCTGCACAGGGCTGTGATCCATAGCAGATGCACACCTGCACTGCAGAATGAAAACCCAGCAAATGCACAAAATTAAGGCACCAGGGTACCAGAAAAACGCTTGATTATTTTTGAGGTCCTGCAATTTTGCTCCTGTCTGCAAGGTTGGGGGAAAAAAAAAAAACCCAAACCCTTCAAGAAAACGAGGGAAATTAGCTACAGAAAGGCCACGTTTCAAAAGCACAGAGTTCTCTGAGTCCCTTGGGGGAAATTTTACACAATCCTACTTTCAAAATAATGTTAAGGTTGCAAAATTGAGCAATCATAAAAGTCAGGAAATTTAAAAAGTTAGTACGTGTCTTTCAATGTTAGCTCAGCAACAGCAAATATATGTAGTGTGAGGGGTTTGTACTTGCAATTTCTGTGTGAAATTTAAACTTTAAAACTCTTCTTGTTGACCATTAACATGCAGCAGAAACTATAGTGGTTATTTAATGTCTTGAAGAGGCATCTTAATCATGAGAATTTCCTGGCTGTGGAATTCAGAGGGTGAATTCAGAATGAAATAAAATGGCTCTGCTGCATAGCTGAGTTATTTCGGGGTTTTTGTCATCGCTGGGAAAGAAAGGGAATTTCACCTGTGTTATAATCACCTCGGAATAACTTTGTGATGCTTATAAAAAGCTGTGATTTATGTAGTTAGGGAACCGAGCTAATCTTTGGGGGTTTTTTTAAGAACTTCTGTGGTGAAGAGACCACAGTGCTTCCCCCTTGCTGGCAGGAGAACAAAACCTCCCCAAACAAATGTGCTCTACCTGAATTAATACCGAGCTGTGGCACAAAATGTTTCAAATACAGGATGACATTTCCAGGCCAGATGTGTGAGTTTCTCTGAGCTCTGTGTGGTGGTTTAACTTAGCGTGAAACCCTAAATGCAGGGTGATGGCAGTGTTTAGATAAGGCAGATGGAGAGCCCAGCTCGGGCTGGGTACTGCAGAAATGCTGAGCCTTATAAATGAGCTGTACTGCGCTCTGGGATTTTCCTGGCTGAGCCTTTCAAACCCCAGGCTAGATTAAATCATCACAGCTGGGGAGAAAATATCAAGAGCTGAATAACTACTTTATGAGAGCTGTAAGAGTGTGAAGGTTTTAAGAAGCTAAATAATTATGGCACTCTCTGAGAGCCACAGGGAAGATGAATGAGTTTGGGGCTGACAGCGCTGTTTGTGCTGATGTCGTTCTGAAAGACAAATGAAAATATCAAAGATGTGGGGAGAATTTCACCCACAGCCAAAGGCACAGCTAGGGGAGCAAATACAGGGTAAAGTGTGGCAGTGAGGAGTCCAGCAAGGGCTTAGTTCCAAGGAAAAATGACAATCTGGTGCTTCCAGGGATTTTTATGTGTGGTTCAGTGCCCCAGGTCTTGTGCAGGAAGCCACGAGCTTCCTGAGCTCTGTGTCAGTCAGCTGTGGGCTGGTTTGGCCATGGAACTCAGTCAGCCTGGGAATAAAATGTCTCCAATGAAGGTGTGCAAGTGGGAGGGCCTGAAACTTTGTGCAAAATCCCAGAATCCCAGAACGGTCTGGGTTGGAAGGAACCTTAAAGCTCATCTCATTTCAACCCCCTGCCATGGGCAGGGACACCTTCCACTATCCCAGGTTGCTCCAAGCCCTAGTGTCCAAGCTGGCCTTGGACACTGCCAGGGATGGGGTATCCATGAGTGTGTCACCAGTCCAAAGTTAAGGTAAACACCTAAGGGAGAAGATCTTTGGATCATGTTTGATACCATCCCTTCCATCAGATGACTCTGGGGGAGCTGCTCACACCAACACCAGCGAGTTCAAACCTCTTCTCAGAGGTGTCTCAGGACAATGGGGATGTTTGGCCAGTCTGGGGCTGCCAAACCCCTTCCAGAAATGCCTTTGGAGCAGCAATGCCAGCTGAGCTCCTGGTGTTTGCCAAACCCGGGTGCCACATGTGCCACAAATCCCATCTATTCGGGCGTGGTGCAGTTTGTGCAGCACACACAGCCAGGTATAAATTCAGGGGGAATTTCTTCCTGGAAAGGGAGGTCAGGCCTTGGAAGGGGCTGCCCAGGGAGGTGCGGAGTGCCCATCCCTGGAGGTGTCCCAGGAAGGGCTGGAGGTGGCACTCAGTGCTCTGGGCTGGGGACAAGGTGGGCATCGGGCACAGCTGGGATTCCATGGGCTGGGAGGGCTTTTCCAACCTCAGGGATTCTGTGTTTAGGATGAGCTGCTCAGACATTGCCTGCAATTCAGCCTGGGAGAAACATGGGAACCAAAAAAGGCGAAGAAATACAATAAAAGATGTGAGACAATGCCTAGGCAGCTGTGGGATGGAAGTTTATTGGGCCAACACGGGGGCAGAAGTGAGAGGGGAAGGGTGCCCTGAGTCCATGAGCATGGAAATCATGGGGAGACATCCTGCTGACTCCGGGCAGCTTAGCCTGGATCCAGCAAATGGCCTTGCCCTTCCCCTTCCCCCTCCTCGTGTGCAGCATGGCAGCCCAGATCCTGTTTCAGGGTCTGCGCTGGCGCATTTTTTCTCCCTTAGATCTTTCCACGGGAGAGCTCCGGCCCCTCCATGTGGGACAGCAACCCCCCCGAGGGCTGAGCCTGGGGAAGGAGGGTCAGGAGAGGGGCTGTGCTGCCTCCGGGGAGCCACCAGCAATCCTGGCAGTGAGAGGATAGCTGAGGACACAGACCCCCAGCAGGTTGTGCCGCTGGCAACACGCTGAATTTCCTTTTGGTCTTTAACAAGCGATGGTTGAAATGTTTGGAAGAAGTTTCTGGAAGCACCTGCACCATGGGATAACACTGAGCAAGATTTCGCATTGAGCCAGTCTGAGGATCGCGATCCCCTTCTGACACCAGGCTGTGCCATGGCTGAACAGCCAAAGGTAGCTTAAAGCCCAAAACTCACAAACCCTGCAACAAAGGTGAAGTTAAATGGGGCTGAAAATCATTTTAAGCACTATTAAAGAACATAAATAGCGCGAGAGTGGGGAGCAGGAGGAGGAGGAGGAGGAGGAGGGTGAGCCCAGGTGAGACACGGATAATAAACAGGGCAGGATTGCTCTCAGTAGATACTGGCAGAGCATGCACATGAACGAGGTAATTTGTTTGGGCTGAGGCAAGGAAATCCAGCTGGGAGAAGGAGCACGAGCATTTGGTTTGGCTCTCAGGGTGTATTTCTGTGGAGCGTAGCAGACTGTGGAGGAGTCTGCCGCAGGAAATGTTGGAAACTCCAAGGCTTGAGCCAGTTAAAAAATGAGTGGGGGAAAATCACCCAGAATAATCTGGAGGGAAACGCTCGTGGAAGAGGCAGGCTGGGAAAACACAGAGGTGTCTGGCTATAAATTATAATAACTCAGATAAAATCGGTAGCCAGCAAACTGCACACATGGAACGGGGGAACAGAGCTGCAAACTCTGCCTCCCAAGCTCCCAGCAGCCAAACCCGTGCTGGGGTAAATTGGTGAAGCTCCTTTCCCTTCACCGAGGTGTGTGGATGATTTATGCGGGCTGAGAGCCCGGCCCGAGGGCTCCTGCCCCCAGGGCTACACCAGCTCCATCATCTGCTGGCATTCCGGGTAACAAATACCCTGA
The DNA here is from genome assembly GCF_009650955.1 of Corvus moneduloides. Classification (NCBI taxonomy): domain Eukaryota; kingdom Metazoa; phylum Chordata; class Aves; order Passeriformes; family Corvidae; genus Corvus; species Corvus moneduloides. Next base: position 121,511,412 of record NC_045477.1, read on the forward strand.
TTTATCCCCGAGGCTCTCGGTAATTTGCCAGCTCTCACTCGCAGACAGGAATCCTCCAGGGCACCGAGCCCCCCGTAAGTTCTGCGTCATTGCAGCCCCAAGCCTTTGTGCAGATGTTGGTGCCCCCCTTCCCCTCTAATCTGAGGGGCTGATAAAAGCCCAGCCTACGCACAGCCCTCCCCTGGCTCCAGCAGATCATGTTCCACAACTGGATATGGTTGTTTCCAGCACGGAGACTTTCTGATCTTGGTTTGGCTGCTTTTATTCTGGAAGGAAAAGGGTCCTGGTGCACGGAAAAATTATATTTTGCTTCTCACATCTCCTTTCTTTCTTTTTTTTTTTTTTTTTGGCAAAGATTTGTTTTCACCCCAATCCCACGTGTAAATATTGAGATAAACTCTTATCTTGTTTTTTCCCAACTTATTAAAAAAATGCTGCATGAAATTTAGAGCAAAGGCTTTGTGGTCTCACTCTAAAACATCAGTGATTGAAGCACCAATGAATTTACCCTCAGCTGGAGTTATTCTCATGGAGAAGACAAGTCAAAATTATCAAGAAATGTCACTCAGTGTTTGGGGTTTGGCCAGTGGAACCAATCACCTGATTTTAATAACACTGAGAATTTCATAGCACATCACTTTGTCCCACCAGCCACTGAATTTCTTGTCATGTTTGGTACCCCCTGGAAATGAAATCTGGCAGCTCTGATCTGCCCAACACTCCCCAGGAGCTTTGGGAATTATTCCTTTCCCTGAATACCATCCTTTACTCCAGACCAAATGAGGGATGGGCTCTAAAGGAAAAAATGTTGCTTTATCGTGTTCATTTACAGGATTTCACAGTGTTTGTGTGTTTGCAGGCAGATCCAAATTAAGATTATTCAGACAGGTACTGATAACTCTTCCAAAGCCACAGTCAAGTGCAAGAAAAGAGCCATTTTTTGGGGGGGTGTTGACTCCTCCAGCATTGTCCTACAGGCAAACAAACACCTCCAGGATTCAGTAAACCAATTCCAGTGAATTTCTGCACAGAAATGAAGGTTTCTGGTGTGTATTTTAATATTCTAAACAGAGGGCAGAATTAAATACTCCCATTGTATGCAGAATACAAATGTAGATATAATAAGCTATAATATCCTCCTCTCTGCTATACCTTGGTGGATGTTTATTATCATCCAAAACTAATAACCTTGGCTTCCTTCAGCAAAAAAAAAATGAGATCCTGTGAGCTGCAAGAGCTTTTGTTCATGTGCCAAGCAAAGAGCTAAATGTGTATATCCCTTCCTCCGACCACATCAATCCTTTTGTAACCACAGTCAGATAATTTTGATCTTTCACTCTTTTTTTTTTTTTTTTTTTTTTTTGCCACACCACAGATTTTATGGGAGGACACTGAGAGAATGAGTTAGAGATGTGACAAATGATCCACCCAGCCACCCCAAAAAGCAGGTGGCAGCCCTCGAGGGGGCTGGCAATTAATGCCATATGTGACATAAAACTCTCCCTAAAGCCACTGGTTTTATCTGTGGGACTGAGGGGACAAAACTCTAAAATTTGGGGAGTAAAATTAAATGGAGCCAAAATGTGGACCTGATCCCGTTTTCTTCACGGCCTGTCCAGTTTTTCCAGGTTTATTGACTTTTATAAAAATTCAGGGTGAAGATGAAACTTCCAGTTTGCTCCTCTAAGAAAAACCCCAAATAACACGCCACGAAAAGCTGCATAATTCCATGATGGAAACAAAAAGTTTGGTGTCTTTTGAGGAGTATTTCAAAGAGAGATCATTTTAAATCCAGCAGAGATGATGTGTGACTGGTCCCAAGCAGGAACAAGCCATGAACTGAAGGGCAGCACCCACAGCCAAGACAACGCCAAAAACCTTCCCTGGCTCCCATGAGGAAATTTGGGAAAATACTGAGGTGCTGCAAGGCCGGTTATAAATCCATGAAGCCACACAGGGAAGGTGCTGGAGGCTTCAGGGATGTGAGGAGGGCTCCTGCTGCACATCTGGCAGAGAGAGCAGCAGCTGCACTGCCCTGATCCGTGGCAGCGAGGCGGTGGGAGTAGGTGTAGGATCAGGCTGGGTTACAATGTGCCTCTCAAACTTTTATTGATTTCCTAATCTCCTCTTTCAAAAAGTAAAGAGGGGTGGGAATGAAGAGAAGAATTTTGCTGTGAGCCAGGCGGGCCTTGTTTCCCTTCAGATCTGCCCACCCTCGCCCACATCCAAGCAGGGAGCTCTTCTTACCAGGCAATTTATTTTTTTCCCCCTGGAAATATTTGAGCAGGAGCGAGCAGTGAGAGGGCCTGGGAAGTTGAAACAGCAGAATTTACAATGCCAGGGTGTGGAACCTCACTCACCTGTCTGGTGAACCTGAGCACGCCCCAAAGCTCTGAGCCTTAAACATTAATTAATCAGGTTGTAAGAGATTAATCAAGGAAAGTTAATTTCAAAAGTAAAATGAGTACATACTTAAGGGTTTGGCTCAGCTGAGGTCCAGCACATTGTAAGAAGGACATCTCATCATTTTGCCTTCCCAGTGTGGAGGCTGAAAGGGATTTCTGGCATTTCTGAGGGAATTGGTGCAGAATTAGTGGGTGCTGAAGGTACAACTGAAGTTGGGAAGGGTGCACAGAGAAATACCAAAATTCCTGGGTCAGAATTCATTGGCAGAACCACCTGCAGCCCAGGGGAGGGGCACAGCAGCCACAGCCTGCACGAGAGGAGCAACTCAGAGGTCTGGAGAAAGGGCTTGGAAAGAGCAGGAACAAAAGGATAAGACTGCTACAGGCAGGGAAACAGTAAAATGAGAAACAATGAAAGAGACAGCAGTAAAACATGCATCTGTTATTTAATCCTGGGTAAATACCCAGATTAGTGACATCAGATTCTGCTGTTTATTTGGAGCTTACTCTGGAGCCGTGGCTCCCAAGGCGGAGGCAGCTGGGATAGAGCCCATGGATCCAGCCCAAGGATTTATCCCAGACATGGCATCAGGCAGAACTAAAGTTTGTATGGAAATACTGTCTTTCCAGCCCCTGTGCTCATAAAAATAAAGCTGGCAGGAGCTGGCAGGGTGAGGGAATTCAAAAGTTTCATAAATTGTCACATCATTTCGCAGTCACTCAGTGCTTAGATGGGCCTTGAAGGTCATGAAGGCTAAACATGGACATTGTGTCTCTTTTTTTATTGGTTTTTATCCCAGATGCCATCTTTACTTCCCCACAAAGGCTGGCTCTGGTTCACAGAATCCCAGAATCATTAAGGTTGGAAAAAACTTCCAGGACCATGGAGTCCCAGCTGTGCCCCATGCCCACCTTGTCCCCAGCCCAGAGCACTGAGTGCCACCTCCAGCCCTTCCTGGGACACCTCCAGGGATGGGCACTCCAAACCTCCCTGGGCAGCCCCTTCCAAGGCCTGACCTCCCTTTCCAGGAAGAAATTGCTCCTGGTGTCCAACCTGAGCCTCCCCTGGTCCAGCCTGAGGCCGTTCCCTCTCCTCCTGTTCCCTGCTAGAAAAGGGTGACTCCCCAGTGAGAAAGCAAAATTTGCTCACTTCCTTAAGAAATATCAACAAACACAACCCATGCAGAAAAAAAGGGCTGATTTGTGATTTAATATTTCACTGGCTCAGCCCACAAGGAACATCCAAGCTGCCGCTCATCTGATCCCACTGAATGTTCCTGAGCTGAGCTGTAAAGTGAGACATTTCCACAAGGCTGCTGATGTTCCTGGAGATAAATGTCTTGAGTTCCTGCTGCTTCTGCCACTTGGCAGCGAGGAGGGGAAGGCTGGTGCCCAGCAGTGAAAGTGTTACTGAGCACCAGGGGCAGCTGGAACTGCTGAGGAAGGCACATGGAAAACATGACGCCGAGCAAGCGGGGCTAATTAACACTGGCTGCTTAAATTAGAAAGCTTTTAATGGCTAATGTTTAAAAGTAACACCTTAATGACGTCTAAAAATAGCTGCTGCCGAGCCCCAGAGTGTTCTGACCTCCATTAAATCGGGGGTCCATTTCCCAGGACTGGTGGTGTAAATCACATTTTCCTTTGAGGTCGTGTTCTCCCCGGGATCAGCTGCAAAGCCTCGTGCCCGACCTCGGGAGCCTCTTTGCAAACACACCAGAGCGACCCGGAGCACTCCTCTGGATGTGGGCAATGTGTGGATGTCGTGTGTGGGATGAGGAATTAGAGAGGATAATCTTGGGTCGTGCTATCTGCTCATCATGAGGGAGTGGGAGATTCCCAGACCAGGCAAAACCGGGGATGTGAGAGGATTGAGGACACAGGAGACACAAGCTCCATTTCCAGCTCGGTTGCCAACATCTTGTGTGATGTCTTGAGGTCCCTTATGGTCCTGCTATGGCCCAAAACCATGTGTAGATCTCCCTGATCCTGGAGGAATATTCCCAGGATAATTTCCCTGAGATGGGTGGCATGCTTGGATACAGATGTGCCTCACGGGAAACAAATAATAACATAAAAAGGGAAAATGCTGCTTAATTTTCCTTAATATGGGAACCAAACCCATATAACCTGCAGGGAAAACAAACACTGAGGACTTCTCGTGGTTGGAACAGAAATAAAATATCTCCAGTAGTGCTGGAGGTAATGGTTTGCTCCTTTGTGCTGTGCTTGGCCCTAACCCATGGCCTGTCATATCTGTGGTAGCTGAGAGAAATCTGCAGCCTGACCTCCCCTGGAACAATGATTTCGGATATAAAACCCTCTGTGTTTGTCTCGGGATATGCAAATGAGGCAAATTACTTCAGCAGCCACATAAACTCAGGTGTTTTCACTTAAGTGTTGCATAAAGAGGATCTGAAACGCCAGGAAGTCACAGCAGGAGGAAAAAGCTTTCCTAAAACCAGGCACACTAAAGGAAAGCTGCTCTTTGCTTTGCTCTTCCCTTCCAGCCAGCAAATCCAACATCCCATTCCTCCCCATCCCATGGCACACTCCAAGTGAAAGGAATGAGTGGAAGTACAGAGTCCTCAGCCTCTGGTGTTGTCCTGCCTAGGCCATAAAATCCTTGTGCTTTTCCATTTTTCCCTTTATTTTCTCAATGTCCAAGGGATTGTTTTGGGAAGAGATGCCCCATCCTACAAGAAAGGTGGAGAGAGACAATTCCCAAGGGCTGGAGGGCCAGGAGCCAGGGAATGGCTTCCCAGTGCCAGAGGGCAGGGCTGGATGGGAGATTGGGCAGGAATTGTTCCCTGGCAGGGTGGGCAGGCCCTGGCACAGGGTGCCCAGAGCAGCTGGGGCTGCCCCTGGATCCCTGGCAGTGCCCAAGGCCAGGCTGGACACTGGGGCTGGGAGCAGCCTGGCACAGTGGGAGGTGTCCCTGCCCATGGGATGGATGAGCTTTGAGGTCCCTCCCAACCCAAACCTTTCCATGATTCCATGATTTTGCTGTCAGGCAGAGATCAGTGAATGCCACAACAACGGAGACAAACCCTGGCACTGATTGATGTTCACCTGAAGCACTCCAGACTCGTTAGAGACAAGTCTGAGACAAGCGGAATGTGGAGCAGCTTTCACTTTGCTCCCTCTGCATCCTTCGGCTGTCCTGATGGCATTGATGAGTTGATCCAGATGGTTTTCCTCCCTTTTCCTGCTCAGGCCAGGTCCTGCGAACACTTCCACTTTCTCCTCCGAGCAGGAGTTCAGCACGTGCATGGGGCTTGACAGAACTGGAGCCTAAATTTGTTCCTGTTTCTGAATTCCAAGCTGGATTGTGACACAAGGGTTATTTTATATATTAAAATATCGGGTTTCTGCCCACACACATGATGCATGATGTATAACAGAGCTGGCAAGGCAGCCATTGGAAAAGGCCACTCAATCTGGGATTTATCCAGAAGGAAAAGTTGCCATTCCTTGTTTTTCAGCTTGGATTTATACACCACCAAACTGTGAAGGTGTTGCCCCTCAGAAGTTCCAGGATGTTCACCTGATTCCACATTTCACCCACAAACTGAAATCACGACGTGAAACTCCACAGACCCTAATGAAAATTATTCCCCTTGGAGTTGCTTTATTGAAATGCAACCTCAAGAAATACTGGCCAGTCAGGAAAGCGACTTTAATCCAATATTTGTTATCCTCTTCCACAGGTTTTAAATCACTCTCTTTGCTCCCTACTTTGAGCAAATACACCCTTATTGTTTTCCTAGTCCTGCTACGACCTTCTGGGAATGTTTTCATCGCGTAAAGCAACCTGGAGTTCCCTACTTTATAAATCTCCTTCATTCCAAGTGTTAACACTACCTAATTCTCTGCTTTAGGGAGGAAATCATGTTTGTTTTTTTGAAGAGCCTGCTGGGAAGAGGAATATTTGCATTTAAAATATTTTTTTTCCATTTCATAAATTGTCTTGAGTTCTCTTCCCAGCGGGCAGCAGAAGGCTGTTTATATAAGGGAAGAGGGAAGCTTGCTTTCCCATTACTTCCACAAAAATACGATTAACAGCGATAACTATGCTAATTATTGCCCTCACTGCACTTGGAATGCACCTCACTGGCTGGAGAGGCAATGCTTTGGGGTAATAATTAACTGCTTTTTTCCTCAATTACCTTTTATTAGGCGAGCAGGAGGTGTCAGAGTAAAACAGCCGCACATCTTCCAAGAAAAGCTCGTGTTTTTCCGAGGGAACCCAAGCGGAGGTGCCTCATTAAGAGAACCGGGCAGGACAAACACTCCCATGGCGAGCTGGGCCTTGGAGCTGCTCGGCTTCTCCCTGAGCCTGCTGGGCCTAATTGGGACGTTAATTGCCACCATCCTGCCGCACTGGTGGCGCTCGGCACACGTGGGCACCAATATTATCACAGCTGTGGCCTACGTGAAGGGGCTGTGGATGGAGTGCGTGTGGCACAGCACCGGCGTCTACCAGTGCCAAGCGCACCGCTCCCAGCTGGCGCTGCCCGCCGACCTCCGCGCCGCCCGTGCCATGATGGTCACCTCCTGCCTGCTGTCCGTGCTGGCCGCTGCCATCGCTGTCGTCGGCATGAGGTGCACGCGCTGCGCCGAGGGCAGCCCCGCCAAGGCCTCCATCGCCGGCTCCGGCGGGATTGGCTTCATCGGGGCCGGGCTCCTCTGCCTGGTGCCGGTCTCATGGAGCACCAGCGACATCGTTATGGATTTCTACAACCCCACGCTGCCCGCTGGGATGAAGTATGAGATAGGGCAGGCTCTTTATCTTGGATTTGTCTCCTCAACCTTGACCATGCTGGGTGGGGCTCTGCTGGGAGCGTCGTGCCTCGGCGAGGAGCCGCCTTTCCCGCCACATTCCGGGAGCGGACCGGGCGCCTCCAAGGGAAACCACGCTCCTTCCCTGACATCTGCGTCCCACAGCGGCTACAGACTGAGTGACTACGTGTGAGTTCCTGGGATCTGGCACAGCTGCCTCAGGATTCTGTGCGTGGCATGAGAGAACTTGGAATTGATGTTACAGTTGTTTATCCCTTTCCTTTCGTCCCGGAGGAGGAAAGGGTGTGGATGCAGAACTGCTGCCTGCAAAACCTGGGAAATAAAGGCAAAGGAGCTGGGGTATTCCCAAGGCAGCACGTTCCTGTCTACCTCCAATCAGGGCTTTGCAGGCAGGTAAATCAAGGGGGGTTTTGTTAATAATAATGCTTTGGTTTGGAGTTGGTGCCCTGTGAGGCAGAACTGGCCACAACTCCTTGTTTCTTCCCAAAAGACACCGTTTTCCCTAAAACCTGGAATGTCTTGGGGATACACAGTGATTTCCAGCACTGATTTCCTGCTTGGTTCCTCATTTCCATAATTCATGAACGTTTCGTCATGACAAGGTATTAATTTTGCTTCGACTTAACTTTTTTTGTTTGTTTTTTTTTACAGTCCCTTGCAATATGAATTTCAATGGCACCGTGACAGACGTATTTGACAGCCTGTTACAGGCAATATTTGAAGTTACATTACAATGTTTTGACCTGATCAAAATAAAATTTCAGCGCATTTTTGAAATGCATCACGAGGGAAGCAAACCCTCTCAGTGGCTCAGAGCTGGGGTTTTTTACAGATGTCAGGAATAGAATGAAACCAGACATTTGATATTAAACATATTTTTAAAATTTAAAATCAAATTTCTCAGAATTTGTCACAGAATGGGCATTTAGATTCTGGGCAGATTTAGCATTCTGCACAATCTGTGCATTATAGAGAGTGGAAAAACAGTTCCTTAAATCCTATTCCCAAATCCCATGTAATGAAATGTGCTCATTTCTTGGGATGAGTGCTGGTATTTTGTGTCAGGGTTAGCAAGGGTATCTCCATCCCCTCTGGAGATTTTGGGGGAATTTTCATTTGGGGCACAGGGCACCCTCCACGCCAACACTCATGGACTGTGACCATTGCTTGTCAGGAGTATCAAATCCAGACATTTCCTTCTAAAATCCTCACAAAATTCCATCATTCCACAATGCATTCAAACAATCAAAAATCAAAATAATGAGCAGAGAAGCCCAGCCCTCTCCATTTCACGTTACAGTGAAGTCCCAGGCACACATATTATGACATAAAATTACAACAAAAAATAGAATCACTGTATTCCTGTTAAACCAGAAATTTACAGGTCTCCCACATGCAACATATGGACCAACATACTGAAAAAAAAATTAATTACAAGATCTGTGAGGCAACTGATCTTAATTTGGCAAAAATCTCTGTTTGTAATTATATTATCACCTTGTGTCACCTCCAGAGCTGGGCAATTTTCAGCATTTCCCCTGGTTCCAGCCTGAACCTTCCTTTTTGTGGCTGATCGCCTTTGCCTTTTGTTTGAAGGTGATTTGAACTGGGACAGAGGGTTTTCAGCATTGATCCAAGTTAATACCACCAGAATTTTTAAAAAGAAATGGAATTTCTAAGCAATCTGCTGAGACCAATAATAATAAAAGGGATCTGGGACCAGAGTTTGGTTATTTCTGGTGATAGGACCCAGGGAATGGCTTCCCAGTGCCAGAGGGCAGGGCTGGATGGGAGATTGGGCAGGAATTGTTCCCTGGGAGGGTGGGCAGGCCCTGGCACAGGGTGCCCAGAGCAGCTGGGGCTGCCCCTGGATCCCTGGCAGTGCCCAAGGCCAGGCTGGACACTGGGGCTGGGAGCAGCCTGGCACAGTGGGAGGTGTCCCTGCCATGGCAGGGGGTTGGAACTGGATGAGCTTTAAGGTTCTTTCCAGCCCAAATTCTGTGATCACTGACCCTGCAAACATCTCAGTGACAGACCCTGAGGAGCAGGGAATGAACACAAACTGCACAATGGCTTCTTAGAGAAGATGGAGACAAACTGCTCGTAGTCCACTATGGATTTCTGGGATGACTTTCAGCCCAATGGAGGTGGTCAATTCCGTGGGCTTTTCCTGTATTTCCATTGTAACAGATCCTGCCAAGTGATTAGATACCAACCTGAGCCAGGGCTTTGGACAGCCATGAATGCTGGAGCGCAATTCCAAGTGAGGAAATGGGCTGTGGGTCATTAGGGGGGCTCTTTGCCATATACTGATAAATTCCTTCCCTTGCCAAGTGTTGGTGTGGTGGGAATACTCCTGTGTAGGGCTGTTCTTACTGCAGCAATTCCCAGCCAGGCAGGATATGTGACAGGAGTGGGAAGAGTTTATAAAGTCCTGGCAAAAATACCTGGAAGTGCTTGGATGTCAATAAAGAGGGAAATGGTTTCTTTCACAGAGCTGGTAGCCAGTGAATCTTGCTCCATGCTAAAACTGACATAAATTTCTTTGTTCTTTTCTCTTTTCTTTTCTTTTCCTTTCTTTTCTTTTCTTTTCTTTTCTTTTCTTTTCTTTTCTTTTCTTTTCTTTTCTTTTCTTTTCTTTTCTTTTCTTTTCTTTTCTTTTTTCTTTTCTTTTCTCTTTTCGTTTCTTTATTTTTCTTTTCTTCTCTCTCTCTCTTTCTCTCTTTTTCTCTCTCTTTCTCTTTTTCTCTCTTTCTCTCTTTCTTTTTTTCTTTCCTTCTCTGATCTACCAAAAGACATTACCCCCTTCCTTGCAAACCTCACTTTGCAACATGAGAGAGATGTTCTTTTCACTTGTTTTCTTGAAAATGATTAATATAACTTAGTCCACATGTCCCTATTATCTACATTTCCTATTCTTATCACTAAAGAGGCATCTGGACATGTTGATTCCCAGTTTAATTCGGATCATCCTTTCCAATGCTTCAGCACATGGCATCAGAAGATTTGTTTAAACCCTTTACTGACTTTTCCATAAACTCAGGCATCTGAATGGGTTTTAAATGCTTTATGGACAAGAAAGGCAGGATAAACCCAACCTCCCTCCTTTTTCCTGGGGGGAAAGGTTGTTAATTTTATTTTCTGCTTTAAGCAGGAAGAAAACACATTAATTTCATCAGCTCACACTTCAAAGATGTTTGGTAAGCAAACTGTTAGAAAGTGGAGTGAATAAACAGAGTGAATCAATGCAGAGATCTGACCTGTTGAGAGCACATGTGTGGACTTCATAGAGATGTGTGTATATTTAAAACGCTGGAATTCCAGCTCCATTGACTTCTCTGAGGTCACAGTTTCACCCATAAGCTCATTATTATTGTCAATACTCCCAAATCTATTAGAGAGCTTTTAACTAAAAGGCCTCCAGAGCAAAGAGAATCAAAGTCAGGGGGATTTTTCCCGCTAAGAAGGATGGGATGGCAAGGAAAGGCTTTTGTTGGCCATTTCACAAAGTGTTTGGTATTGAGCAGAGCAGCTGCAGCCTGTGGGATGTGTGAGGGAGTTCTCCCTTCCACTGGAGTCAAGGACAAGCAATTTTATTTTTAAAATGTCATAATCACTGGTATTGATCACTGGGGGTGCTCTCAAATCCATCCAGGCTCGGGCTATTGCCACTATTGCTATCCCTGGAAATTCCAGCCCAATTAGGCTGCCTTGCTAATGAACCTCAGCTGCTTTTCATGGCTCTCTGTGGGAGAAAAAGGCTCTTTGACAGAGCAGTCCCAGCCTTCCACCTGCCCTGAGCTGCCTCTTTGTTTTATTTAGTCCCATTTTATTGTTCCATGGAAAACATGGAGAGCAAAAATCAAGAGGTATTCACAAACCTTGGGAAACAGAGTTAGAACTAAATTGCTTGGGAGAGGTTGTGGCTGCTCCTGGATCCCTGGAAGTGTCCCAGGCCAGGCTGGACAGGGCCTGGAGCAACCTGGGATAGTGGAAGTTTCCCTGCCCATGGTAGGGGAGGGATGTTCTTGAAGGCCCCTTCTAAGGTGGATGATTCTGCGAAATACATGGTAAAGGTCAGCTAAGGCAATACCAGATTTGGGTTTCATCATGGATGCAAAGTTAGATCATGTTAAGTCCCCTCACTCTTGAAAGGAAGTTGAGGAGGAAGAACCTGGAAATCAGGACAGTTCAGTGAAATATTTTCCTTTTACTGAACACTATGAACTCAGGGAATCAGCTTTGCAATTGTTGATGATTTCTAGAGTTTTATGGAATTGGTATTTGCTTCCTCTACAAGGGCAAACCATCAAGTAGATGTTGCCAGCAGGAGAAAAGTGGGAGCAAGGAAAAGGAATTTCCATCCCCAGTAATACCCAAGTGTTCCTTTAGTGGTCTGCACACGTAACGAACACGGCTGCGCTGGATCCAAATCCTCACATAAGTCCTGGCACCGTGAGCTGGCAGATGCCCCACCAGAAATGCCACTCCCTCACCCCTGGAGTGAAGCTCTTGGCAGTTCTCAACTCATCCAGTGGTTGGAATCTGGATCCAGTTTGGAATCTGGATCCCAAACATCCTCATTTGGGACCTCTCAGCACGTGGTGCTGATCCCATGTCCAGCAGCACATCCCAAGCACTGGAATATGCAGCGCAGGCAGCCACCAGTCCCTGAACCCCATTGATGGCACCTCAGGGTCCTCCCACAGCCTAAACTCCTCCTCTCCCACAATCCCAAAGCAATCTGGAGTCTTCCAGCTGTTGTTTGGTACCTCCTGGCACGAGTTACCTGGCAGACACGAGCAAACCGATCCATAAAGCCCGAAATGGGCTGTGAACAGAACTTCTGGAATGTCTCGTTGCTTCCAAGGGCCAAACAGGAGAATGTTGGTCTTTAGAGAAGCTCACACTCCATGGACACAGCACCCTCCCTTCCTCTGGAGGTTTTGTGGTCTCTGGGCATCAGCTCCAGCTTTCCCTCAGTATGACCAGACCTGTAGCAATTTCTGTCAACCCCACCTGCTGCAAGAGCTGCTTCCCTTTTCCCAGTCTCAGCCAAAGTTTCCTCTATTCCTCCTGCAACACCTTTTGAAGATGTGTTTTGGCCAACTTTGTTATATTCTTTGTTTTCTCCTTGATGAGTTCCATCACCTCCTGAGAGGTGTCCCTGCCCATGGCGGGGGTTGGAACCAGATGATCTTTAAGATCCCTTCCAACCCAAACCATTCTGTGATTCCATGATTTAACTTCAGAGCAAACTCGGGAGGGATGCAAGGATTGCTGTCCCTCCTTTTTTATGGTGAATACCAAACAAAGAGGAGGGTTCAGTGAATGCTGCCAAGTTCACTACAGGGGTTTTAAAAAGTGGCCACTGTACAGCACCAAACAGTGACCCCCAGTCCCTTGTGGGTTGGGATGTGGCTGAGCTCTCTCATCCCCCAAACCAGCCTGAGATGACTGGGAACAGCAGGGGCCAAACATGGAGCCTCCAGAGCTGGTCCCAAAGTGCTGCCTGGCATGGGATCTTCAGGGAGAATCACTCTCAAAGCTCACACCAATGACTCATGGGCAGCTCAGCTGGGGCACAGCACCCTGACCCTCCTTCCTGTGCACAGGAGTCACAGAATCCCGGGATCCCTGAGGCTGGAAAAGCCCTCCCAGCCCAGCCAGGCCCAGCTGTGCCCGATGCCCACCTTGTGCCCAGCCCAGAGCACTGAGTGCCACCTCCAGCCCTTCCTGGGACACCTCCAGGGATGGGCACTCCAAACCTCCCTGGGCAGCCCCTGCCAAGGCCTGAGCTCCCTTTCCATGGGGAAATTCCTGCTGCTGTCCACCCTGAGCCTGCCCTGGCCCAGCCTGAGGCCGTTCCCTCTCCTCCTGTCCCTGTTCCCTGGCAGCAGAGCCCGACCCCCCCGGCTGCCCCCTCCTGTCAGGGACTTGTGCAGAGCCACAAGGTCCCCCCTGAGCCTCCTTTGCTCCAGCCTGAGCCCCTTTCCCAGCTCCCTCAGCCGCTCCTCACAGGGTTGACTCCAGAACCTTCACCACCCTCACCAGGAAAGATCCATGTCTGGAACAAGGCAGAGACTGAATCTCCATCCCAGCTCCAGGTTCTCTCCAGCAGATCCATCTTCCCTGTTCAAAGGAAAAGCTCATTTCAGTAGAGGATGAGCTGAGTTATCTGCTACATCTGATTCCAACTCCACTGCCCTCCAAGGGAGCCAACACTCCCGCTCACGTTTCACCTGAAAGCCTCTGGAAAAAGCCACCTCCAGCTCCCTGTGGGTCAATCACAGAATCCCAAAGGATGCAGCCAATAGCTCCTTCCCTATTTAAACACAGTCTGAATTGGGTATTAACTACCTGCTGTGTTTGGCAGCTCTCTTATTCCTAAAATAAATAACTGTATGAAAAGTCATAAACTCTATGTTGGACTTTTTCATTAAAAAAAAAAACAAACAAAAAAAAACAAAAAAAAAAATCAAAGTACTGTCAGGATTTTAGCAGCCTCACTTCTTGCAGTAAATCTGCTTCCACAGCTGTTCCTGCTGTACTGTGTCCTTCAGCCAAGAGTAGCTGCAGTCCAACATTTCCTTCTTAAGTTATTCCTTACCCAGAGCAAAGCCAAGGGAATTTTGGACAGGGCTCGCCTGCTCGAAATTATGAATGTGCTCTTATTAGAGCAGGTTGCATGTTTTCTATTAAATATTCATTCAAATAACAATCCAGCAAAACATTTGTCAGGAAGAGAGTTACTTTGGCTGGAAGGACACATTTTTCTTCCAGTCTCCACCAAAACTCCCCCGTATTTATCATGTCCAGGATTTGAGGGCATAAATGAAGATCTTGCTTGAACTTTGTTGAGCTCCATCAGCAGTGCCAGATCCTGTTCTTTTGTTTCAGAGTTGTACCAGTTCAGGAATTGCTTGGTTGTCACCAGGGAAAAACCTTTTACAGGTTCCACTGTGGCTTATAAAATGGGAGAAATAAGAAAAGAGGGGGGGAAAGGGAAAAAAAAAGAGAGGAAAGTGGCATTTTCTGCTCCTGCCTCTTAAAATCCTGCCCATGTTGAGCTGAGAGCCACAGAGTGTCTTGTAAAGTGGTTTGATTTCATGGGATCATGGAATGGTTTGGGTTGGAAGGGACCTTAGAGCCCACCCAGTGCCACCCCTGCCATGGGCAGGGACACCTCCCACTGTCCCAGGCTGCTCCAAGCCCCAATGTCCAGCCTGGCCTTGGGCACTGCCAGGGATCCAGGGGCAACCTGTGCCTCACCACCCTCATAATAAAGAATTTCCTCCCAAAACCCCACCTAACCCTGCCCTCCCTCAGCTTAGGGCCATTCCCTCTTGTCCTGTCACTCCAGCAACCATGAAAGAAAGGTTTCCTCTAAATCCCAGAGAACTTCAGTGTTCCTGCAGAACTCCCCACCTTGTTCTGAGCTAAACCCCAGCTCCAGGAGCTGCTCCAATGAACAAAGTTAAAGATTAGCAATGTTGCCATCATGTGGCTGCTCCCAGCAAAGGCTCGGCCGTGAGCCTGAATTTATTAATCAGCAGAGAGCAGATTGCACCTGGATCCTGCTGTGGAAGCTCAGAGACACCGTTTAAAGTTGTCACTATTACAGGATATATTTAGAGAAATTATTTTTATAGCAAGAACGTGTGTACAACAGAAAAGGGGATCCCAGCCCTTCCACTGTGCCCCTGATCCTCAGGGATTTTATAGATCATATTTAAAACCTCACTCCAAAATTCATCTTAAATTGTCCAAGCAGAAATCCTAGAAGTGAAAATCCCCTCTTCCTGCAGAAACAAGAAGGAAGAAAAAAGGATAAGGAATCATTTTCAATATCCTTCATCTTTGACATGGCTTGAAAGTGAAATTGTAATGTTCCAGCTCTTGAATTCCTTTATCCTATGACTGCTAGAATAACTTGTGATTTTCAGTGATTTTATTGTATTTTCTCTTACAATCCCTTCTCTGCAGTATCACACCAAGTTCTTCTACACTGACAAGAAAAATCCAAGGAAAGCAATTCCCACAGCCCACATCAGAGCAGCTGGGGCTGCCCCTGGATCCCTGGCAGTGCCCAAGGCCAGGCTGGACATTGGGGCTTGGAGCAGCCTGGGACAGTGGCAGGTGTCCCTGCCCATGGCAGGGGTGGCACTGGATATTTAAGATCCCTTCCAACCCAAACCATGCCGTGATCCTGCGATTTGTTTGGAAAATTGTTTCCCAACTCCTGGGAAGCTGAGAGTGGATAGAAACAATGGTGAATTTCCCACCCCACCTGCTCCAGGAACAAACATATCCCAGGTCCTGGCAAACTTCTCCAGTTTTTTTGGTGGAAAATCCTGTCTGGGCACAAGGTGCAGTTGTTTTATGCCAACTCTTTCCCACTACACAGGATTCCCCATTCCAAGGAATAATTGTCATGGACAATAACCCATCCCTGTTCCTGCACTGTCTGCTCAGAATTACATATTTTATCCAGTCAAGTATTCCAGCAGGAGCCTGGTTTGGGCTATTCCTGCTTCTCCAAGCAAGGAACACGGACTTGGCTGTTCCTGGCTGTCAATTTTATCTTCCTTTAATAATCCATCCCACAGCAGAGATGCAGCTATTTTATGGATTGAAAATTTAGAATATTGGAGCACCCAGCCAACACCTTCTCTCCCTTCTCCTTGCAGAGTAAATCCACACCTTCCTCCCTACCCTGCTATTTATTTGTAAGCGCATCCAGCTGGTGCAACCCCACTGGTGCCAGGAAAAGGGAAAACAAAACCATCCACGGGCTCCTGCAGCTCTTGGCTTGCAGGAGGAGCACTCAGTGAGCTCAAAGTACCATTTTAAATGAGATCAATCGACCAGGCTGAGATCCCACAGCCATTCCCAATCCAGCCTGGCACGTTTCCATTTCCCTTCACAAACAACACCAAAATTCCTTATTTCAGCTTGGCAGAAGTCAAAACAAAAATGCCTGCCTAGCTTATTTATTTATTTTGGTGGCCGAAGGGGGAAAGTTTATGCTGAGACAAAACCTGACATTATTTAGCATCAGAATTTATCATTGTTATGCTTAAAACTCAAATCTTGAGGAGTCTTGAGGGGGGAAAATGCACAGAGAAACAATTCCCTTCAAAATGGAGCTTTCCTGGTTAAACTCTCAGCAAGGAAAAACATTTTAAGTGGGAAATACAAACAATTGGAGCACAAACACGAAGATGTGGGGTGTTAAACACCAATCAGCCCTCCCAGAAAAGATGGCAACAACTTAAAAGACAGAAACCGATTCCTCTCCTTTCAGGAGCACCAGGATCAGCTTTTCCCAGGCACTGAAGAGCCCCAGTTTATGCCCAGTTTCCAGACATAAAGAAATCTGTGAACCTTTTTAATTATTCATGCTTTGAGAGGCAGAATCCTCTCGGGTTGCAGGCCCGGAGGCCTTGGGGCCGTGGCTTTTCCTGGGATTTTTCAGCTGAGGGAATAAGCAGCTCAGCGATATCAGTGTCCCTTGGCTGGAAGTTCGGCAGCCACAGGAGGGAAAACTGCTCCCAGTTTGCCCATTCCAGCTTTTCTGCTGGTGCTGGAGCACCTGTAGGGAGACTCCAAGATGATGAGGCTGCATGGATAAACTTCTCCCAGAGGGATTGGGAAGGAGGAGGAGAAGTCTCGGCACCCCCAGCCCCGTCTCTCTGCAGCTCTGCCAGCTCCCCTTGGAAGGGGAATGGCAGCATCCCAAAATCCCACACCTGAGGAAGAACAGAGCTGCTGTGTGGGGCTCGGGGCTGCTCAGGGAGGGGATAATTAGGACCAAATGTGGGGATTTTGCTTCGGAGATGATTGGCAAAAGTGCTGCCAAGTCAGGGCTGAGAGATCTCCCAAGCAGGAAGGTCTGGAACGAGCAGGGAAAATACCTGGAGAAGCACAGAGGGGTTTGGGATGGGAGTAGCCTTAAAAATCATCCAATTCCAACCCCCCTGGGACGCCTTCCATTAGCCCAGGCTGCTCCAAGTCTTATCCAGCCTGGCCTTGGGCACTGCCAGGGATCCAGGGGCAGCCCCAGCTGCTCTGGGCACCCTGTGCCAGGGCCTGCCCACCCTCCCAGGGAACAATTCCTGCCCAATCTCCCATCCAGCCCTGCCCTCTGGCACTGGGAAGCCATTCCCTGGGTCTTGTCATTCCTTCTCCTTTCTCGTCACCTCCTCCAGGCACTGAATGCTCTTCCCTCGGTGGACTTTTCTCCAAAACCCCAAATCCACACCAGTCTCTCCATAAAGACTGCCAGGACCTCTGTGGGTTGTACCCGCAGCCAGAGGCTCTGCTGGATGTGCAGTCCTGGGAATCTGTGTCACCTCAGCCCATGACCATGGCTAATCCAAGGCCCATTGCTTGCAGACTCTGGAGTGCCAATTCCTCCTGGAAAAACCTTTGGATTCACTGAGTGAAGCAGGAGGGGCCGTGCTCTGCTCAACTCGGGACTGAAGTCATCCTGTGGTGTTTTCCTCCTGGAGGAATTCTTTCCTGTAGAACCCTGTTTTCTTCTTCAACCACGTGGAAAGAAGCCAGAAATAATCACTTGGTAGAACAACAAAAAAATGAAGATGATGAAAAATGTCTTGAGGGATGGAAGTGTGGAGGAGAGGGGAGCTCTGCTCCGTTTGCTTTGCTTTAGGGAACGCTGTCACCTGCTGGCAGGAGACTGAAAAACCGGCGTTTTTTGTGGCAAAAAAGAGCTTCCCTATCCCAGAGGGGAAAAAAAAACCCACAAAAAACCTCCAAGCTAAAACCCAACCTGGAAAATGAGGTGCTCTTGGGTAAGAAGGATCCTCGCTGGGCTGAGTCCTGCACAGGAATTCCCAGAGATACCAAACTCCCTCTCAGCTTCCCTCCCATCCACTTCTTCTCCTCAAATGCCAGTTTTGTCTCCTTCTCCAGCCTCTCTCCACATGCCAGCTCCAACTACTCCCTACCTGTCCCTTTTCCTCCCCCAGCCATTTCCATGGACACCCTCCTCCTTTTCAACCATTTCCCACCTTCCACGTGGCCAGAGAAAATCAGGAGCTCCCCCTGGGCACGAGCATCTCACACCTGCCTGCCTTCCGTGATTTCCATTTTTCAGTGCACAGGCAGCACTTAGGAGATTTGGGACTGCCAAAAATTGTCCCATGGAGAGGCCCCTCGAGGGCTGTGTCCAGTTTAGATCAGATATTAGGGAAAAATTTCTTCCTGGCAAAGTAAGGATGCCCAGGGAAGTGGTGGAATCACGTCCCTGATGTCATTTAATTCATGACACTTTGTTGTCACATAATTCATCTGCCTCTTCTTCAGGATCCTGCAGCTGCCAGAGCAGGAAACACACAGAGTTCCCTGAAAAGTCTGTTTTTCTTGATTAATTTTATGGTCTTTATGCTCTTTATTTGGTAACAAAGTTCATATAAACACAGGGAATGTGCACAGAAAATACAGAGTCTGTTTGGAATCCATGGGTAAGGATCAAGGAAACTTTGACCAAATTGCAGTGGTTAATTAACGACAAGATAAATTAATATTGACATCTGGATAGCTAAAAATTAAAACTTCAACAGCACAGGAGTACAAGGTCTGGCTGTCTAAAAATTCACCATTATTACACAGCAGAAAGTCTTTTCAGGAACAAGACAAACGTGAATCCTCAACCAGCTAGGAAGTTATAAAATCTATTTGAAACCCATCCGAAAAACCGCAAAATCCACTTGAAACCCAACTAAAAAATTGCAAAATCTATTTGAAACCTATCTGAAGAATATCAAAATCTACTTGAAACCCCTGGTGCAGTTACCTACAAAGCTCTATGGAACAAGGCCTGCCCAGTTCAGTGGCTCCCAGAAATATCTGCATTTTAAGGTGGGATGTCCACGTGCTTTTGGGGAGGAGCAAGAAATCCTCAAGATTTTAATGAGCAGAAACTCAACCATGGAAAAGCGGGTTTTGAGGGAGAGTTTGCACTGGAGATGATCCACAGGGCTTCCCTATCCCACAGAAATGATGCTAAAGACACCCATGGAAAAGCTGGAGCTGCCTGTGGCATTTCAGGATTTTCAGTTTGCATCTCCCAACTGAGAAATGCTCTCAAGGACGAATCTTCCTCAGTCAACTATAAAATGTAATTCTAGAAGGAATAGAAACAATTTTTTTTGCAGAGAATGGACAGATATAAAATCAAGAATGCAGAATTAGGACACAAATGTAATTTTTTAAAAGATCTATCAGCAAGCCAGAGAAATAAATGTAAGAATTAACTGTTTATGATTCTTCACTAGAAGGAAACCCAGGTTTAATTAAGTCTAATGAAGATCCATCCTCAGCACAGTGAGAAAACCAAGATCCCATCAAGCTTCCTGCAACTTCTTGCTTATTAATTGTTGAAATTTAATTGTAGGCAAGAGTTCATTTGCCTGAAAGACTGACAGAGGTGTTTGTTAATATTTCCTCCCTGTGAGACTTCTGTGAGTCACTTCTGGAATATTGAGATTTCTGCTTTTATGAAGTATTAAATGCTAAAAAATGTCAGGTTTAGAAGTTTCCCATCCACTGGAGTGTGTTTTATTGGCTAAGGGAGTTATTGGGGAAAAAAGGAAAGGGGAAATTTCAATGTACACACTCAAATGCTGCTGCCTCAGGAAAACCTCATACCTGCATTTCTTTTTTTAAGTCCAGAAATTAAACAAGAACTTGCTGCTGTTTCATTCTTACAGCAGCTCTTCAGAGGGTTTCCTCCCTTTGCTTGTTTCTTGCAGTTCAATCTTCCCGTTTCTGCTTCCACATCTCAGCCCTGATCTTTGCTGCTGCTTTCAGAGTCAATCAGCTCCACTCCACAGCTACCGAGGAGCATTATTTGACACAGTGTTGAAGAAATAAACCAAAATGCTGCAATTTCCCCCTTTTTTAGGTCTTGAACCACATCAAATCTTATGAATGCATTCAATTCTTTTTGCCAGACGCATTACTGGCAGACATAATGCTTTATAAATGTGGATTTAGGAACTCTGATGGAGACTCACAGCTTACTGGATGGATTTTTAATCCCCAGATTTCCCTGATTTCCTTATTCTTGAAGTCACTTCCCAATTATTTCTTCTACGGCAGAACCACATTCCTGAAACCTGTGTCTTCCACTGGCAGCTTCTTCACAGTTCTACATCAAATATGCACAGGGAACTTGAATTGGGAGTTGAGGGTTGAACTTTTGCAAGAAGAAATGCACTCAGACATGGCTGCTTTGACTTCAGGCTGTGAGGAGTCTGCTCAGCCTTTATTTGTTGGGATCACAGCTGGTTTGATCTCCAGCAGGGGCAGGAAGGGACAATTCCTCAGTCCTGGGACGTTTTTGTGCTGGGGGAGTTTGGAGGCTCTCATCAGAGGGCAGTGATCTCTCTGGAAGAAGCAGACAGGGAAATCATTTCAAGTGAATAAATCCATATCAAAAAAACCCCCACCCTGGTCTGAGAGAGTCCAGAACCTGAAACAATGATGTGGTCGAAGTACAAAAGTCTTTAAAAACTGGAGAACGTCACATCCATGAATTTATCCTAGGTTTCACTGCTATAAAACTGTAGGAACAGTCACAATCAGCTGCCCCAGAGCAGTGAGAACACATTTCATATTGCCCAAAGCACCTTTCAGACACATAGAGACAATGGAGAAGCTTTAGAATTTGCGATTAGAGTGAGGATTATTTTATAATATAAATCTATAATGGAAAAAAACTGACTGGGAAAAGACTTGGCTGGGTATTAAGAGCCACAGAAACTCACCATGTTCCTGTTCTGAGGAAGGAGGGACAGGAGCTGGGTCTGGATATGCAGAGGTTGGAGTGTCTGGCTTCAAGGAAATCAAGTTTACTCTCCTTTAAAAGAACAGAAACAGTTGAATTGCTTTATAGACATCATTTCCATGACTATTTCACTTCAAGATTTAATTCATATAGAATCAGTTAACTGCAAAGGTAGTTCAGATACATTTTACTGCACATTTTTCCTTCTTTTTATAAGCTGAATGGAGCATTATCCACTTCCAATCCCCTCTGCCATGGGCAGGGCCACCTTCCACTGGAGCAGGGTGCTCAGAGCCCTGATACAATCAATACCTGGATTACTGGCCATTTCTAAAAACCAGAGGGCCTGTCTAGGCTTGCACTCTTCACTTCTTAAAATATTCTTTGGCAGAAGGGTCTTTAAATAGTTCTTGGCAGCTGAAGGCTTCAGATATCATTTTTGTACAGAAAACTGGACCTGAAGACAGAATCAGAGAATATTCTGGGCTGGAAGGGACCCACAAGGATCAAAGTCCAACTCGTGGCCAAGCCAAACGCCTTTTGTTGTGAAGGGTCACGTGAATTTGCTGCCTCACATTTCAGGCAGAAACCTAAAAGCTCCACATTTAGGAGACATTCTGACCTCTCATTGGCAGTACAACAAAAATCCTCACATCACGACAGCTCCTACCCACAGCCAGGGTTGGGAATTTGTGTGCAAAGCTCAGCCTTTAAATGTAGCACAAGCACAGCTTGTCTTGGCCCCTGAATTTACGACTGGAATCTCACCTGGGTGTTTTGAAACAGGACTGTAGAGTGATGAGGGTGACCCTCCTGGGCTGGGGGGCTTTGCTGCTCTGGTTGGCTGCCTGGCTGCTTCTCCTCTCCTCTGAGGATGGCACTGGAATGGTTTTGATGCCAACAGGTGTGGAAGGCAGGTCCTTGCCAGCAGTGCCAGGGGGTCGAGGTTGGACGGGGGGATCCCTGCTGGGAGGGGTCCCCTCTGCCAGCCGGGGGCCTGGGGAAATCACTTTGTGGGACTGGCTCTTCTTGGCTTTCTTGTCTGCTGCACCAGGAGTCCTGACATTGATCTGGGGCTTTTCCTTCAGGGGCACTCCCAGCTCGTCCTTGCCGAAGGTGACGAACGAGCAGTACCCGTCCGTGGAGGAAATGGCCAGGAAGGATCCATCGCTGGACCTGTTTGGGATTTATTTTTTTCCATTAAAGGCCAGGATTTTACTTCAACCTTCACCCAACTGATTAAGAGCCACAATTCTCTAATTTCCTGTAAAAAAGGGGTGGGTTGCTGCTCAGACATTGATGAGTGACCATGTGTGTGTCATAAATGAAATATAAACCCAAAGCAAGGCTCAAGGTGCTGCACAGAACCTGGACATGGAAAAAGGACATTTCCCCCCCCCAAAATCTTAGGAATACAATTCCTTACCATGAAATGTCACTCAGGGTGTGGTAATGGATGTTGGAAACATAACCAAAGGGGAAGGACTGCTCAGTGTCATAAAACAGCACAGAATCTTCTGAAGCAACAGCGAACACCAACCGATAGGGCAGGTTAAACAGGGCAGGGGGGGATTTGGGACTGATTTCATCTGCCAAGAAAGGAACAGGGAGAATTCTCTTGTATTTATTGCAAGATAGTGACTGCACTTGGCCATTAATTTAACTAAAATTACATTATTAATCAGTACCAAGATAAACACTGAGAAGACAGCGCTTGTGTAAAACGTAAAATTTAACATTTTTGTTGTCTGAAATTTACTTGATTTTCTTAGTTGAAGAAAAATTGGCAGAATCTTTCTCCCTCTGGTTTGCTGCTGTTTTGTTTTGTAAAGTTTGCTCTGTATTTTCCAGTTGGAATTTTTCAGTGTATTTACATAAATTTTAATACTAAAGTGGCCCTTTAGAGGAGCTACAGAGAGCAACTGCAGATCCTCATCTCCTTCCTTTGCAGCACAATGGATCTAAAATTATGATGGAAATAGAACAGGTAAATCCTGTAAGGAATACTCCAGATTTAACCTTTAAAGAAAGGAGCCAAGCTCTGCCTTTTCACCTGAGTAATGTCAGTCTTGTTAAAATATAAACACTCCTGGAGCCACACAATAAAGCTGGATTTCAATCCCCAGATAAATTCTTGTGCAACTTCACACAATCCCATCCCCAGCTCAGAACTCCTGTTCTGCCCAGTAACACCAGCACTGCTTCCTTGAATAAACACCAGTGGTTGCTGCAAACTGTTCCAACTCCCTGTGATGTGGGCAGTTGAGACTAACAGGAATTATTTCATGGGATTGCTCCTCTGGTGCTAAACCAGGTTATTTATTTTGAACACAAAATGGTTAACAGTTCGAGCAAAATATTTAACAGTGTTTCTGCAGCCTGAGAAGCCAAGGAACAACATTTATCCACTTGACCAAAAGCTGCTCACGGGGGACTCACGGTGAACTGAGAGTCTCAGAATCAGGAAACAGCTTCTAAGATGTGGTACAGCACTGCCTTAGAGGAATGCTAAAAGGCTGGGGCATAAAATAGTGACCAGCCACATCTTTTCCCAGATTTGCTGTGAGTTCCCACTCCCTGAAGCCTGCCAATACCTTTAGCAGATGCTCCTCTCAGCTCAAAGTAGACAGGACAGCAGCGAACAGCCAGAGTTCCCTTGCCAGGACAGGGCAGGTGACCCACGGGCCTTCAGAGAGAATCAGGAGTTCAGGAAACAGCCTTGCACGATTTGAATTATTTATTTTTTAATAAAAACCTATTTTTATGTCACTAAACCCTACCTTTTAAGATTGTTTCTGGAGAAAACATAGGTGGTGTTTGTAACGTTCTCTCCTGATTCCACACAGCCAGCTGCAAAAACAAAGGTTCCAACATTACTCATCACCTCAGAGAGCTCCTGAGCACACACCTTGTGTCCATAAACATTCTAATTCCCAGGAATTAGGCTTGTCCATAAACATTCTAATTCCCAGGAATTAGGCTTGTCAGTTGGGCAAAAGCTGTGCAACTCGAATACAACTTAAAAAGGCATCCCAAATATTTATTTAGTGCTGGTTTTATTTCCCTTATACACTTCCCTCCTCACAGCTGCTTTTTGATGTTGCCAGACATCAATAACAGCAGAGCTTGGACAGGCACAAACTGATCCCTCCTTGCAGGGTTGTTTTCACTCTGAATGCAGAATGTTCTGAGGGAAGGACCCAAACAAAGAGAGGCCAGTCAAAAGAAACCACTCATTATCCTTCATTTTTATTTTAAGAGTTCTGGTGTTGCAATTTATGCAGCAAAATGCCACAAATATCACTTTTATCACAAGAGAAAACTGATGCTGTGGATTGCTAGTGGAGTTAATAAGGAGAAGGAGGAATGGCTTAATTAGGACAAATCTGCATCCCTGACATGTTGGAAATACTGAAGAACATTCAAACTAGAATGTAATAGATTGAGGGAGCTGGGAAAGGGGCTCAGGCTGGAGCAAAGGAGGCTCAGGGGGGACCTTGTGGCTCTGCACAAGTCCCTGCCAGGAGGGGGCAGCCGGGGGGGTCGGGCTCTGCTGCCAGGGAACAGGGACAGGAGGAGAGGGAACGGCCTCAGGCTGGGCCAGGGGAGGTTTAGATTGGATATTTGGAAAAATTTCCTCATGGAAAAGGTGGTCAGGCCTTGGGAAGAGCTGCCCAGGGAGGTTTGGAGTGCCCATCCCTGGAGGTGCCCCAGGAAGGGCTGGAGGTGGCACTCAGTGCTCTGGGCTGGGGACAAGGTGGGCATGGGGCACAGGCTGCACTCCATGACCTTGGGAATCTTTTCCAACCTCTGTGACACAACCCAAGTCGCAGGAGATGTTCTCATACCTGGAGTGAGCAGGTAGGAGCCATCAGGAGTGAAGCTGAGCCTGCGGAAAAACGACTTCATGCTGTCATCATGAAACATCCGAAAGCTCCTTGCCTGCAACACGGAAAACAGGACTGTGGGAAGGGCCAGGAATGTGCCAGCTGGAATCCCAGCGAGACAAAACATCCACTTGGACAATCCAGCCTGATGGAACTTTTCAACTAAAACATTTCAAAAGCCATGGCTCCTTCAACCTCGCTATAAATTCTTCACAGCTAAGAAAAATAGTCCTTGATCCCTCTTCAGCTGCAAAGTAAAACACTCCCAGAGCTGTCGCCTTAAACCAGTCATCAAAAAATAGTCATAACCTGGAGAACAACATTATTTAACACCCAGTGTTCCTCAGGCATTTGATTCTAACCCCAGGATTAGAGGTTAAAAGAGAACTTCTCTCATGGCAAAGTGCCTGCTCTCAGGCCTGTTCTTCAGTGTCTATAAAACTCTTACAAATGTTTTCCCCCAAAAAGAAAAGGAATGAATAGAAGGAATGAATGAAGTTATAGCCAGCTTGGAGGTGTTATTTTACTATCACTTGGAACTGGTTGGGAGGGGAAAAAAAAGCTCTTTGTTTTCCCTCTTAGGGTTAGAATTTCCTAAATTATCCAAAGTTCCTATTTTTCTTAAAAACCTAACTACCTTCTTGAAAATTCCAGGCTGTTAACTTTCAAATATTATTGAGATGTCACATCCATTAATAAACTCAACTACTGCCAGGTATGTTTGAAGTTTCTCCTGTTAAGTACTACCTTTTTCCTCAGTTTTTAACATTTACAACTAAGGGATTGTGTTACTGCTTGAATCAGCAAGAAATTTTGGGGATGTGGTTTTGGGGTGGTGACGGTGGGACTGGATGAGCGTGAAGGTCTCTTCCAACCTCGATGATTCCATGATTCTGGGGCATAGGAATTATTTGAATGGAAAATATTTGATCCTTTGGTTCCATGGAACAGAAAGCCCACATGAAACAGCACCCAGCAGAGTCTCCAGCCCCAGCAGAACCACGTACCTCTCCTTCAGCTCCTGATCCTGATGGCATCTTGGTGACATTGAAGGCCACTCGCTTGGTTTGGGTGTTGTAAACTCGCAGGACCCTGTGTGGGAGAGCAGAGTCAGCCAGCAGGGAATCATGGAATGGTTTGGGTTGGAAGGGACATCAGCCAGTTCCATGGGCAGGGACACCTCCCACTGTGCCAGGCTGCTCCAAGCCCCAATGTCCAGCCTGGCCTGGGACACTGCCAGGGATCCAGGGGCAGCCCCAGCTCCTCTGGGCACCCTGTGCCAGGGCCTGCCCACCCTGCCAGGGAACAATTCCTGCCCAATCTCCCATCCAGCCCTGCCCTCTGGCACTGGGAAGCCATTCCCTGGCTCCTGGCCCTCCATGCCTTGGGAATTGTCTCTCTCCAGCTTTCCTGCAGCTCCTTCAGGCCCTGCAAGGCCACACTGAGCTCACCCCAAAGCTTCTCCTCTCCAGGCTGAACAATCCCAGCTCTCCCAGCCTTTCCTTTCACCCCAAGTTCCACAAAATGCCCCAGGACCTCCCTTCTCAGTCAGCACCACGAAATATAAAACTGGATCACCAAATAATCACTAATTAAAATTCTCCTCACAAGACACCTCCAGAGGGACGTGTTTTGATGTCTAAAGAACCAATGAACCCCTGGCAATGTTTGGACTCCATAAGGTTTGGGAAGTCCCAGCACATGGATTTATGGAGGAATGAGGGAATTAGGAAACAGGGAACTGCCAGGGTGTTCCTACCTGCACTGTAGGTTCCTGAAGAGTGGGAACTCACCTTAAAAACAATTAACTACAAGTTAAAATATTAAGGCAAAGCATTTGGACCAAGAGCTCACCTGTCACAGCTCAGGGTCGCGATATACTGGCCCAGAGGATCCCAGGTTACTCCTTGGACATAACTCTTGTGCTCATTCAATATTGAAACTTTCTGTCCTGAAATCACAAACAGCTTTCAGATCATAAATTCAAATGTGTTTCCAAACATTGCAGAAATAAAACAAGACCAAAAATGTTTCAAAATGTAGAGAAATAATTTTTTAAACATAAAAGTGTTCATTGGATGGTGGCTGATAAGAATATCAGAGAAAGTTGCTTCTCAAGTGCCAGTTTAAGGTTTGTTCACTACAAACTTAATCAGTAACTAGAATTAATTTTAGATTAATATTAGAACTCAGATAAGTAAAGTCAAGAGCTCTCTGACCCCAGTAATGTTCCACAAGTGAAGGTCTCAGAGCCAAAACATTGATGAGACAAAGTTACAGAGAATCTTAGAAATACTTTGTTGAATACTGGTCACAGGAAGGATTCTTTCCTATTATTTAAGTGTTGCTTTCTTGCAAAGAAATCCCAGAAGCTGAGAAGTTTCAAAGAAAATAAACAGCTTTTCAAAAGGATGATAAAAACACAGCTGAGGCCATGCTGCACAACACCAAAAAGTGGAGTAAGGAATATAAAAGATGTTTGTGCAAGAGTTTGGGGGGAAAAAATGTGTGAAGTTATCCTAAATACTCCAAGGTGAAGAGATGCCTCAGGTGTAAATTTTGTTGGCCTGAGAATATTTTATACCTATATATAGCACAGCCTCACAAGCCCAGAAACTCACACAAAAAACCAATTACAAGAAAGATGTTTCAAATTTTTTTGGGGAAATGCCATGTGGCACTTCCAGCACGTCTGGAATTTCAAGGGATAACTGCAGCATTTACCTTTATTGACATCCCACATGATTGCTGTGTTATCTACAGAAGCAGATGCCATGTAATTTCCATCTGAGGTCCAACAAATATCATACACATCTTCCAAGTGGCCTCTAGAAGGCAGGAGAAACCAATTATTAATTTGAAAATTAAAAGCTACGTGTAAACATGAGTTTTATGAATTTTCAGGTTAAAAAAAAAAAAATCAGAGGCAAATAAAAACTCCTGCTGGTGCTTCAAGCACTTCTGAAACTCTTCTCACATCAACCTCAGCAGCTGCCAGGAACTGCTTCTTCAACTTAAAAGCATTGCCCCTTGGCCTGTCACCCTCTGATTATTTAAAATGTCCCTCTCCCTCCTTTTTCTGAGCCCCATTAACAGGGAGTTAAAAGGATTAATATTAGAGCAAGCGAATTGTAGAGAGCACTGAAGTTCTACACACACTGAAGACTGCACCACGTGATAAAAGGCACTGGGGAAACGAAAAACACTGAAAAGGAAACCAGACTCATCAAATAATAAATTACCTTAAAGTTTTAATGACTGCCCAGTTCTCCTTGTTGAGCTGAGCTTCATCTTCATCCTGAAAAACCAACGGCTCCAGCTCTTTGCTGTCATTCAGCTTCCACAGCAAAATGACAGCATCTATAGAAGAAATCAGAGGAGGCCGCTTTATTCCCCACTCTTTTTTGTTCATGCAAAACGTAATGCAGGTGGATTTCATTTAGTTTAACTTCAAAATTATCTGGGATGAGACAGAGGACAAGCAGCTCTCACCATCCCCTCCAGAGGCCAGGATCTCCCCACTGGGCGAGAAGCGCACGACGTTCACGGCCTTGGTGTGGCGCGCCAGGTTGGACAGGAATTCCACGATGGCTTTTCCATCTGGGCCTTTCTCCACTTTCCAGATCTAGTTACAAGAGTGTTTCAGCTTTTGAGGACAAGATGTAATGTCACAGAATCATCAAGGTGGGCAGAGCCCTCCAGGATCACCCAGTGCCACCCCAGCAGCACCAGCAGCACCCCAAAGCCTGTCCCCAAGGGCCACATCCAGACTCCTCCTGAGCACTCCCAGAGACAGTGACTCCAGCACTCCCTGGGCAGCTCATCCCAAGGCCTCACCACTCTGGCAGGGAAAAATTGTTTCCAATCTCCAACCTGAGCCTCCCCTGGTGCCATTTGAGGCCATTTCCTCTCCTCCTTTCCCTTGGGACACGGCAGCAGAGCCCGACCCCCCCCCCACTGCCCCTCCTGTCAGGGAGCATCTTTTATGTCAAAGAAAGCAGACATTTTTCTAGCCCTAAAATATGTATTAAAAAAAATCCCTGAAACATATGCACCACCAGGGAAGAAGAGGTCAATTTGCCAGTGAGGCAGAGAAAAGACAGCTGAGACAGCTGGAATAAACTACTACAGAGACTATATACAAGAATATGTAATGACAAGGGGGAGTGGCTTCAAATTATTAGAGAGTAGGTTTAGATCGGTATTAGGATGAAATTGTTCCCTGGGAGGGTGGGCAGGCCCTGGCACAGGGTGCCCAGAGGAGCTGGGGCTGCCCCTGGATCCCTGGCAGTGCCCAAGGCCAGGATGGACAAGGCTTGGAGCAGCCTGGGACAGTGGAAGGTGTCCCTGCCATGGCAGGGGTGGCACTGGATGAAATCCCTTTCCAACCCAAACCACCCTATAATTCTGCAGACAGCTGTGCAGTCTTACACCCTTTCCCCAAACCATCCACTCCCCGTGGCACGTACCTGCCAATAACCCAATATTTTGGATAACAAACCCCCACACCCTGCACATGCTCCGGACCCAACCCTGACAGGTTTAACTCACCCTCACGGCTGTGTCCACCCCTGCCGAGGCCAGGCGATTGATCCTCCCATCCGCTCCATGCTGGAAGTCCAAGCTGTAAACCGGCTCCTTATTATGCCACACTATCTCACAGGTGATGACCTTCATGCTTCCTGGAGACAACAGAGCAAACCCCACATCAATTCTTGTTCTTTATGGCTCAGTCGGCCAAACTTTGTGCAGATTTCCCAGGCACCGCCAGCAGAGCCTGGAACTGCGCTGCAGAGACTGACAAGATGCTTTGAGGAAGGCTGTTCCTAAAAGTTATGATTCTTATAGCTAAAGTTCATGTTTGGGGATTGCAAGAGGACGGTATCAAGCCCTGTGCATCAGTCTAAGACGTGAGGGAAAAACTTTTTTGGAGTAACAACCCCGTCAGCAATCCAAACAACGAGCGGGCACGGGCGGCCCGGCGCGGGCAGGGGAAGGGAAGAGGCGCCGCTGGCCGCTCCCGGAGCCCCGGGAATGCCCAATCCCATTCCCCAGACCGCGGGGACCCCCGATCCTACTCCCCAGACCCCCAAATCCCGGCGCGGCTCCCCCCGCTGGGCCCCCCCCTTCCCCTTCCCTCACCTGCGGCCCGCCCGCGGCTCCCGCGCGCTCCCGCCTTGCGCCGCCCCGCGCATGCGCGCGCCCGCCCCGCGCGCCGCCTCAGGAGCCGTCGGGGGCTGCCGGAGGGAAAAGCCCTCAAATCGGCAGAATAAACCTAAAATGAAAAAAGCCCGATGCTCGCACTTCCTCAAAAGAGTGGGTTTTTTTGGTTTTTTTTTCCCCCCCAGGCATTTCTGTGCTTGACCGGTGTAAATATATAAAAGTCTTTAAGGGTAACGTGTTCCCAGACGTCCCTGTTTCAAGTGCAAATTTTTGCCTGGAAAACAGTAATGAAAAATTACATCGTGAGAAAATGGCATCTGCTTTCACTTCTTGCTCACGGGAAGAAGAGCTGCTGGGCAGGCGGTTGAAGCCCAAAATGGTGCTCTGAGAGCTCCCCACAAGCCCCCAGCAGGCGAGGGAGCAGCAGAGAACAAAGGAAGACTAATTCTGTATCATAGAATCATGGAATGGTTTGGATTGGAAGGGACCTTAAAGCCCACCCAGTGCCACCCCTGCCATGGCAGGGACACCTCCCACTGTCCCAGGCTGCTCCAAGCCCCAATGTCCAGCCTGGCCTTGGGCACTGCCAGGGATCCAGGGGCAGCCCCAGCTGCTCTGGGCACCCTGTGCCGGGGCCTGCCCACCCTCCCAGGGAGCAATTTCATCCTAATATCGAATCTAAACCAACTCTCTTACTTTGAATCCATTCTCCCTTGTCCTGTCACTCCATCCTTTGGAAATTTTCTCTCTCCATCTTTCTTGTCACCTCCCTTCAGGTGCTGGAAGGCCACAATTAGGTCACCCTAAAGCCTTCTCCAGGCTGAACAATCCCAGTTCTCTCAGCTTTTCTATCCCCATGGGAGAGCTCTTTGTTGTCATCCCTGTGGCACAGCTCACTGTCATTGTCATTCTGGAGTCTTCTCCTTGGGACAGCCCAAAAGTCCCTCTGGCTCCACATTGTGCCAGGGCCCTCCTCTTCAGCTCCTGCTGCAGCTCCGGGGCCAACAGGATGCTCAGATCCTTCCCAGCCTTGTGTTGTGCCAGTGCTCCATGGCAGGAGCTGTGCCCTCCTGTGCCACCCTGAGGGGGGACAATAACACCTGAGCACGGGGCTGTTGGGCTGCAAGAGAAGCCCAGGATGGGCTGTGGGGCTGTGGTTCCATCTCCCCCAGACTCGCCACCTCTGTGCCACAGCTCTGAGTGTCCCTTCAGGTCCCTGGGCAGGGCAGCCATGGCAGAGGTGGCAGCCTGTCCCCACGGAGGGATGAGGCCCGGCTCCAGCTGCCCTTCCCTCCACAAACTGGGATGGCAGTTGTTTCCTCTTCCCCCAGTTTGCCATGGTGGGAATTTTTGTCCAAACAGGTCACCCAAATCTGCTTCACCAAGCCTGGCACCTTCCTGGTGTTGAATCTGCACTTTTCCCACTGTCTGCACAGTGGAATCTGCCCTGTGCTGTGCTCATCCCAAACCTTTCCCCTCCATGTAGGCCTGGAATATACACCTTCCTGTTTGCCATCCATGTCTTAGGTGAGTTATCCAGTGGGAACTCCCTCCTTCAGCAGTGTTTGAGACCATTTATTGAACTAAATCCTGACAGATGTCCTCTCCTCATCCATCTCCATCGATCTTAATCCCAGTCTCCACACCCCAGGGACCCCCAATGCTGCTCTCCAGACCCTGACCCACAACCCTCTGGATGCAACCATCCAACCCCTTCCTTATCCTCGTTCCAGCTGAGGGAGAAGGATGTGTACGGCATAGGGGATTTTAAAATTATTTTTACAAAGTCGTGAGGAGTTCCATGGCAGTAGGACCTCCCTTAGGAAGCCAGGATGGTGCAAGTCCACGTGCTTGGTGAACTTCCACTCCTGCAGCAGAAGGCAGGGAAGCACATCCATGTATCCAACACCAGAACTTCCTGAAATTCAGCTCCATTCCATTAACAGCCCCTGGATTATAACAGTGCTGCTTTTTCCATCTCCAGGACATTCCCATACCATTTCCATACTGGTGTGCCCAGTCCCACACCAGACTGAGCCAGGATTCCTTGTAACACCCAACACTTCAGCCATTCCGCACAGGGTTTATTTAGAAACGAACACAAGCTGAGATTCTGCAAACTCAGATTTATATCTTTTTATTTTTTACAAAAAATACATTTTAACAAGTAAATAGAAACCATTTCCATAAGTCCACCGTTGTCCAAAGTGTAAATGTACATTGTAAATTTGCCATTTTTTATATAGACATGTGCTCTATTTTGCCAGTTGTCTACAAGAAATTCAGCTACAGTCTGATGAAACGTAATAAATAATGATTAAGAAATGGAAAAGCTACACACCAAGAAATGGGAAATATAAACTTTGCAAAAGTCATACGTAGTTATATTACAGCCACCTCTTCCCAAATCAAACATTCAATTTCTCCTTTATAAAGTACAACAGTAGTGCATTCCCCTTATTGGCACAGAGAGAGATCTTCCATTGAAATACTGTCCATGGAAAAAATTCCACTGAACTACAACTGAAAGGGACACCAAGGAATTAACTCAGGACAGTAGCAGTGCAAAAGCCAATACTGGCTGAATTAAAAAAAAAACAACAAGATACTTCCTAAGAATTAACATATTGAACACTAATTAAATGATTTTCAAATGATTTTTTAAATTTATTTTTTATATTTAAGCAAGACCCATTTTTCTGGATGGCTCTTTGGGTGACCAGTCCCACCACAGAGGAAAAGATGGATTTGCTGTCTTTGCCACCCAGTTTGTCATTCCCAGTGACTTGGAAAGAAACCCCTGCAGCTGGCTGGGAATTTCTCTCGGTACTGTTGCTTCCAGGTTTTCCCACCCATCTTCCATGGACAAATGGGAAGATTTAGAGCACAGAACTCTAAAAGGGGAGATGTGAAAAAGAGGAATTCCCTTACCTTTCCTATAATAAAAACTGTCTAAAGCAGTTGAACATTTTCAGCTCCAGGTCACTCTGTAGTTTACACCACAGATGAAGAAACATCCCTCCTTTTCCAAGTGCTTCCATCCAACTGGTCCATCACCAGTTTTCAGGATAAAACCCTTAAAGAAGCATTCTTTTGGTAGAAACACACAAATATTCCCCAAATTCTCACCTACTACTTACATTTCTATCCCATGGATGCAACACAGAACATTGCTGGGAGCAATGGAACAACACTGGGATACAACAACTCTGGGAAGGAAATCAAGGAAGTTGGTTTTTTTGCATTTCTAAGATATTCCACTACTTTGGAAGAGGAAATACTCACAGGTATTAATGCTTATATAAGATCCAAAGTCAATGAAAAGGTGTCTGTAGAAAAGTATTAAGATTCCTAATAGTAAAAATATCTGCAAATTTAATTACAAATACATTTCCAAAGCAAAATCCTTAATTAAGTACATCAGGGTCGGTCAGTACTGACAGTGCTCCTTGAAGAGGAAGTGAAGGGAACAGCTAAACATGTGGAATATTTACACTGAGAGATCCACCTATGTCAAATATATAAAGTGAAGCAGCTCTATTTACAATCTGGAACCTAAAGGTTATAATGGAAGAGCAATAAAACACTGCTGAAACACTGAGCTATTAAGTACTGCTGATCTCATGCATTTGTTCTACAACTTGCCCTAGGATTTCATCCACCACATCAATGTCATAATTCACTTGCTGCAGGTCCAGGTCAGGCATGATTGTGGCCAGGAGTTGTCCCACGTTCACTCGGAGAGAGCGGAGCTTCAGGCTGGGGAGAGAGAATTAGACAGGATTAGATGGAGGTGGAATGCTCAGAGTCCTTCACCTAACAGAGCTGGACTGATAATCCAGACTGGAGAGGCTCCATCACCCCCATAAACCAAGAAAAAAACCGATGCAGGTAAAACTGCATCAAGATTATTTCTAAATGTACCAGTTTTTCCAAGCTTCTCTTCAGTTTTTCAGCTAGAAGGTGAATATTCCCTTAGTTTCAAACCAATACTAAACTGAACTCCCATCAGAAATATTTCTGAGTAGGCATTAGTACAATCCTTTACCCCACACCAGCTTTATTTCTCAAAGCAGTATTAAATCCTGGTATTTTTATCCATTTAGAAACCCCAACTACCACAACCCACAGGAACAAAAGGAGAGAAAAAGAGAGGAGAAGGCAAGAAGGAGGAATTTGTCCAAAGACTTTAAAATACGAATAGGAAATAAGAGTTATACTCCAGGGAAAAGGCTGTGCCTCCCTTTTTTGGTTTCACTCCTGGATGTCCTTGCTGTGTCCTCTTCCTGATCAAATTGTTTTGCCATGAGCCATCCCTTCTGTGGCCCAATTCCTTCTACTCTCAGATCCTTTATCATCTCCATAACCAGTTCTCCCAGTGCTGCCATATCTCCATCAACTTGTGGGGGAAGTTACTTCCAAGTCCTGCATTTATTTGCTAATTCTTTTAGTAAACACAAGTCAGAGCTATAAGGAAAAATAAAATTTAATGCTGACAG
The DNA here is from genome assembly GCF_009650955.1 of Corvus moneduloides. Classification (NCBI taxonomy): domain Eukaryota; kingdom Metazoa; phylum Chordata; class Aves; order Passeriformes; family Corvidae; genus Corvus; species Corvus moneduloides. Next base: position 121,545,985 of record NC_045477.1, read on the forward strand.
ATCAATTTTAATGTGGGTAAGTTTCTTCTTTATGATTGAAAAGGGTCTCTGGAAATTATCCAGCTCATCCTCCACTCCCCTGCCACCCTCTGCCAGTGTCACAGCAGGGAGCGAGAGCTGGATCCAACACTCCCTGGTTGGTCTCTCAGTGCCCAGCACGAGTCACTCTCCAGCCCTGGCCAGTCCAGCCCAGTAGGCACTGGTTTGTGCCACCAGCAGAGTGCACTGCTAGCTCACATTGCACTGCCACGCCCCCAGCACCACCAGGCACCTTCCTCCCAGCTGCTTTCCCAGGAGCTGTCTCCAGCTGGTTCTCCTGCATGCACTTCCCAGGCGCCCTTGTGGAATTTTCAGGAGCTTTTTTCCCAGCCCATTTCTCCAGTTTGTCAAAGTCCCTCAGCAGCAGCTCTGCCCTCCTGAGTTCCCTCCAATTTGATGGCATCAGGAATTTATTGAGTTCATTTTGGTCTGTCACCCAAGCCATGAATCCCAGAATCCTCAGGGGTGGAAGAGACCTTTGTGATTACCCAGTTCCACCCTCACCCCAAAGCCTGTCCCCAAGGGCCACATCCAGGCTCCTCCTGAGCACTCCCAGAGACAGTGACTCCAGCACTCCCTGGGCAGCTCATCCCAAGGCCTCCCCACTCTGGCAGGGAAAAATTGTTTCCAATCTCCAACCTGAGCCTCCCCTGGTGCCATTTGAGGCCATTTCCTCTCCTCCTTTCCCTTGGCACACGGCAGCAGAGCCCGACCCCCCCTCACTGCCCCTCCTGGCAGGGACTTGTGGGGAGCAGTGAGGTCCCCCCTGAGCCTCCTCTGCTCCAGCCTGAGCCCCTTTCCCAGCTCCCTCAGCTGCTCCTGCCAGGATGTGTTTTCCAGCCCCTTCCCATCTCCGTTCCCTTCCCTGGCCACACTCCAGCCCCTCAATGTCCTTTTGAAGTGACACAGAACTGGACACAGGACTTGAGGCGCAAAGGCCTTTTCCATTCCTGGCCTTGCTGCTCATCCCCAGTTTGCCCTCAGTCACCCCATGCTGGTTGTCCTTACTCCCTTTTGACTCTCAAGGGGCTGCAGGTGGCTTCCAGGTAGATTTATTCCATGTTTTCCCCAGGATTGAAGCTACAGTGCCAGAATGGAGCTCGGGCTGTCCTAAATATGGGCATAACAACTGCCTTTTTCCAGGAATGTCAACTTTTGGAGATACTACAAGGCCAGCTCCCTCTGAAATGCCTCTTATCCCAGGGATCAATTTGTTTAAATGGTCCTTTAACTGAGTCCCTTTTTATCACAGGTGATGCTTCCCCCCTTGGGACCTCAGCTCCTGCTCTGGGTTTTTTCGCATGTGTGCTATTCCCACTTCCAAGAGCTGCAAGCTCTCTAGTTGGAAGTTTCAGCCCTTCCAAGACATGCCCTGGACCCTGATTCCACAGGATTTGCCTGCAGCAAGGAGTTGATACAGGAAGGTTTCAAATCCAGACTCTTTTTCAGCTGATTCAAAAGAAAAACAGATTCGCAAAGTGAAGTTCATTACACAGCATGAAATAATGATCACCCTCTTTCCTGCCTCCCTTTTCTTTCCTTGGTTTGCAAGTTGTGTTCAGAAATTATCCAACATTTTGGATACTTTAAGAAGTATCAGTTTGCCATTCTGTTGTGCAGTGGCTAACCCTGCTCACACAAATCATAAATCACAAACATCACTTGATTAAAAAAAAAAAAAATCAACATTCGTTAGGAGTCACAAAAGGCAGTAGAAAAGAATTCCAAGCATCACATTTTATTATACAATTATCAGACATAACCTTCATCAAAACATTTCAAATACAACCAACAAGCAAAAATCTTGAAATAACATCTAGAAAGAGCAAAACTGATACCTTTCTCCATCAGAAAAATTTACAGAGTCTTCTACTTTACTGGTGGTAGACTCATTTGCATGTGCTACAGCCTGTGGGATTGAAGCTTTTAACTGTGCCAGCTCTGCCTTGAGCTCCTCACACTGACAGGCCATCTGATTTTTCTCCACTTCTAGGACTTCAATCTGGCAATCAAAATAAAAATAAAGCTGTCAAAACTATTCAAAACGCTGTGTGCTATGAAAAGGCAGTAAAAATAGAGATAATTTAAGTGATAGAAGTGTTTTAACAAACATACCTCACTTTTGTATCTGTCTCTCTCAATGGTGCACTTGTCCAGCTGCCTGAAAACCTCATCCAGCTGCACAGCAATCTCATCCACCTCACTCTTGCTCTCACCATCAGCACATTTGCTGCACTCAGTCTTTAGGTTCTGCAGGGTGCTGCACTGCTCCTTGAGCGTTGCTATTTCCCCCAAGGCCTGCTCATAGAGAGCTGTCACCTCGGCCAAACTCCTCCCATCAGCGCTTCCTTCTCCAAAGGAGGGAACTGTCTCCGTTGCCTGATGGCACATTTCCTTTTTTACATATTTATTATTCATCTCCAAAAGCTGCTGTTCCAGTGCTTCCACTTGTTTGGTTAACGCTTCACATTTGCTTTGGTACATTTCTTTTTCTCTGTTCAATAATTGCAGCTGATTTTTCAGTTCATTTTCCATCTCTACAGATGTCTCAGGAACACCATTCACCTTCTGCTGTTCCCTTTCCAACCCTGCCACAGGAACCTGGACTGGGATGTCTTCCACCTCTTCCTTTTTCACCACCAGGTTTGGGAGCTCTGTCTGTGTTGCTGAGCTCAGCTGTTCACTTTTTGCCTCTGAAGTGGTTGCACTGCAGGGTTCTCCCACGGGAGAGTTTACATTCTGCTTCTCCTCCTGATCCAAACAGATACATTCCGTTTTTACCACGGGAACATCAGGATCTGCTGAAGGCTTTGGAGTGCTGCTCTCCTCTAAAATGATGACATCTTCATCATCATCTTCCTCCTCATGGTTGTTGAATGTTTTGTCACCGAGCCGAGGTGTCTTTAGGGACACAGGTGTCACACAACTCTGTGTCTTCCTTTTGAGACTGAGGAGGAAAACATTAAAATAATCAGTTTATTGCTCAGATGCTGCCAAATCATTCGTTTCCAGCCATGTTCAGTGTTTTTCTGAGCACTGTTCAAAAACCACCACTCCAGAACTAGAAAGGGATGTCCCCCTGCAGGGGATTTCAATTTGTGTAGCCAGACTAAATTCCTGTAAAAACAAGTGCCTGCCATCAGCACACTCACACATTATTCTGAAACAGACTCAGTATTCCCAGGAACATCCCTACAGGAGAACAGCCTGTGGATAACACAAACTCTGCTCCTAAGCAGACAAATCACTAAAAATGCTCCTTGTCATTTTGTTGCATTCACTTTTGTACTTGACAAAGTCTCCAGGTCCCTTTAACCTGGAGCTTCCTGTGCTCCCAGAATTCCCACAGGAATTTTAGCAGCTGAAGCTGCCCCCAACACCATCATTTTCCTTAAGAAGTTATTAATTTTAAAAATAAACAGGAATCTACTTTGTGCAGGTCCACTCACCTGCTGTCAGGATCCAAATGAGGGGAAGATACTTTAATTAAAATAGGCAGAGATCTTCTAACAGAAGCATCTGATGATTTTGGTAAAAGTAATCTTGGAAGAGCTTCCTTTGCATTCGGAGTTGAGAATGTTTTGAAGTCTTTACTTGAAGAAACAGATGTTTTTAAAAACATTTCATTATTGATCTATAAGACAATGTAAGTTAAGAATGGAAATAAACAGATATTAGTAGATTCTTCGGGATAGATTTAAGCAGTTCTTTATATACCAGCACCTAAAATTCTGACACCTACATATCCAAGTACCTCCTTGAACCCAGGCTCAGGATTTTGGGATGAGAAAGGCTGGCTAGACTATTGCAAATCCCTGTTTTCCATTTGAAAGTGCTGTGCAGAATCCCAGGCAAGAGCTTTTCCCAAGCTGTGTCTCTGTCTGGAGTTTGCCCATCAGACACAAACTCCAGGACAGACATCCCTGGGAAAGATGCTCAGGGTTCACTCAGTTTGCCCAAAATGAGCAATTTTTGTTTCACTTCTAGAAATTACTTTTGTACTGGGGGAGATCTAATGGCAGAGAAACAATAAAATGAAATAAATAGGTTAAAACAACACATGCAGCATCTCTTCTCTAGAAATGATGTGATCTTAGGTCAGCAATTGACTTTGAATGCAACTGAAATTAAATCACACTTAGCAAATTTGATTCTGAGTTACAATTCAGACATTCCCATCAAACACCTTGGTCTGCATCTGGATTTAATCTGAATTTGAGCATCTCCTTGCACAAGTGTAGCTGTTCCAGCTCTGTCCATCCCCACCTCCTGAGATCCCCACTTTTAAGGGTATCTTTACTTTCATATCCTCATGACATCTCTCTCCAACAAATCCCCCTTCAAGAATTGGGTTCATGCCATAAAAACAGCCACAAGTGACGGACATATCTTTTAGTTTTGGCGAAAGGCCTTTGTCCCTCTCAAACACTTTCCTAATGAGACAGAAATGGTGGATTTTCCATCACTGAGCAGCAAAGAAAGGGGATTTTGGGTTTCCTCATGGTGAGCAAATCCTGCAGAGCCATCAGAGTAAAACTGGATGTTAAAGCAGACATTTGTACCCAGGGCAGGCTCCTGCCAGCTTCAGGAGTTACCTGGTGGCTGTACTCCAGTCGCCTCTTCAGTTTTTCCCTGTCCCTGCACAGCAGCAAGGAAAAAATATAAATTAAAAGCTTAGATTCAAACTGTTCATTCATTATAAAGACGAAATCTAAGATCTAAAAGCAAACACAGTACTCCTCATCTCAGCTAGATACAATAATCAAAGTACTCTTGTTTATTAAATGAAAATTTCCTCAGGAACCTGGAAGCTTGTATGGTCTGAAGTTAGCTTAACCTCAAGTAAGTTCCCTCTCAGATTATTTATTTTTAAAATATTGAAACAACCCCAAACTCTCCTTTCTAGAATGTGAGCCAGCATTACAATTACCCAAATCAGTTTTTGTCATACACTGTAATACACCTTAGCAAAGAACCCTTTAATTCTTAAATAAATGTATTGAGCTTTTCAGCTGCCTCAATGTGGACCTTGAAAGTAACAAAGCCAAGGTCTCCTAACAGCCCTCAGATTTTGCTTCTGGGACATCCCAACCTATTCCCACACTGCCAATTCCTATGGAGCTACATCCTTGTGGGAGCTGGACTTTCACCCCAACTGCTGCACTGCTCTCCTTGGTAGTTTTTAGTGTTGAGCCCCTTGTAAAAGTCTCCAGAACTCACTTTTTCTTGTAGGTTTTCTCATATGTCGGATGTATTAAATCGTCATCCTCTGGTTCTTCTGGCACATTACAATTCCTGGGGGAGGGACAGGAACAGGAAAAAACCCACAACAGAAAGAGCTGAACACCCCTGCTGCTGCCAGGTGATCAGTAAGGACTGGGAGGAGCCCCTGGCCTGTGTCCTTACCGGAATTGCGGGTCAGGGTTGAGGGAGCAGTACCACTTCTCTGGCAAGTGCTCGATGCCGTCCGGGAGCTTCCGCCACTTGAGGCACGCGTCGCACTGCACCCACGTCTGGTCAGGCTGTTTCCTGCGGTAAAAAACCAAAATGAATCAGGGTTTGCACATGGCAGAGTGTTCTCATGTCAGATAAAGCAGTGACAGTGTGTTCAGCTCTCTGCCGTCACGGTGGGACTCACTGGATCTCCTCGACGGGCAGAGCTAAGGGATATTCCTCGTTTTTCTTGGTTTTCATCTCGTTCCAGTAATCATTGAGCTTTTCTCCCAGTGCTGCTATCGTGAGTCTACAAAGAAAAGAATTGAAAGACCACCTTGAATAATCCAATTCTAGCACAGAAAGAACCTTTATTAACTCCAGTGACAGAATAAGGGCATGAAGCACTTTAGTATTTCTAATTGCACAACAGTGAGAAAAAAGCTGGAGCTGGCAAACATTTGGTCACTTTAACGCAGGATAAAGTCTCCACACTGCTAAAGGAGCAGGCCAGTCTCACCCAGGTTCATTTTTAGCTTTGTTTCCTGCTCAGGGCTCATCGTGCAGCTCAGGGACTCCCACACAGGAGGGAGAGGTGAGGAACAATAACAAACCCCACAGGTGAGCTAAAGGTGAGGACAGCCTCCTGTCAGCCTGTGGAATTCACCTCTGAGCAATCCAGTGGATGAGTAACCAGGCCCAGCCACCTGACACTGCCCCGGGCCTTGAACCAACACAAATGTTTGTGCAGTGAACTCATGTGACCCAGAGAGTTTGGATCCAGGTCACCTCTGAACCCAGGCAGGGATTGCTGAGCCAGGAGGCACCAGAAGGGCAGAAATGAGACGGGATGCATGGATGGGATCACATTCCAAATCACATCCCTTTTCTGGGGAGGCAGGAAGTGCAGAGCACCTTTACATCAGGTTCACAACTTCCCAGCCCAAAACAAAACCATCTTTTGAAAGCCTGGAGCACTCCTGGCAGAAAAACCTTTCTAGAAGACTTTTCAAGTGTGATATCACTGTGCCCACTCACATGCCAAATGTGGGGGTAAAAATCAGAGAAAGCTGGGAAGTTCCATTCCCGTTGTAACAAAAGTGTAACAGTACTGAAATTAAAGGTGAAATGCACTTTCTGCTTCCTGGATGGAATGCAGTTGCCATGCAGGGAATCTGTCCCTGGATGTTAACACAGCAACCTGAAGCACAGGCTGAGAGAGAGGAGGGTGAAGCAAAGCAGAGACACCACAGCCAGGTTCTGCTGGAATCTCTGCAGGAATGGGAACTCCACGGGACCAGAAGCTCAGAAAGCACAGAGCAGCCAAGACAGGAGAAGCTGTTTTGCTGCTGAAGCAGCAGCTGGGGTGAAATCACTCTCCTCAGAACAACTTGGTTCATTATAATTTAATTGTAAGATTAACTCACACCTCCACCCCAAAGTTATGTCCAGGAACTCAAAGGTTTGGAGGTCTTGGAGGTCTTTTCCAACCTTAAGGATCCTGTGATTCTCCCCACTTGTCTGGATATTGATTTAATTATATTTTGGACAGACTGGCTGGACACAAAAGGTCCCAGATTTATTGGGGGGCTGACAGACAAATCAAACCCAAGGGATTGAGGAAACCCCCTTTTCATGTGAGTGTTCAAAAAAAGCCCAACAAGTGGAAAACATTCCCTGCTCACTGTGCCTGCCAAGGGCATTCCCAATTCCTGCCCCTCTGCCAAGGGAACTGTTGGTGCCTCACACAGGAAATGGTTCAGGGATCACAAATTTCCATATCCACATGAAAAGTACTGTTGGGCACATGGAAAATGCCTCCTCCTAAACAGCCAGGGAAACAGCCAGGGAAAAGAACATCCAGGGAAAAACATGGGAACAAGGCTGGTATGGATACGTGGAGTGGGAGAAAGTTTATAAGGAAACAGAAGGAGACAAAGAGGGGGCAGAAAAAAGGGGTCTAAAAGGAGTTGTTTGCATTTAAACCAGGTTTTGCTAGAACACCATAAACTTTTCTTCTTCCTATTTAAAGAAGCAGCTTTATCAAGTATTTCCCAGGAAATGACAATATGGGGTAGAAAGTGCAGATAAAAATACCTGTATTCGTTGGTGTAGTCGAAATCTTGTTTGTTGTGAGTTGGTTTTAGGAAGTTGCATTCAATAATCCCAACAACACCCACGCCCATGTTGTTTGCCTGCAAGGAATGAAGGTTTATCAGGAAAACCAACCCAAATTCCGTGCCAATATTGCAAGAGTTTGCTGGAGGTAATCATTAACTACATCTACATTGGGTAAAAAGGATTTTCTTAGGCTTAGGACTTCTCTCCAAGGAGAGAATCTTGATATAAACCCCCTAAATAACAAATCCTCTCTTCCACCCCTCTTTTTGTCCTGAAAGATATGCTCAGATATTTTTGTATCAAACAACCTCAAAACCAAACAATTTAATATGATTTTTAACTGCTGCACACAGCAAAAAATGTGATTTTATAAAGTATACATCAATATCCTACTTTCCATCCATATTCTTTTTTAAAATCAGCATTTGAATGAAATTTGTCAAGATGTTAAAATATTTTGAAGGCTCAATTTCTTACCTTTAACTGACAGCCAACTCTTTCATAAGCTTTGATGAGTCTATTTTTGTGGTACATCATTATTCCATAATGATCTTTGTTTCTGCAGTTAAATCCAAAAGTAATTCTGACTGTTTTGGCCTTTTAGCAGGTATTAAGGAAAAATAGGGTGAATCTCATGGAACACAAAAACCAGAGTTACTCTGAGTGGGTCTAAAAACTTTCTTTTCTTATATTGAGATAATTCCTTCAGTATGACTTCAAAAAAAACCAAAAAACCCCCCAAAACAATCCAAATTTTATCAGTGGAACTGCAACACACCCAGAAGAATCCAGCCATAACAAGTCACAGAATTCAGCTCAGCAATGGAAATATTAAAGGATACGTTGAGAAATTTGGGTCTGTAAATATCCCGCTCGATGAAGGCCAAACTTTTGGAAACCAGCTGTGTTTTCACTTTCTGTCCTCTCAGGATGATCTGCATAGTTGGTTTCAGGTACAAAATACTGCAGTAAGCCTACAAAACAGACATTATATTAAAATTAAAACATATACACCCTTTTTATTCCACAAATAAATCCAATTTTAAAATTCCAACACGTACTCTTAGCGAATAATCACTTTCTGGAACAATCTGGTCCAGTCTCTCCTGTTTTTTGTAGCCTCTTTTGCCTGTTTCATCCAAGTCTTCTGGAATTCTGATGTCGTATTTATCCTTGTCAAAGTCAAATTCTGGTTTGTCGTTTTTATCTCTAAGAATTAAGATGGAAAAATGTATTAATTATAGGGGAAAAAAAGCAAATACAAGGGGAGGTATTGTGGTGGAGCCAGGAAAGAAGGAAAAAAAGGGGAATTCCTCATAGATTTTGAGTCCAGCTTCCCAGTTATTTAAGTGCCCACAGCCTTTTTCCAGTTATTCCACACACAAAAAACCCCCAAACCCTTCTGTGTTTGCATACACTGAAATAAAATGTAAAATTAATGAGAGACAAGAGACTGGATTTATCTTACTTTCTAAGATTCCAAATGATAATCCTGGTGCCTTTTTTCCCTATGATGGCATCCAGCTCTGCCAGTAATTTCTCCTCAGTAGAGAACAAGGAATGTGTCAGGATGGCCTTGAGGCTGTTCTTGGATTCTGCTGGATCACTGATCTGCCGTGGGCACCGTGTTAAGGAGAGGGACTTGGAATGGAGTGATGATCCCAAAAAATGAGGAAATTTCTGGACTCACTTCCCAGCTTCTCATTCCACATCTCAGAGCTCCTACAAGCTTCAAGGTTTTAACAAATTATGGCATCTCACAGAATTTTTTGCCTTTTGACTCCTCTCCAAGGAGAAAATTTTGATATAAACATCCATAAAAGCAGCCAAGGATTTCCTTTGGTGATGCTATCTCCCAAATTTGGGATGTGCCCACAACCCTTCACTGGGAATGCTGAAAGGATATGTTGGTTGGTGAACGTCACGATAGGAACCATGACATGCTCTGCTTTGGTGACTTCCAGGAAAGTCTGGGATAACAGCCCCACACTCATGGTCTCCCCATTCTTGGTGAAGACAATGGCATCCTTTCCCAGGCGCATGGATCCTGACTTGAAGCCATTCCCGTACAGTCCCACGGGAACGCGGCCGTTCATCACCGACTTCTCGCTGAAGCCGAAGCTGAAACATGGGAAACATGAGGAGAGTGGAAAAATCCCTGGAAAACTTGAGAGTTCAGCAGATGCGAGTGCAGGACTTGCCAAATTACATAACCCAACGAGTTTCTCTCTTGTTTCAGAGGTCAGGGACTCCTGCACAATTACATCCTAAAATCACCTGGACAATGCTGCTAAAACCACACAGCAAAAACTTGGGAAAATCCACGTCCAGCTTTTAAGTATGGCATAGAAATACCATCTGTCTGGAATTAGGTGTAAAAGCATTCTTATGGCATTCTAAAAAAAGCCCCTAACCCTGTCTTTTTCCTCTCTCCACTTCCTAGGAAATGTTTGATCCACAAGTTTGCCATTTCCATTTACAGGTCACACTTAAAGTAAAGCAGGGAACTGCATATGGAATTTAGGAAGCTGTTACTGTGGTATTATGGTATCTGACAGAGAAATAACAGCTTGAACTCAATCTTACTCAAATTTAAATCTGCAGGCAGAGCAGTTTTTTATCCTAAAGAGAAATTGGACAGAAAGCTCTTTGCTAACTGTAAAAATAAGAGAAAAATCGGTTCAAACCCCACAGAATATTTAAAGATAAAAAGACGAGTCACATTATCATTCATTAAAACTTCTCCAATAGCTTCTATTAGTAATACTCCAAGGGGTTTGAGCTGAATCTCCCTTCTTTTCTCATTCACTAACTTAAACTAAAGCAATTAATAATAATAATAATGATTATGATGATAGTAATTAGAAAAAGCTCTGAATTCTCCTTATCTCCACTAGTAGGCACTACAGAGTTTCCACAGCATCAAGGGAACACTGAGAGAAGGGATAAAAGGAAACGATGAGGTGAAAGTTCCCTGACAAAGTTACAGGGAAGCTTTAGTAGTACCTGTCTGCTCTGGAGTCTCACCTGGACATTCACTTACCTTCAGAAATGCTGAATTTATGAGCAAAATCAGTGAATTAGAGATGAGAAACAGGAATAAGCTGAGCAGTAACAGAACCAGAACTGGAATTTCCACAAGGCAGGTAAAGAGGTTGCCTACCTGAGCATTTTGTGCAGCTTCTCCGAGTTCATCCCATTCCCATTATCCGTGAATGTCAGGCAGATGTTGTCATTGATGACGGTTTTGTCAATCCAGATCTGCTTGGCGCTCACATCTGGATCATAGGCATTATCTGAGGGCAAGGAGAGCAAACAGGGTGGGAGACTAAACAGCACAAATTCAACTGTTTAAGTGCAAACACATTTTAAAAATGTTGGGATGGAACAGCTGCATCTAAACCAGGAGAACCTCACCCAAACCAGCACAAAATTCCCCAGATTATCGATGGCAGCAACACAGAGGCAAAAAGTGTAGCTGGAGGTGAGCAGCTCACATGAGAACAGAAAATGAAAGCAAGACAAGGTTCCAGTTTCATTTCCTGTCTGCAGAGCAGCTGGTGCAATGTTTACTTTCTCTCAGCTCTTGCAGAGGGGAACTGCAAAATGCTTCAGACTCAAATTTGTGTTTACAGGATGTGAAAGAGTGAAACATGAGTGCAACAGAAACCAGAACACCACAAACCACTCCTGGCAGCAAAGCCAGGCCCAACCCCATCTGCCCCAACACCACTTTCTTCCATCTCTTCCCCTCATCCCCCTGGGATCTGTGAGGAGGGAGGAAAGGTGGGATGTGATGGCACCTCTGCCTCACTGCCTGTTCTGCAGGTTCAACTGAGAGACATAAAACAGCTCAAGCCAATAAAAGGAACTGCAGCTTGGCAGGTTCCTTCCTACAAACTTTAAGTCCAAATTGCATCACAGTGAAATATTTTGTAAAATGTATTTCAGCATCACAAAAGAGGATGTACAGGTACACCTGAAAGTTTGGAAGTAGCTGGAGTGTTAAAAGAGCTGAAATGATTTAACATATTTTACTCCCAAAACAGCCAGTCCTTTCCACAGCCACAGGGCTCTGGTTTCCTCCTTTACGACAGCTTTGGCCTCATCCAGCTGAAAAATCCCTCTTTTCTTTTGTTAGGGGGAAGGGAAGGTGTGGGAAGGTGTGGGAAGGTGTGGGAAGGTGTGGGAAGGTGTGGGAAGGTGTGGGAAGGTGTGGGAAGGTGTGGGAAGGTGTGGGAAGGTGTGGGAAGGTGTGGGAAGGTGTGGGAAGGTGTGGGAAGGTGTGGGAAGGGAAGGCTGCTCATCATTCCCTGACTGTGGAAAAGAGGAACACTGGACATGTCCCGTTAAATTCTGTTCAAAATCAAAGGCAAGGTGGAGCTAATAAAGAGATGCACAAGCCCCAGGTAATGCAGGTAACAGGACCAGAACAAAGAGCAAAACACTGAGGATCTTCAGCCGGGTCTTCCTCTACCTGAAGGAAAAAGGTTTTGTAACAAGGAACAAAAATTATTCCAAGCTATTGATCACCTACCTATGAGCTCTGCAATTGCGCTGAAGGGCCAGGTGTGGCTGGTGGAGTTGGTGTGCAAGAACTTTGGGCACAGCTGGAATAAACCACAAGCAAGGGCATTAGTTTGTGCTCTCCAAGGCAGAAAACAGTCTGTTAAAGGAAGGAACATTCCATGAAGCTGTTTTGGACACCCCCATCAAAAGGCTGTAATTGAATTTATTTCTGGGTATTGGCAGGGAACGTTGATTCAGCTCTTGAAGAGAAAATCCAGCACAGTCTCAGCATATTCTGAGCATGGGTTATATTGTCATCCTAGCAGTCTTCATCTTTATAGAAATATAAGGAACTACTAGTATATAATGATGGCAGGGACTATAGAAAACATCAAAGCTGTGGTTCCAAATCCACTAAGAGAAGCTCTCAGATGTTAAAAACTCACATCTTAAACCAGGATTCAAACTTCATGCCAAGAGTGAGCAGCACCCAATACCCTCCGTGGGTCACTGTCTGTGCCCACAGTGACCAAAATCACCTCTCAGACCCTCTCCAGGGGTGCTTTGTGCTTTAAGCAGTTGGATCTCACACATTTTATGTAACCAAAGGCACAGCCACTACCAGAATTAGGTGGGAATACGCAAAAAAGCACCTCTTTATGGGATGTAACTTAGTGACAAAAGCATTGCCAAGCATCCCATCCTAGGTTCACATATATTCACTTCAAGACTAGGAAAACCAGAACTAAATATCCATGTAAGTTAAGGATCTGTCCATGCAACTGTTGGTGAAATTTTAACTGCTGCAACTGATAGTTGTGTTTGCATTATCACTGAGGAAATCTGTGGTTACACTTTTCACAAGGCCTTTAACACAAACCCCCCTGCACCAATTGGCTCGAGCCCTACTGCCAGAGTTGTGCTGATGGCAGAAAAAGCAGCACCTATGGACACATAACACTGAAAACAGCCCTTGTACCACTGAGTTACACAAAAACCAGAATATAATCCACATTATTATACACATAAAATCAGAAAGATGTTTTAAAATACTGTGTACACATCCATACTTAATTTTTACGGTTACTCACTGACAAGCACTTTTATAACAGTATAAAGTGTAAATAAAAGTAAAGCTCAAATAAAAGCGAGCAACCACTTCAAGGCTCCAAGTTGAAAAGGAATGATGCTAAAAGCAAATCCTAGAGTCACAAACCAGGTACCAGAGCAGGAGGAAGGCAGAGGGAGCAGTAACACCCCTGGTTCAGAGCAACAGAAACATCACCTTGATTCTCAGGTCACAGCAGCACATGACACACTTCCAACTGCAACTTAATCCCTGCACTTCTCTCTGGAGCACAAGTGGGAACAGACACCACGTTCCTCGCTGCCATCTGTGCTGCAGAGCTCCAGGTTTACAAAATCTGGTGCACTGAGTCAGGCTAAGCAGGGGTGCCCCCAACAGATGCTTCCAAATAATTTTGAATCTGAGAGAAAATTCCTCTGGGCTATTAATGGAAACCTCACATGTGCCATGGCACGTGGGCAAAAGGATCTTTGGATTTCTCCCTCTGCTGTACAGGAACTCAGGGGATCCTCAGATCCCTGGGTGATTCTCTTCACTTCCACAGAACTGGCAGCATCTGCTCCTTTGTTTTCTAAGCTTCAGGATCAAAACACACAACAAACAATTAGTGGGATTTTTCCCACCTGAAGTCCCTTCTTGGCAAAACAAAATCACTTTTAAAAATCCCAACCCACCACAGGGATGCACATTCAGGGATTTGCATCTGATCAGCTCCCTGCTGAAACACAGAACAACTCCAGCCACACAGGAGGCTGGAAGTGCAGGATTCCCTGCTGGCACTGGAATTTCAGCAATACAGACCTGGCAAGAAGTCCTGACTGTGGTTTTGACAGAGGCATCAACTCACACTTGGGAATCTCATGGAATCCCTGAGGCTGGAAAAGCCCTCCCAGCCCAGCTGTGCCCAGCTGTGCCCGATGCCCACCTTGTGCCCAGCCCAGAGCACTGAGTGCCACCTCCAGCCCTTCCTGGGACACCTCCAGGGATGGGCACTCCAAACCTCCCTGGGCAGCTCCTGCCAAGGCCTGACCTCCCTTTCCATGAGGAAATTCCTCCTGAAAAGGAAGAAGCACCTCCTCTGACCATCAGACAATGCTGAGGAAGGATGGAAAGAACCTCAGTGTCACCCAGAGTGCCATCATCACCAATAAATGTCCTTTTTTCCCTGTGAACCAAATCATTCTGGGTGCACAGAGATAAAACCTTCCTGTGTAACACAACAGCTCCACACCCTTCATTTCACTGCTGTGAACCACTGGGAATTCTGAAAACAACATCACTAGAATTGCGTTGATATTCTCTGGACCACTGCTTGGGGGAGGGTTTGAGAAAGGCTGGAAGGTGGTTCCCAGAACTGGGAATTGTAGCAGGTCGTTGAAGGGCTGGAAGATGGGAACTGGAACAACTGGGGTCTTGGCTCTAACATCTCCCATCCCTCAGCAAAAAGCGAGCAAGTATCCCACAGGAAATTCATGGGAAAGTTATCTCAGAGCAGACAGCACCATCTGATCACAGAATTACAGAATGCTTGGGTTGGGAGGGACCTTAAAGATCATCCAGTTCCAATCCCTGCCACAAGCAGGGACACTTTCCACCAGACCAGGATGCTCCAAGCCCCATCCAGCCTGGCTTTCATCATACCAGGCATTGAAACAAGGGCACAAAACCAGATTAAAGAACAGAACAGTGGGTTAAGGCCATCAGTTTTGTAGTTTCCTCCAGAGCAATCCGGCTGTCAGCAACCACTCCCTAAGTCCTGATGAACTCATCAGGAAATATTTAAGTCCATTTGTCCCCTTACACTTAATTCATCAATGCACCACTTTAATTAGCTCATAATTAATTGACGTTCAGTAAGAGCTGGTCCCCAGATGAACACTCACTTTGCCAATCCAGCTGTTTTGCTCACTCAGCCAAACATATCTCATTACTAAGTAGGCTTTGTTTAGTAATTTCATTTTTCCTCCGGAGACCAAGTGCAGCCAAATACAACTCAAATGTCCCACTTCTTCCAGCTGGGTATATCTGAACTTAAAGTGTCCTGAGAAGAGCATCCCCTACAGTTACAACCAGCAAATACTGAAGAACAAAACAGTTTATCTCTCAAAAATGACAAGCAGCTTTGGGAATTTTAGTTTTCCAAGCAAACCAGAACTGTCCCATCCCTTGCAGATCCCAAGGTTTGCACAAATCCAAAACCATTGCAGAGTTTGCCTCATTTTGGAACTTACTGCTTGCACATAATAAATTTCTGTTTTGTTACACGGCATCACTGCAGTAACTTATCCCACATTTGAGTGGAAAAATGCATGTTGGTTTATCCTCCACTTATGTAACAACTTCTTGGGAACAACACTGCCATTTTCACGGAATTGTTTAGGTTGGAAAAGCCGTCCAAGACCACTGAGCCCAAGCTGTGCCCGATGCCCACCTTGTCCCCAGCCCAGAGTACTGAGTGCCACCTCCAGCCCTTCCTGGGACACCTCCAGGGATGGGCACTCCACACCTCCCTGGGCAGCTCTTTCCAAGGCCTGACCTCCCTTTCCAGGAAGAAATTCCTCCTGAAACTTCTCGAAATTTTTCCTCCTCTCCCTCCCAGCTACACAATCCCAGTTCCACGACTGTGCAATGAACCACATCAAGGGACCGATCCAAAGTAAAAGCCGCTCTTAAAATATTAACCTGGATCCCCTCCCTCAGCTGCTTCATTGTTCAGCTGGACAAAAATATTGCCAGAGCAACAGCAGGAGAGAAATTCCAGCGTGGGAATGAGTTACCAGGCCTTCCAAGTGCCTGTGCTGTTTGGAAGTGCTTTTGAAACCACGGGAAATACTTTCTATTCCCAAAGAACTGGGACCATCAGCTCTCCCCACCATTCTCTGGATTACAAAGCCTTTTACAAACCTGCCCCAAACTGCATCAGCTGCTTCACCTGAGGAAAAAAAAAACCCCAACAACCCTACAAAACCCACAGCTTTCACTGGAAAGCCACTGAATGCAAATTCTTAGTTGAGCCTGCGACAGACAAAACCAAAGAGCAGCCTAAAAATAATTCAGAAAGTTACCAAGGGCATCTTGTTTCGTTTGTACCTCTGAGAGTGCAGCTTGCCAAAGTGATTTCAACCTGAGAATGATCTGAAACTCTGAACTGCCAGATGCAAAGGCTGATTATCGGTACTTTCTTCTCTCAAGAAGACTCATGATATGTCCAAAAAGTAATAATAAATCAAAGTCTTTATCTGAACAAGCAGAACAACCCAGCTCTAATAAAATATCACACCATCTGTGGATTTTAAACACTTGCAAGAATTAAAGGCCTGAAATCACAATCAAAATGCAATTGTTGAACTTCAAGAAGATGATGTTTAGAGCTCGTCTCTAGAATCAAGGCAACTTTTATTAGGGTAATATAAATTGAAATTCAGATAACATCAATTGATATTAGGTGATAAAATTTCAGACAGAGGTTGGACTCAAGGATCTTGGAGGTTTTTCTCCTCCTAAATGATTCTGTAATTCCAGCAGTGCTGAGCATATCCTAACACACCTTTTTCACTCAAATATTTGCTAAGTTACTCATCGTAGTACTCGTGCTTCTTTCCACCATTCTGTAAGCAAGGTGATGAGCCAGGTGTAGCTCAAGGTGAGGTTTAGAGGCACTGACTTGAAAAAAACCCTCCTGTTTCATCTGAAAAAGCAGCTTTAACTTCATTTATATCAGCACAAATAAAGAAACGACCAACTGCCGCAACAGCTCGGCAACAATACTGCAACTGAAAAGCACAACACAGGAGCATTTAACTGCGTGAACATTCACCCCCCTTATTTGTAATTAGAGTTAAAATGTAATTAGGCCGCTTGCAATAAAAGTAGTTAAGATTTGAAGTTACAAGTTGGCAATTAGAGGTCACGGCGCTCACCAGAGGCTGGGAAAACCCGCCCCCAACACCCAGCCCACCCCCAGCCCTCACCGTCCCCTCAGCACAGCCCAGCCGGACCGATATAACTTAATTTTCCAGGATCTGAGCCGGGATAAGGGCGGGAAAGCTCCCGGCCCCACGTCCCCCCGGAAAGACGAGGCGGCGCTCCCCGCCCTCGCTGAGGGAGTGACCCTGGAAGTGTCCAAGGCCAGCTTGGACGGGGCTCTGAGCAACCTGGGATGATGGAAGGTGTCCCTGCCCATGGCAGCGGCTTGGAACGAGCTGGTCTCTCAGGCCGCTCCCCCCGGCCGGCCGCGGTGCCGCCGCCCCCTCACACTCACCGCGCTCAAGCGGATCCCTCCCTGTGTTTTCGCCGCCATCTTTAGGCCGCGGCCCCGCGCGCGCTTCCGCCTCCCCGGGGCCCTTTGGCGCTTCCGGCGCCGGGCGCGCGCACGCGGGGGGCGGGGCTTGGCGCGAGGCCACGCCCCCTCCCCGGCGCGCGGGGCCGGGGCTGAGGGCGGTGGGAGGGGAAACGGAGGCGTGGAATTGTTCCGGCTGGAAAAGGGCTCCGGAATCACCCAGTCCAGCCTGTGCCCGATCCCCGCCTTGTCACCCAGCCCAGAGCACTACCTCCAGGCCGTCCTGGGACACCTCCAGGGATAGGGACTCCAAACTCCCTTCCAATGCGTGATCACCTTTTCCAAGAGGAAATTCCTCCTGGTGTCCAACCTGAGCCTCCCGTGGCACAGCTTAAAGCTCTTTCCTCCTGTCCCTGTTCCCTGGCAGCAGAGCCCGACCCCCCCGGCGGCCCCCTCCTGTCAGGGACTTGTGCAGAGCCACAAGGTCCCCCCTGAGCCTCCTCTGCTCCAGCCTGAGCCCCTTTCCCAGCTCCCTCAGCCGCTCCTGGGGCTCCAGACCCTTCCCAGCTCCCTTCCCTGCCCTGGACACGCTCCAGCCCCTCCAGGGCTCTCCTGCAGGAGCCAGAACTGGGCACAGCCCTCGAGGGGCCTCTCAGTGCCTAGCACAGAGGGACAATCCCTGCCCTGCTCCTGCTGGACACACAATTCCTGATCCAGCCCAGGGGCCAGTGGCCTCCTGCCCACCTGGGCACCCCTGGGCTCGTGTCCAGCCGCTGGCACCAGCACCCCCAGGGCTTTTCCCACCGGGGCACTTTCCCACAGCGCTGCTGCTCTCCAGGCAGACTCTCGGCGTGTCCCTGTCCGGCTCCCCAGCGCAGTTTCTGCTTTCGCATTTCTTCTGCTTCCGGGAGCTGGGAAGGGGCTGGAGAACTCCTGAGGGAGCTGGGAAAGGGGCTCAGGCTGGAGCAAAGGAGGCTCAGGGGGGACCTTGTGGCTCTGCACAAGTCCCTGACAGGAGGGGGCAGCCGGGGGGGTCGGGCTCTGCTGCCAGGGAACAGGGACAGGAGGAGAGGGAACGGCCTCAGGCTGGGCCAGGGCAGGCTCGGGTTGGATACTTGGAAACGTTTCTTCCTGGAAAGGGTAGTAAAGCATTGGAACAGGATGCCCAGGGATGTGGTGGAGTAACCATCCCTGGAAACGTTCAAAAAAACTTGTGGATGTGGCACTTGGGGATGGGGTTTAATGGTGAACATGATGGTGGTGCTGGGATTGAAATGGTCCATGCCTTAAACATTGTTATGAAAGAGTTTTGCCCATTATAACAAAAACTGTGCAAAGAAGCTACAACCACAGAAGCCTCCCTGGGGATATGTGAGTGGGACTTTGGACTGTAAGTTAAGCTGCCTAGATACGCTATTGTTCAATCATCCCAGCCTCGGGAAAAACAAACAAGGCTGAGGGAGAGGAATGCGTCCACGAAAGAGCCAAACACAGCGGAGATTCTTCCACAGCCCGCGGAGGCCAGGTTTACACAGAGAGGGCGGGGAGGTTTGGGGTGTAACCTCTGCTCAGAGGCACTGAACACCCATCCTCCCTTACACAAACCGGCCCAGCCGTGGAACCCCCGACCCCACAGGCCACATCCACAGGACATTGACGTGAAAGGCAGCTGAGGGGGTGTCAGAATCCATCAAAGACCCCCCAAAGGCTCCCCAGAGGCTTTGCACCACAGGATTGCACGGGATGCAACAGATCCAGAGTCTGCTGTAAGTGACAAACTCCCCCACCAGGGGACACACCCGGGCATTCCCGCCTGGCCTGAGCTCTATTAACCCATGGGATTCTGTGCTTTTTGTGGGACCATCACCACCAGAAGTCCAGCGTTGGGATCCACGGATGGTGCTATTTTCTTTAGTTTGTCTCTGTCACTCTCTTTCTGTCTCCCCCCACACCTATTTTCTATCTCTTTCTTTCCCCTCTCATATTTACTATCACCTACTATTGACTTTGGCATATAGTATCGTTTGCACCTTAATTCAGGCAGAGGCATTTTTAAGAACTTTAAGAACTGGACCGTGACAGAGCCTAAAGGTCTTTTCCAGCCTTGATGATTCCGTGATTCTCTTCTTTGACCCCAGCAGCCAAGGTTGTCTCCTGGAGCAGAGCAGGGTGACCCTGGAGGAGCATCTGGGAATTTTGTCTGACAGTCCTTACCCACTCCCTGACCTCATCCCTGTGCCTGTGCTGATCTCCAGGAGCCAGAACAATGCCGTTTGTCCCAGAAATTGCTGCTCCACCTCCTCATGGCCCCTTCCCCGGCCACATCCTGTTCTTTCTCATAATGTGTCCTTACCAACAATCCTTGGATGGCTCCACAGCTCTCGGTGTTTGGCACATCCACATCAATCCCTCACACCATATTCCAGGGGAGGCCCTGGATACAGGGGAAGGGTGAAATCTGAAAAGCAGCTTTCCCAGAGTCATTTAAACCACGCTGCTCCAGCCTGAGGTGTTAAAGCTCACGGTACAGAAGAGTTTTCTTCCCTCTGGAGGAAAGGCAGCACTTCCAGGGCATTTCCCTTGGATATGTGAAAATGTTCAGGCTGGAGTTGTGCAGCAGCAGCCCCCGATTCCCTGGGAAGTCTCTCCCTCCATACAGGATCCACGATCCCTGCAGCAGCAGCTGCCTCCACGTGCTCCATGTTCCAGTCACAACAGAAAGCTTGTCCCAGGCAGGGACAGGGATCTCAGTGTGGGAATTCCAGGGATGTAAAAGCAGGGATACAGGAGGTGGAGCAGCAGGGCCGTGTGATGATGAGAAGGGAAGGGAGGCAGCAGCACAGCCTCCCCCAAGGCAGGGGCCAGCAGTGAGCTCTGCTGCTGGGATACAGAGCCCTCATCCCCTAAAATGGGATTTTCAGGAGGAATTAACTCCTGGAAAGGGTGGTCAGGACTTGGAAAGAGCTGCCCAGGGAGGTTTGGAGTGCCCATCCCTGGAGGTGTCCCAGGAAGGGCTGGAGGTGGCACTCAGTGCTCTGGGCTGGGGACAAGGTGGGCATCGGGCACGGCTGGGACCTGATGGTCTTGGAGATCATTTCCAATGATTCTGGAATTGAATTTGGGAGCTTTTCCAGAGTCAGATAAAAATTAAAAAGTTGGTGAATGAGCAGTGAAGGAAGGTTGAAAAATAAGAACTGCATTTGAAAAGGTATTGCAAAATAACATTTAATATTATTAGAAGAATTACATTCATATATGGTATGGGATACACAACCATCACTTAATGCTCTACACTTCAAGTCCTGCTGCTCTTCAGCAGTTTACCTTGCTTGCACCTCCTAATTTTTTCTTTCAGGGAAATGAAATCCTTTGGAATATTTCAAAGTCTCCCTCTGTGCACTGTGGCTCTGCTGTATCGGAGCTGGCGCATCCGAAAGATAAAGCTGAGCTTGGTTAGACCAAAAAGCAAAAGCACAGCAAAGCAAAAGCATTTCCTCTCCTGGGCTGGAGCTCCAGGCAAAACTGTTCCAGATTCATGGACAGTGAAGTTGTTCTGCTTTGGTAGGACCAGCTTAGAGCAGGACAGCCCTTCCTCAGTGGATTTATCAGCAGGAGCATAAGGGGAAAACAGCTACTGTTAGTCCCACATGGAAAAGCAATAAAGTTATGGAATGAAGGAGTAAAATATTCCCCTTTGGGCCTGTGGAACTGTGCCCCTCCAGCACTCAAGCAGGGCTTTTTTTAGTTGAGACCTATCCTCCTTATCCCCAGGCTGTTGATAATTACACAAGATCTGTTTAGATACTAAATTTTACAGAACTTTTAATGACAAAAAGTTGTCTTAGATTTTAATAGCCATTTGATAAAATCACGGAATAATAGAATCATGGAATCCTGGAATGGTTTGGGTTGGAAAGGCCCTTAAAGCCCATCCAGTGCCACCCCTGCCATGGGCAGGGACACCTCCCACTGTGCCAGGCTGCTCCAAGCCCCAATGTCCAGCCTGGCCTTGGGCACTGCCAGGGATCCAGGGGCAGCCACAGCTGCTCTGGGAATTCCATCCCAGCCCCTCCCCACCCTCCCAGGGAATGATTCCTGGCCAATATCCCATCTAGCCCTGCTCTCCTTTATCAGCATTTTAAGGGAAATATCCAAGTATAGAATGCAACCAGCAGGAAACTGAAAGTAAAACTACCAAATCCTCCTGAGTATTCATATTATCCATAAAAATTATTGAAGATAGGTTGGAAATAAACACCAACATTTTAAAAAAAGTGGCCTGCTCCAATACTCAAGTAATGCTTTCAAAGGGTAACTTTTCACTTGTGCTCATTCCAACAGCATTATAGACCATTAATAAATTATATTAATACAAATAATTCACATTCTTCATGACCACACCTCAGTCCACCACCTTCCTTCACTGTAAAAGTGTAAAGAATTTAAATAAGTTTAGCATAAGCCTATTGTGGCTTTATATTTGTGCAGCATTCCAGTATTAGCAGAGTAAAGGATGTTTTATTATTTTAGTTTATAATCCCAAGATGAGAACCTCATCCATCTGTACCTAAAAGCCACTGCAGAGAAGCCTCCCATGTTTGTTCTGGGAGTTTGGGAAAAATAAATCACTGGATCCCAACCTACTGACACTAAACCACGTATTTCCCTTTTCATTAATGCTTTTTAATTAAGCAGAAGCACTGGGGTGATCTCCCTACCTCTCTCACCATCCAGGAACAGCCAAATACATTCTTCTGTACCAAAAGTGTTTTTACAAAGAAAAAAAAAAATATTATTTTCATTTTAGTTAAGCTGATGGAATACAGCAATTTCTGGTTTTACAGCATTATCTTCATTGAGTTGCATTTCAGAAGCTGCAGTGACCTGAGTCACTGAAAGAACCAAAGTTTTTAATTAAAAAAAAAAAAAAAAGAATTTTAATATTTCGATCCATTAATTAAAATCTAAAGCCCCTCAAGCAATGCTGATTACAAAGTGTCCCTGCATAGGTTCGTGATTTATGCACATTTCTGTTTCATTAGGAATTGCTAAGCCTGAAGATGCTGTTCTAGCACAGAGCTGGAATTACAGACATGGCAAAGCTGCAGTTCTCTGCACAATGCTGAGACTTAGAAAATCCACCTGTGAGGAATTTGGGGGACTTGTTTAGGATTTGCTCAGTTTAGGCCGAATTGAGGGGCTTTCACCTCAGCAAATGACTCACCTTCAAACTGATTGTACACTGACATGCAACATTGGATTTTCCTTCAATTTTCCTTCAGAACACAGTTCCAAAAGCACTTCACAGTCCTGGAGAAGTCACAGGGCAGCTGCTACTTCCACCAAGTCAAAAATATTCTTCCCTTATTTACAAAATGTCTTTAATCCTTCCCATGGAAAACAAGGAAAATACAGTAACTCTGAGAAATTCCCACCAAACTGCCCTTTTTTCCCCACCACAGGAACTAGAGATTCCTGCTTTTTACCACCAGCTCCTGGATAATTGAAGAGCACTCTGCAACAGCAGGGAGAATCCCAAAATGTAGCTGGAAATCTGGGGGAAAAACAGGAATTTCAGCCAAGCTTTCCTTGTATTTGCTGTTGATCCACCACGAGGGTCCCACATGAGGCTCAACTTTCCATGTTTTCCAGGAAGTCACATTCCACACTGTCTTCCAGCTGCTGCAGGATCCTGATGCCATTGCTGCCACCAGAATCCATGGAGACAGCTGCGCAGGGCTGGGAATTTTGGGAGTCACTGCCACGTGCTGTGAATGCCCAGCACAGAGTCTGGAAGAAAGGCAGCAGCTGGGTGATGCTGGATACAGAGCGCAGGGTCAGCAGGGGGAATCTGGGATTCCTGGGAATTCCCTCTGGGTGGTTTGGGTTCTGCAAGGAAAAAAAGATCTGGGATTTACTAAAGGTAAATGAAAAAGAATGGTTTGGGTTGGAAGGGACCTTAAAGCTCATCCATGAGCTCTTCCACTGTCCCAGGCTGCTCCAAGCCCCATCCAACCTGGCCTTGGACATTCCAGGGATCCAGGGGCAGCCACAGCTGCTCTGGGCAGCCTTTTCCCCTTCCTCACAGGGAATATCTAAAAATCCCTTGAATGACTTTAAATCTTGTGTTTGGAAAAGTAAGTTAATGGATTAAAGAAAAAGAAAGGAGAAGTTTCTTTACCCCATATTTCATCTTGAGCAGATCCATGATCCTCACGATGTGGGGTCTGCATTCCTGGTGGTTTTCCACCAGGTGAGAGGTGACAGGAGATGATTCCGTGTCCACCTCTGGCACGAAGGCCCATTTGTACCTGGAACAAATGGATTGATTCCTTGAGAAGATGAAAACCCTTGTTTGCATCATGCCTGGTTTAGTGCAGCACTGGTTGTTTCTAGAAAGATCTGTCATAAATGTTCTTTTTTGCTATTAATGAACTATCACATTACTAATTTGTCAATATTTAAATACAGCCAGCTCCAAAACATTCCCAGGTGTGTGGCAGATGTGAAACAATCTCCACCTTTCTCTTCTCCCAATTTTCCAAGTTAAGGAATGCCCTAAAAACGATGGTGAAATCCTCCTATACCAAGACCAAATTATTCTCCCAAATCCCCTAAATTCCATTGATCTCAATATCACCACTTGTAGGAGGAACTGATGAAAGGCAAAATGCAATCTTGAGGAAAACAGGATTCCTTTAAGGGATAAGGGAACAGAGGAGAAGAGGGACTTACATTTGGAAGAGCTGCATCCTGTCAGAGGGGAAGGAAAGTGCTGTGTCCAGGAATTTGCAGGCTGCCAGGTACAGGCACAGCTCGTTGGGCTGGATCTCAGCCCCACTGCCATCTCCAGAGCCTTTAGCTTTGCTCATTTTGCTGTTGCTCCTGTGTTTAAATTAAGAAATGTCCCCTTAAAACACAAATCCACTCAAGGTTTTTCAGTCAGCACAAGAGAAATGCCCACACTTACACAAAGGAGCTTTTGTGCAATTATTTTTATTCTGTGGGAGCAAAATAATCTAAAATATACCAAAAAAGGGCAGCATTTTAAAATAGCCAACTGCTGACTTAGCATTTAACTTTATTTTTGTGCACAACCAATAACTAATACCTGTATTTTTAAGCATATCACTAATTTAACTGCTAAAAATATCCCTAAATTATGATTTATCAGTACCAGAATATAAAAGTGCAATAGCAAAATATCCTGTTGACTCCTCCCTATCCCAGCGCATTAATTAAATTAATTATTTTAAAGAAATCTCTCAAATGGCAATTCTTACTTTGATGGTTCCTCTTCCTCAGTCAAATCTTCTTCCAGCTGTAGAAATGTCTGGATCTTTAAAGAAGCAATTTTGGAGATGCTGAAATATTCATACAACTCAATCCCAACTAAAAGTGATGCTTTACATTGAAAAGGAACCTTTATGACTTGTAACAAACTCATGAATCAGGCAAGAGATTCCATTAACAGCAACAAATTTGATCCAAAAGGAATTTCCTAATGACAATTTCACTTCATCCCCCAAATTATCAGACTAATGTAAAACTGTGAAAGCATTTCCAAACAG
The DNA here is from genome assembly GCF_009650955.1 of Corvus moneduloides. Taxonomy (NCBI): domain Eukaryota; kingdom Metazoa; phylum Chordata; class Aves; order Passeriformes; family Corvidae; genus Corvus; species Corvus moneduloides. The sequence continues at coordinate 121,571,024 of NC_045477.1, forward strand.
GGAAGAGGAAAAAGGTAAACTGGGAAAACCCACAGGCTGATTTTTTCAAATAGATTTTTATATTTAATATAAATATTAAATATATTACATTTTTTTCTATAGAAAATTAAAAGGTAATAATTTTAATGTATTTAAAATATTTTTATATTTATATTTAAAAATATTTTCTATATTTTTTCAAAACTTCTTCCTTACCAATTCTGTAACCATGATTGGCCACAACGAGGTGAGATGCTGAGGGGAAATCCTCAACAAAAGAACTCTGAAGAACAGAAACATCTGGGCAGCCACCAGAGAAGTCTGGCCCACACGGAGGTTCTCAGTCAGGCGCTCTGGAGGAAGCATAAAAAAAGGGAAAAAATGAAATAAAAGTAGCATTTTCCTGAATTTGTGGTGTTTTGGGAATTGAAATGTAGAACCATGGAATGGTTTGGGTTGGAAAGGCCCTTAAAGCCCACCCAGTGCCACCCCTGCCATGGCAGGGACACCTCCCACTGTGCCAGGCTGCTCCCAGCCCCAATGTCCAGCCTGGCCTTGGGCACTGCCAGGGATCCAGGGGCAGCCCCAGCTGCTCTGGGAATTCCATCCCAGCCCCTCCTCACCCTCCCAGGGAACAATTCCTTCCCAATATTCCATCTATCCCAGTTTCTTCAGCTTAAGGCCATTCCCCTTGTCCTGTCACTCCATCCCTTGTGAAAGGTCCCTCTCCACCTTACAGAAGGTGGCAAAACAAAATTCTTTACTTTACCATCAGTTTTGGGCTGAGTTCCTTGCATTGGATAATGTTGGGGTTTTAGTTTAGTCTGTTTTTTCTCTGTTAAAGGAATTTTCTCCCATATGCATGTTGCTAGGGGACAAATAGCTGTACTTAAGAAAGACAAAAGGGGAGTGGGGCGGACCTGGCTACTCCTTTGTCTATACCTGGGTGTGAGTTCAGTTCGCTCTGAGCGTCCGGGGAGAGAAGCTGCAGAGAAAGGAGCTGCTGCTTCTTTCTTTTTTGGCCGTTCTTTCTTCCTGCTGGAAACAACGCCGGGACCCCAAAAGCCGCTTTCCCTGCCCTGCTGGAGACCGAGCTGTGGCTGCCCTGCTCCGCTGCTGCTTCGAGCTTTCGCTACGCTGTAGCCCTGCTCGCCCTGCCTGCCTGGGCCTCCGTGGGTTTTTCCCATCTGGATACATCTCGTCTGCCACCCGGGATTTGCGTTCGTCCCTGCCGTTCCAGCCTGCTGTCCCTGAGAGCCCGGGATCAACTGCCCAGCGGTTTGTGAAGCCTTTGTTCCATCCCTTCCCGGGATCCCAGGGCACCGGTGCCGCGTGTGTCCCGAGCTCGCTCCGGAGCGCCCCCTGCAGCCGCGGGGGAACCATCGCACCTGCCCTGCTCACCGGGAGCCGCCAGCGCCCCTGCCGGCTGCGAGCGGAACTGCACCCGAGGGGAAATAGCCTGACAGCCGAGAAGGCTGGCACTGGGTTTGTGATTGCTGTTACTGCCATAGTTGTTGTTGTTTTGTTTGACTGGTTATATACATATATATATATATAGTAAAGAACTGTTATTCCTATTTCCCACATCTTCGCCTAAAGGCTCTTGATTTCAAAATATAATAACTTGGAGGGAAAAGGGGTTATATCTGCCACTTCAAGGGGGGCCTCTGCCTTCCTTAGCAGACACCTGTCTTTCAAAACCGAGACAGATCTTGGCGCCCAACGTGGGGCCTAAGGGCATTAAGAGATAGAGGTGAAAAAGGAATAACAGTTCCTCGATAACTTTATTTTGTGTGCTGGATATTGGAACCTTGTTAGGCAGCACTATGTGGTCTAGTTTACCCTGGTTCGGGTGGCATGTAGCCGTGGCTATATTCTTCCCCTTTGCAGCTCCTTACTTGAATATGGGTCCTCTGACTAAGGCTACCATTGCTGTTATCCAGCTTGCGTTATGGGTCGAGAAGGTGAGGAATTCATGGGTTTTTAACTTCCTCTGGAATGTGGGCACATGGATAAACAGCTATCACACACTGAGCACATGTTTTTGGGGTTATGTTAACAATGGTACCTTCTGTGAGGAAATGACACCAGGAGAAGTTTTCTCCCGACCCCTCAACCAGTTCTTTGGGCCCACCCCATCAATTTTCGAAGGGTTTAAATTCCCTCTGAATACTAACCATCTGCTGCTGATAGGCCTACTCTATTTAGCATTCAAGGATAAGTTGAGATTGGCTTGGATATCTACCCGGACACCAGCCCCAGAGACTAGAGATCCTACCCCAGAGCCTGATCCTGCCCCAGAGCCTGACATGGCCCCAGAGAGTAGAGTTCCTACCCCAGAGCCTGATCCTGCCCCAGAGCCTGACACGGCCCCAGACACTAGAGATCCTACCCCAGAGCCAGAGCCTGCCACAGCCCCAGACACTAGAGATCCCGCCCCACAGACTGATACTGCCCAACAGTCCACCTCAGAAATGGACTACCCAAACTGGGTGGGGGTACTGGCAAAAGGGATGCAGGAGATGTGCCAAGAGATGGGTCAGGTGCGCCAGGGGATATGCCAGGAGATGGGTCAGGTGCGCCAGGAGATATGCCAGGAGATGGGCCAGGTGCGCAAGGAGATGTGCCAGGAGATGGGCCAGGTGCGCCAGGAGATATGCCAATTGCTAAGGGAATACACCTCCTCAGCTAGTGAAAAACCCTCTCCCTGCCCCAAAGAGGGTGAGTCCGATGGTGCAGCAGTGGAACCCACGGATGTTACAACCATCCAGGCTTCAGCTGAACCACAAGGACAACCACAGCCAGCAGCAGTCGCCCCTGTGCAAAGGAGGAAGTATAAGACCAAATCAGTACGACCAGTTAATGATGATGGGCAACCAGGGCCCTCACAACCAGCAGGAGAGCCAGAGCCAGAAGTCATCACTGAGTCCCTGTCGCACGACAGTCTCCGTGCTATGCGAAACGACATTGTGCGAAGGGGGCGTGAGCCTTATACCACCTGGCTGCTTCGGGTTTGGGACCTTATGGGCACAAGTGTGCAACTGGATAGTGGTGAGGCAAGGTATCTGGGATCGTTGACCCAGGACCCAGGTGTGGACCAGATATTTGTGAGGGAGCCAGGGCCTCTCTCTCTTTGGGAGCGGCTCTTAATGAGTGTGAGAGAAAGGTTCATTCACAAAGAAAGAATGCAGGAGTATCATCATAGAATGCAGTGGAAGACACTCGAGCAAGGGATCCAACAGCTAAGAGAGGTGGCAATATTAGAGGTACTCTTTGGGAAGGATGGACAGCATGATAATGACCCCGATAAGGTCAGGTGCACAGGACAGATGATGTGGAACCTGGCAAGGCTAGGGCCATCACAATACACCACCTTCATTGCAACGATTGATGCTGACAATACCCGAGAAACAGTGGGCTCTGTTGCCAACAGGCTCAGGCATTATGACAGCATGATCAATGGCCCGCTAAAAGCTCATGTCTCTGCTGTGGTCCAGGACCTCAAAGAGGAGATGAAGGAGAAGATGGAGGAGATGAGGGAGGAGATGAGGAGGGTCAGTGTGGCACCAGTGCGAGTCACAGGCCCCCAAGTCAGAGCCCGTCGTCCCCCTGCTAGAGAGAGAGGGTACACCCCACGAGCTGAGCTGTGGTTTTTCCTGTGTGAGCATGGGGAAGACATGAGAAGGTGGGATGGGAAACCCACCTCTGCCCTGGCAGCGCGGGTGCGTGAACTCAAGGAGGGAGGCACTAACCGAGGGGGTTCCGCTAAGGTGAAGGTAGCCTCAGCCTCCCGTGACCGAGCTGCCAGGTATTACAGAAGGGAGGATGATATGTCGGATCCCCTTGAAGGTACCTCGAGCATGTACACCCAGGGAAAGAATGATAACCAGGGCTAGAGGGGCCCTGCCTCTAGCCAGGAAGAGGCACGGGAGAACCGAGTTTTCTGGACGGTGTGGATCCGATGGCCTGGCACATCAGAGCCACAAAAATATGATGCATTGGTTGATACTGGGGCACAGTGTACTTTAATGCCATCGGGACATGTGGGGGCAGAACCTGTATCCATCGCTGGGGTGACTGGGGGATCACAGCAGTTGACCCTTTTGGAAGCTGAGGTGAGCCTGACTGGGAAGGAGTGGCAAAAGCATCCGATTGTGACCGGCCCAGAGGCCCCGTGTATTCTGGGCATAGACTTCCTCCGGAATGGCTACTACAAAGATCCAAAAGGACTCAGATGGGCATTTGGGATTGCTGCTGTGGAGGCAGAGGGCATTAGGCAATTGAACACCTTGCCTGGACTATCTGAGAATCCTTCTGCAGTTGGGCTCCTGAAAGTGGAAGAGCAACGAGTGCCAATTGCCACCTCGACAGTGCACCGCCGGCAGTATCGGACAAATCGAGATGCTGTGATCCCCATCCACAAGATGATCCGCGAGCTGGAGAGTCAAGGGGTGGTCAGCAAGACCCACTCACCCTTCAACAGCCCCATCTGGCCTGTGCGCAAGTCTGACGGGGAATGGAGATTGACTGTGGACTATCGTGCCCTGAATGAAGTGACTCCACCGTTGAGCGCTGCCGTGCCAGACATGTTGGAGCTCCAGTACGAGCTGGAGTCCAAAGCAGCAAAGTGGTACGCCACTATTGACATTGCCAATGCATTCTTCTCCATTCCTCTGGCAGCAGAGTGCAGGCCTCAGTTTGCCTTCACCTGGAGGGGCGTGCAGTACACCTGGAATCGACTGCCCCAGGGGTGGAAGCACAGTCCCACCATCTGTCATGGACTGATCCAGACTGCACTAGAAAAGGGTGAGGCTCCAGAACATCTGCAGTACATTGATGACATCATTGTGTGGGGGAACACCGCAACCGAAGTGTTTGAGAAAGGAGAGAGAATAATTCAAATTCTCCTGCAAGCTGGTTTTGCCATCAAGAAGAGCAAGGTCAAGGGACCTGCCCGAGAGATCCAGTTCCTGGGAGTAAAGTGGCAAGATGGACGACGTCAGATTCCCATTGAGGTCATCAATAAGATCACAGCAATGTCTCCGCCGACCAACAAGAAGGAAACACAAGCTTTCCTAGGTGCTATAGGTTTCTGGAGGATGCACATTCCCGAGTACAGCCAGATCGTGAGTCCTCTCTACCTGGTTACCCGCAAGAAGAATGATTTCCACTGGGGCCCTGAACAGCAGCAGGCCTTCGCCCAGATCAAACAGGAAATTGCTCACGCCGTAGCCCTTGGCCCAGTCAGGACAGGACCAGAGGTGAAGAACGTGCTCTACTCTGCAGCCGGGAACAAGGGTCTATCCTGGAGCCTCTGGCAGAAGGTGCCTGGTGAGACTCGGGGCCGACCACTGGGATTCTGGAGCCGAAGCTACAGAGGGTCTGAAGCCAACTACACTCCCACAGAGAAGGAAATCCTGGCAGCTTATGAAGGAGTCCAGGCTGCCTCAGAAGTAATCGGCACAGAGGCACAACTCCTCCTGGCACCCCGACTACCGGTGCTGGGGTGGATGTTCAAAGGAAAGATTCCCTCCACGCATCACGCCACCGACGCTACTTGGAGCAAATGGATTGCCCTCATCACGCAGCGCGCCCGAATTGGAAACCCAAGTCGCCCTGGGATCTTGGAAATAATTACGAACTGGCCGGAAGGTGAGACTTTTGGGTTATCTTCTGAAGAAGAAGAGGAGCAGGTGACACGTGCCGAAGAAGCCCCACCATATAACGAGCTACCAGAGAGTGAAAGACAATACGCCCTCTTCACCGATGGTTCCTGCCGAATTGTAGGCGCTAGCCGGAAATGGAAAGCCGCTGTATGGAGCCCCACACGACAAGTTGCACAGGCTACTGAAGGAGAAGGTGGATCGAGCCAATTTGCTGAGCTCAAAGCTGTCCAATTAGCTCTGGACATAGCTGAAAGAGAGAAGTGGCCAAAGCTCTACCTCTACACTGATTCATGGATGGTAGCCAATGCTCTGTGGGGTTGGCTGGAAAGGTGGAATAAGGCAAACTGGCAGCGCAGAGGAAAACCAATCTGGGCTGCTGAAGAGTGGAAAGACATTGCCACTCGGGTAGAGAAGCTATCCGTGAAGGTCCGTCATGTAGATGCTCACATCCCCAAGAGCCGGGCTAATGAAGAACATCGTAACAACAAACAGGTAGATCAGGCTGCGAAAATAGAGGTGTCCCAGATAGACTTGGATTGGCAACATAAAGGAGAACTGTTCCTAGCTCGATGGGCCCATGATGCCTCAGGTCATCAGGGCAGAGATGCCACCTATAAGTGGGCACGAGACCGAGGGGTGGATCTAACCATGGACAGTATCTCCCAGGTGATCCATGATTGTGAGACATGCGCTGCGATCAAGCAGGCCAAGCGGGTGAAGCCTCTGTGGTATGGCGGGCGATGGTCCAAATACAAGTATGGGGAGGCCTGGCAGATTGATTACATCACACTGCCTCAAACCCGCCAAGGCAAGCGCTATGTGCTCACAATGGTAGAAGCCACCACTGGGTGGCTGGAGACCTACCCTGTGCCTCACGCTACTGCCCGGAACACCATCCTGGGCCTGGAAAAGCAAGTCCTTTGGAGGCATGGCACCCCTGAGAGAATCGAGTCTGACAATGGGACTCATTTCAAGAACAGCCTTATAAACACCTGGGCTAGAGAACATGGCATAGAGTGGGTGTACCACATCCCTTACCATGCACCAGCAGCTGGGAAGGTTGAGCGGTGTAATGGACTGCTTAAAACCACCTTGAAGGCACTGGGTGGGGGGACTTTCAAAAACTGGGAGATGCATTTAGCAAGAGCCACCTGGTTAGTTAACACTCGAGGTTCCACCAGCCGAGCAGGCCCTGCCCAATCTGAACCCCTACAAACAACAGACGGGGATAAGGTTCCAGTGGTGCACATGAGAGGTATGCTTGGAAAAACTGTTTGGGTAAAGTCTGCCTTGAGCAAAGACAAACCCATCCGTGGGGTTGTTTTTGCTCAGGGACCAGGCTGCACCTGGTGGGTGATGCAAAAGGATGGAGAGACCCGATGCTTACCTCAAGGGGACCTTGTTTTAGGGTGAACTACCCATGGCTCTGTACTTGTATCAGTACCAGCATGTATATTTGTATATAATTTGGGTAATGCATAGACTTATATGGTTAAAAAAGTTAAGTTTCATGTAACATGTTAGTATGGGAAAAAATTCGGGGTGGATAATGTTGGGGTTTTAGTTTAGTCTGTTTTTTCTCTGTTAAAGGAATTTTCTCCCATATGCATGTTGCTAGGGGACAAATAGCTGTACTTAAGAAAGACAAAAGGGGAGTGGGGCGGACCTGGCTACTCCTTTGTCTATACCTGGGTGTGAGTTCAGTTCGCTCTGAGCGTCCGGGGAGAGAAGCTGCAGAGAAAGGAGCTGCTGCTTCTTTCTTTTTTGGCCGTTCTTTCTTCCTGCTGGAAACAACGCCGGGACCCCAAAAGCCGCTTTCCCTGCCCTGCTGGAGACCGAGCTGTGGCTGCCCTGCTCCGCTGCTGCTTCGAGCTTTCGCTACGCTGTAGCCCTGCTCGCCCTGCCTGCCTGGGCCTCCGTGGGTTTTTCCCATCTGGATACATCTCGTCTGCCACCCGGGATTTGCGTTCGTCCCTGCCGTTCCAGCCTGCTGTCCCTGAGAGCCCGGGATCAACTGCCCAGCGGTTTGTGAAGCCTTTGTTCCATCCCTTCCCGGGATCCCAGGGCACCGGTGCCGCGTGTGTCCCGAGCTCGCTCCGGAGCGCCCCCTGCAGCCGCGGGGGAACCATCGCACCTGCCCTGCTCACCGGGAGCCGCCAGCGCCCCTGCCGGCTGCGAGCGGAACTGCACCCGAGGGGAAATAGCCTGACAGCCGAGAAGGCTGGCACTGGGTTTGTGATTGCTGTTACTGCCATAGTTGTTGTTGTTTTGTTTGACTGGTTATATACATATATATATATATAGTAAAGAACTGTTATTCCTATTTCCCACATCTTCGCCTAAAGGCTCTTGATTTCAAAATATAATAACTTGGAGGGAAAAGGGGTTATATCTGCCACTTCAAGGGGGGCCTCTGCCTTCCTTAGCAGACACCTGTCTTTCAAAACCGAGACAGATAACTAAATTGAAATTCAGACACAGCCTGAAAGGGTTTATAGTGCACAAAATTTGGTCAAAGTGACATTTGAGGAGAACAACAGCTCAAGAGTGGCTGGAACATTGCCATGAAATAATCACGTTCCCAGTTGTATTTCCAAACATTTCAAAGGCCTTGAAACCAAGATTGCTGTCTCTCCTTGCTGAGAACATTTATCTGTTGGAATTCAGAGATTCATAAATTTTGTTCAAAATTTAAAAAAACAGAAGCCTGTGCTGGCAAAGAGGTGGCTTTGCTTTCTTGCAGAATCTGTATCATGGAGTGGTTTGGGTTGGGAGGGACATTAAAGATCAGCCAGTTCCATGGGCAGGGACACCTCCCACTGTGCCAGGCTGCTCCAAGCCCCAATGTCCAGCCTGGCCTTGGGCACTGCCAGGGATCCAGGGGCAGCCCCAGCTGCTCTGGACCAAGGGATCTGTGTTGCAGCTGAAGGGAAAGGCAGGGATGAAGCCTCACCTTGGATTAGGGGCAGGTACAGGTGGTACTGGTCGATCTCCCCGCTGAAGACAGCGAACGCCTGTCTCTTCAGCAGCATTGCCTTCTGCTCAAAGCTGGGGTACAGCTTCAGGGCACTGCTCTGCATGTCTGCAACACAGAGCAGAGTTAGCTACCCCAGAAAAACTGCTCGGGTTTGGGGCTGAAAGTAATCCCTGTGTTCTGAAATCTTCTACAGAGGAAAACTCTCTCGGTCACTGACCATGAATTTGTGTTGTAACCTCTCCATTATTCCTTTAGAAAGGCTTAAAAAGAGACTGAAGCTGCTTGAGGCCAATTTAAGGGGTCCTATCCCATCCTTTCCCTCAGGATTTGTTCTTCCACACTCTCCTCAAGCCTGAATTAGAGGTCAAAGCACATTCATCCAGAGTTTGCTGCACTGCTGCTCCACCTTCCTGCAGCTCACGGCAGACACCTGCAGAGTTTGGGCAGCGTTTGCCAAAGTCTCCTCCTGGAAAAGGTCACACTCAGACAACTCAAAATTAGGGCAAAATGTGAATGTGGGAGCACAGCAAAGCCTCCTTTGGTGTGTTTTAGACATGACCAAAATCTGGACTGAACTCAGCTTTAGCTGGGAATGAAGTTAACAAAAAGGTCAATTATGCACAGTCAGCACTTTATGGATACAGCAGGGTATTAAAAATGCACCCAAGTGGCTCAAATGCAAAAAGGTTACAAATTGAGGTAGAAATAAATCATCAGCAGCTGATACTTACTCATCAAATCCTTGAACATCGTTTTCTCATGTGTGAGGAGATGATCAATGATGGATCTCCAGCTGCAGGAGAGAAAGAAGGAATTAGATATCCAGGGAAAGCTGTGGTGTGGGTTCACCTCAGAAATGATTTGGGTCAAACTTTTTATACAAGGAAACAGTTTCCCAACAGGATTCATGTGCAGACTCTTATCTGGGTTAACAAAGAATGAATGGAGCAGAATTAGTGGCAAGACCCATTTTTAACATTATCCCATTCCATAAGAAAGCACTAAATGGAATTTTCTTCCCAATTTTAGTCTTCTCCTTTAAATCCTTTCCTTGCAAACTCAGAATCCAAGCTTGGAGTGGTACAACCCCACGTCTTACTGAGTGCAGGAAGTATCCATCTGGAAAAAAGATGGATCCATGTACAATTCCAGCACTTCTTTTTTCCAGGCTCTCTTGGTGTAGGCGTATCCACTCAGGGAGCTGAGCAGCTGAGCACCAGCACGGAAACTGGGAATGTTGTAGGCACTGGGGAAGAGAACAAAAATGATCAATATAGGCTTTTCAAAAGTTCAGGAATAGATTCCAACTGACAGAAGGGTTGGTTTGAATGAGATTTTTAGGAAGGAATCCTTCCCTGTGAGGGTGGGAAGGGGCTGGGATGGAATTCCCAGAGCAGCTGTGGCTGCCCCTGGATCCCTGGCAGTGCCCAAGGCCAGGCTGGACATTGGGGCTTGGAGCAGCCTGGGACAGTGGGAGGTGTCCCTGCCATGACAGGGGTGGGACTGGATGGGATTTAAGGTCCTTTCCAACCCAAACCAGTCTGGATTCCATGCCCTGTGTCTCCACTGGATATCATCCATCTCTCCCACACCTGTGCTTTTGGTGAAAAACCAGGAAGGGGATAGGGAGAGATGATTCTCTCCCTGCTTCCTGGTGGATCCTGGGATCTGCCCATGCTCTGTTGCCTCATCCCCATTCCCTGACAGGCACAGAAAGGGAGCTTTGAGGGAAGCCCAGAATCCCAGGTGGGGAACCCCCACAGCTGAGCAGAAACTGCTGGCACAGAGCTCCAACAACAACAGGTTCAGCTCCTGGGGAAACACAGCTCAAACCTTGTTAGAATGGAAACAGGGAATGGAGGAACAAGGGAAAAACAAGTGTCAAAAAGATCAGACAGGGAAACCCCAGGAGCAGAGAGAGGCTCACCTGTGGTTACGCAGATACGGGAACACGTAATAGAGCAAGCGGGAGATGAGGGGCACGGCCTTCTCCTTCTCATCACTGCGGTAAACCATGTCCAGCAGAGAGGCCAGGACCTGCAAAAGGCAAAGGAAAACTCTTCAAACCCACAGCTGGCACTTCTGGCCAAAGGGGAAAGCCTGCCATGTTTCAGGCTGGAAGTTTGGGCAATGGAATGGTCCCCAAAAGATTTACACTCCCATTTTATCTACTGGGAAAATCTTCCTCACCTTAATAACCCCAAAAACCCCCCAGATGAGAGGGTCTCACCTCTGCAAGGAGAGAAAGGGCTTGGACACTGTAGATTGAAGGAGCAGAGGCAGAAACCATGGAAGATGGTGCCACTGTTGTATCTAAAAGAGGCAAAATAATAGAGTTTTCTCCTCAGACAGGTCTAAATGTTGTTGTTTCCTAATTTGCTGCCCAAACAGAACATTTATTTGCACATTGGTGTTACACTGAAATGTAAACTCATGCAAACCCCACATCATCAAACCCCTCGTGCTCTTCAGTGCCTCCAGCAGCGGAGAGGGAGCAGCAGGATTCAGGGAAAGCCACGTTACCATTCACATCCTCCACGTTGAATTCATCTGGTAAAATCTGAGGCTGAGCTTTCACTTCCAAGTTCCTGCTCAGCCAGCTGGTCTGTTCCAGGGAAGAACCAGCAATGGTCCCCACAGCCTCCAGGATCTTTTGGGTCACCTCCTGTAACATAACCAAAGTGGCATCAGATGAACACTTGGTGTGTTTAATTCCCAGGGAAGTGAGGAGCTGCAATGAAACCAAATCCCATCCTATCACGGCATCCCGCAGTGGTAGGGAGGAGAAGAGAGATCCAACAGGCAGAATTGTGCAGCAAGATTCATTTATTTAATTATTTTACAACTCTTTTATAGACTTTTTTTCTTCATAGTCAAATTGATCAAAGGATCAGCCACTCCTTGGGGTGATTGGCTAAAATCCTAAAACATCCACTGTCAAAATATTTTTCTACTGTACCATAAACAAAGCTCTGCAAGGTCGCAGGTGTTCATAGCTTATGGAACTCTGCTAATATCTTCAGTGAGAGAGAAAAGTATCCCACGGGACTGGAAAGAAGCAAGAGAAGTTCTTGCCAGCTGCATATTTGTATCCACACCATCCAGCCAAAGCAAAGCAGAGGCTGTAAAATGACACCATTTTCTGTCATTGCTGCCATTTTGCTGGCAGGACTCTGAAGCAGAAGGGGAGATCGAATTTCTCTGTTGGCACATGAAAGTCCTGTAACCACAACAGCTCCTCACAGCCAAAACCAGCCAGGTAAGCAGTGTTCAAACTGTCCTGGTGAAATCAGGCAGTACAGGAGGAGAACCCTGCTCTGCTCCACCCTTTCTTTACACAACAGCTGAGGTCAGTCATTCCCATTGCTCCAAGGGTAATTAGGCCACTGATTTTCCTAGACAGCTTGGAGATTTCAATATTCACACACAGGACATGAACTCATGACATCCCACTTGTGTTATGAGCTCAGTTCTGAGAAAGATCATAATATTGCACAGTGAAAACAGCTTGGAAAAGATTTCAGGTATTTGGGGCAAAATTCTGTTTGTCTCTCGTGTTGGAGTCTCCCCTGTTCACCAGGCCTCAGCCAGAATGTGTGGATGCACGTTCAGGCATTCCCAAGAGCACAGGAATGCAGGTACAAAGGGCAGATCAGGTCATCTCCACTTTTCCTCACCTGAACAGTGCCAGGTTTAGGAACTCAAAGGTAAACATGAACCCACTGTACCTGCAAATCTTTCTGGTCCTTTTTGTTTTCCAGGGTGGGTGTCCTTGTCACAAAGTCATTCAGGGTGCTATGGGGAGAGCAGAGCACTCTGAGTTAGGAATTGCAGTGTAAAACCTCTGTAAGACTTCTCCTCTCTCATGCAGTACCTGAGGAGAAGGAAGTGTCCAGGAGGAGCCAAGTTCAACTGCACAGACTCTCTGAGGAGCCCTAATAAGGGCTGGAAGTTCTCCTGCAGGGCTGGGACAGGGAGTCTGCAAAAAAAATAAAACCAAACCACACCTGAGTGAAGGTGGAGTTAGGGAAAGAACAAAAAGCAACACACAGGGGTAACTTGGTGGCCTAAAAGCTTCAGGATCAGTCTTTGGGATCCTGTCCTTGCTGACTGTCAGTGTCACTTCCCCTTCCAGTGTCACAGCCCTGGCACTCTGTGTCTGTGTGTCACCAACCAAGTGACAGCACATTTCCTGCAGAGAAGTGTTCTGGGACATGAAGATCAGAGGAAAGCAGAAATGGCAATATTGGCTGTTCTCTCACTGGAGTCAAACAGAAAATTCTCTTTTAGCAGGACTGAATTACCTCTGAATGAAAGCATAACTGAACTGCAGCACTGGGATATCCACAAGAGAAGATTTCTGGAAAAGAAAAGCAAACCCACATTTATTTGCCATCAGAAGGAAAAAGAAGATCCAACCTGACCTTGGACACTTCCAGGGATCCAGGGGCAGCCCCAACTGCTCTGGGCACCCTGTGCCAGGGCCTGCCCACCCTCCCAGGGAAGGATTTATCCCCAATATCCCATCTAACCCTGCTCTCTGATCATTTAAAACCATTCCCCCTTTCCCATCACCATCTCCTGATATATTCCAAAGAACCTACTCATTGTGGATCAAACCACATTGTGGATAACAAAACTTATTCAGGAGCAAAAGAGAATCCCCACATTGAAAAGAAAACCTTCCTAACAATGCTTTAAAGACCCATTGGAACAGATCCAGGGTGGAATACATTAAGAAATTGGAATTAGCTTCCTGGTTACCTCTTCCCCCTTGATTTGTGCTGGTTTCTTGACCACCTCTTTGACCAGATATAATATGGTGTCAGTTTTCAGTGTATTCAGGGCACAAATTAAATCCACAAGGATAAGCTGAGATGCACTGGCCACTGGGAGAATCTGACAAAAGAGAACAAAACAAAAGACACATCCCTCAGACCAAACCAGCTTTTTGTGTGATTACCCAAATATCAAAATTAAATGTAAATTACAGAGGTTAAATCAAACACACAGCCCTTGCCATATAAAGATCTTCTCCCAACACCTTATGGAAACATCTGGATTCTGCTCCAGTAAAAGCAGGAAAGAAAAAGGTTCTGCCCAGAATAAATAATGAGTTACAGAGAAGACAGCTCTCACTTTCTCTGCAAATTGATTCATGGTCTTTAAAATATAATTGTCCAATTGCAGTCCAGTATTGAAGAAAAAAAAGGCTTTTGCTCTCAGATTTAGAGTGCCACGGTGTGGGTTTTATTTGACTGGTTATTGAGGTTTAATTGTAGTCCTGATGCTTTTTCTAAATAAGAGCATCTCAGATTTTTCAGTCATATATGAAAACCCCCAAAGAATCTACAGAGCTGAGAACTGACCCTATAAATGTAACATTTGCCTTTATCTAGGAAATGGAAGGGTGCCTTTCTTTAGTTTCACCTTGGTTTTACTGTGACTCCTGTGAGGTTTCTTGCTGTTCCACACTGCTGCAATTGCTGCCATCAGCTGGATTCCAAGTTGTGCTGTCAAGGGATTCAGGAAATCCAATATTTTTGTTCTTAGTGTCTTTAAAGGGGAGAAAAATAACTATCAATGTAAGGCAAAGGCCACCTCCTATCTTATAAAGCATCATTTCTTTTCCCAGGATATACAGAAAATAACAACTAAAGAACTCTGGGTAAAATGCACTGGGGAGGATGCAGAGATAAAAAAAATCAGCATTTTAAAAGAGCTCCTACTTTGGTTGCTTTAAAGTAGACTGAAGAGGAGCCTTTAGTTGTCCCAAAGAAGTCAGTTGGTCTTTTTTGGGAGTCTTCTCTCTTTATGACACTCCAGAGGAGGGCCATGGTGTTCATAATGCGAGGCAGCTCTTCCAGGATGGCATTCCTGGCATTCCTCAGGTTGGCAGGTTCAGCTGAACAGGATGACTGGGAAAAAAACCCCAAAAATATCAATATGAAAATAATTTATTATGCACAAGAGCCTAAAAATTGTAGGGAACACATCAAAACATCAACTCAAGAGAAAAGAAAAGGTTGTTGATGACAGAGGACTGATATTTGCATCACCATGATCGTCATGAATAACGATTTAAAATTCACTTTGCAGGCTTCAAATGCAGAAAATGAAGCTCAGTCCTTCCACTTGGACTCAGTTCAGTTCTTTGGGTGTGCTATGAGGCCTCTCTGAGGTTATTTTCTTGTACAATTCACTGCTTCTATTCACCTGGAAGGAAAAGGGAAGTGCCTCTGTTGTCAGGGGATTCCCATGTACCTTTTTTGTTGGATTGGGATGATCCAGAAGACAGAAGTGCCCAATGGTTGTCAGCCCTTCCAGAAGGGTGAGGGGATAATCAGGAGTCACGTTTTCTCTTTTAGAAGTTAAGCTTTGGAGGGGGGGAAAAAAAAACCAAACAGGTTAATAAGTCGAGAGGTATTTCCTTGATTAAAAATGCCACTCCTGCTTCTATTCCCTAGCTAAAACTGGAATGAATATCAGAAATATCAGGTCAGGAATGTCAGGTCAGGAATATCAGGTCAGGAATGTCAAAACAAAAGGATCCATAAAACTGGGAACTTTTATACTTGGATGGAAGGCAGAGGGGGACAGAAGTACCACAGCTGCTGCTCCTCTTTCCTCTCCTCCTCCAGCTGCTGCAACAATCCTGCTTCCAGCTCACTCTAGGGACAGGTGCAGCAGGAATTAAGGATCAAACCCTGGGAGCCATGGAGCTGACCCAGGGAGTTCCTACACACTCACTGCTCTGTGGTGAGGGGAATTCTCAGGATAACAAATCCCCCCCGGTGGCTCTTACCTGGCAGATGTTTTGGCAGAAGTCTTCACAGCTTCATTTTCATACTGCTTGACAAGCTCGTCCAGGTTCTTACAGATCTGCACCACAAACGGGGCCACGGTCCAGCCTAAGGACTTCCCAAAATAGGGCAGGGAACTGGTGACCAATCCTACCCACGTGGGATGCATCCCATGGCCATACTCTGGTTGGAGCCCCCTAACCACAGCAGAGACAAACAACCCCTGGGAAGTGATGGGATGGGGATACACGTATTGCATGGCCCCAATGGCCTGCTGGAAGTTCACAGCCTGCCGCCACTCCTTGGAGAGGTCAGACTGGTTCTCCTGCTCCTCAGGGCTCTGTCCCAGGTGGTGCTCCAAGACAATCAACACCTGCAGGAGCTTCAGCAGCTCAATCTGCAGCGGGTGCTCACTCCAGATCTGATCATGGCCAAAATTGATCAGGCTCTCCTCAAAGAGCTCCTCCTGGGCCCCGTGGTGGGCGCCATCAGCCACGAGCAGCTCGTAGCGTTTGTGGCTGACGTACATGGACGCCGACAGCGAGAGCAGAACAAACTCCTGCACTTTGCACCTTCCCAGCAAATTGTGGATGAACTCCACGTTCTTGGTCTCGGCCGCCTTGGCCGCGGTGGCCAGCTGGGCCATCATCCTGATGAGCACCTCCACGCTTTTCACCTGCACATCCCTGTTGCCCAGGACGTCCCTGTGGGTGACCTTCAGGCAGCAGGGGTAGTAGGAGCGCAGGAAGCTCAGGCACAGGTAGGTGAGCAGCTCGATCAGCAGGGAATGGGGACACATGGTGGGCGACTGAGGCTGCAGCTTCCCATAAAAGCTCTGCCCTACGAGAGCTTCCTGGTGGCGAGCCAAGAGGTTGTAGATGAGGTTCAGGTGTGCTGTGGAGCTGGTGTCCATGCTGGTGGTGGCCACGGCCTCGATGAATTCCTTGGGGTTGGTTTTGAGCACCGCCTCCAGCACGGAGAAGGCGTAGAGCACCCGCCGGGAGTCGTAGGGCTGCAAATACAGCAGCATGTGCTTGAACAGGGCCTCTGCCATCTCCTGCTTCTCCTTCTGCTGCTTCAGCAGCCTGCACTGGGTGATTTCCTGCAGCTCCAAGTCCACCTCTTCATCACTGGACAGAGACTCCGAGGCCTGAGTCCTCTCGGAGTCGGCCCTCACGAGGTTGGGCCCCGTGCTGGATTTGGAGCTCTCGGACAGGGAGGCATTGAGGGAATTCCCGTGGGTTGGGGCCTCTCTGCCATCAGCAGTGGCCTCATTGTCCTCGTTGCTCAGCTCCTGCAGCTCCAGGGAAGGGGAGAAGGAGGAGGTGTTGTCACTGTCATGGCCTGTGCTGGTGTCTGCAGATTCCGTGTGCTCGCTGGTGTCTGGATCAGCCTCTGCGTCCTGATAAGATCCATCGTTTTCAGGCTGCTCAGCTTTCAGCTCTGCCTTCTCTGGATCATTTTCCACTTCAGCCCAAATTGCTTCTCTATCCACAGCAGTGAAGTGGCTCAAGGGAAGGTTTTCCTCGGAATTGCTCTCAGAGATGCCAGACTCTTTCAAAGGAGCCTTTTTCTTGCAAAGCCAATCACGAACATAGTCTGAAAAAAATAATTTTTTTCACTTAATTTTCTATTTCACACATAAAATCATATCATAGTCTGGCTTGGAAGGGACCTTTAAGGGTCATTTAGTCAACACAACGTGCTTTATATTCAATAAATCATTTTAAAAAAGGTTTGTAAAGCTACTCTGCTCCAGTCCCATATTAATTGTAATGAGTGGGGCTAAAAAAATGGGCAAGAATTATTCTTAAGGCAAGAATTGTTTCTCTTTTAAAGTGGTTAGAGAGCAGTTCTAACCTACTGCAAAGAGAGCAGGATCAAAACATGAAACACTTTTAGGCTGAGACTCCCTAGGAGAGACAATTGTTTCTATGCTTCCTGAATATTCAGTGTTTGTGGAGATCAGGAGGGAAATGAGAAGGATGGCAACAGAGGGATTGCTTAATTAATTAATTAAAGAGCTAATGTTTTCCTTGATTAAATGCTGTGGGACAAGGAAGGAGTAGATCAGCTCTGTGTTTCTATAGCATCCCTGTGGATGCTGTAATTGCGTGACATTTATTTGCCAATTGACACCAAAAAATCACGCTGAGAGCACAGCCTGGGAACAGGCACAGTGCAGGTGACAGCAGCCTTCTGTACATAAAACTCCCAGAAACTTCTCTGCTGTTTCCTGCTCTGCTCCAGGAAAAAAACTTGGATATTTGGGCTAAATCCCGGAATTGTTAAGGTTGGAAAAGATCTCCAAGAGCAGAGTCCAGCCATCACCCAGCACTGAGCCATGTCCCCAACTGCCACCTTCACACATTTTTCAACACTTCCAGGGAAGGCGACTCCATCACTGCCCTGGGCAGCCCCTTCCAATGCTTTACAACCCTTTCCATGGAGAAATTTTTCCTAATCTCCAATCTAAACCTCCCCTGGTGCCATTTGAGGCCATTTCCTCTCCTCCTTTCCCTTGGCACACGGCAGCAGAGCCCGACCCCCCCTCACTGCCCCTCCTGGCAGGGACTTGTGCAGAGCCACAAGGTCCCCCCTGAGCCTCCTTTGCTCCAGCCTGAGCCCCTTTCCCAGCTCCCTCAGCCGCTCCTGGGGCTCCAGCCCCTTCCCAGCTCCCTTCCCTGCCCTGGACACGCTCCAGCCCCTCCAGGGCTCTCCTGCACTGAGGGCCCAGAACTGGGCACAGCCCTCGAGGGGCCTCTCAGTGCCCAGCACAGAGGGACAATCCCTGCCCTGCTCCTGCTGGACACACAATTCCTGATCCAGCCCAGGGGCCAGTGGCCTCTTGCCCACCTGGGCACCCCTGGGCTCGTGTCCAGCCGCTGGCACCAGCACCCCCAGGGCCTTTCCCAGCTTTCCAGCCCCTCTGCCCAGCCTGGAGCTCCACGGGGTTGCTGTGACCCCAGGGCAGGACCTGGCCCTTGGCCTGGTTGACCCTCACACTGTTGGCCCCAGCCTGTAAATGATACAAGTGTCTCATATCCGTTCCACTTCCAGCAATCCCAAACCTTAAATCTGGGTGGCTGGACATCATCTTCAATTCCAAATATTTTGCTTCCACATCCTAGCTCTGGGATGCCTCTGCCACAAAGGCTCAGCTCTGCTCTTGAATGAAAACAGATCTTTGGACACATATTTCAATTTTCAGAAGTCATCAGGATGAGGAAGGGGTTTGTTTTTGTGTGCCTAAAACAGCAAAATATTCCTCACACCATCACCCATCTGCTCCTGGACTCCTTTTGGCTGCAGACCTAGTTTTGCTCTGGAAGGGATCCTGAAAACAGTGAGCAGTGTGGATCATCTAGGAAAAAAATGAGAAGTGTGGGACAAGATCCCAGAGCAAAGCAGGGAGCAATCCAAACCATCAGGGAGGTGCAGCCACCAGAACAGGAAAGATCCTTCAATTAGAATGATTTAGTCCTGAGCTCTGCCTTAGGCATCACTACAGGGACGGGATGAGCAGGAATCCATGGATCTGATGCAGGGGAACAACTGCTCCCTTCAGCAGGAGCTCTGTGAGCGGTGCCAGCTGTACCTGGGGAGTTCCTGTGCTTGATGTAGCTGATGGAGGTGCGCTGGGTCCGGGGGTGCAGCAGGAGCAGCAGGATGGGCTCCAGGATCCGCGCCACGTCGCTGAGGGACAGCGCCCGGATGAGCCAGCCCTGAGCCGCCGCCCCGATGGCCCCGTCCGAGCAGTTCAGGCTGTCCAGCACCACAAACAGGGACCTGAGGGAGAAACCAGCACCAAGGACAGCTGAAATCCCGAAAAAAAGTTAAATCGAGCAGCAAAATCCTGGCAGGGAACACCCAGAGTGTATTGAAGGAAGCGCCAGCCAATGGCTCAGGTCTGCTCCCAACAGCTTTGGTCAAGCACTTTTTCCTGCACTGAGGTCAGGAATTTGCCACACAAATCCTCCCACTCTGCAAAGCAGCAGATTTTAAAGTTCTTTCCCATGTTTATTTGCTTTTATCTCATTTTATCCCCTAGGAAGTAAAACTAAACTTTTTATTTTCACAAGGAGCTGGTGCTGTTTTCTTTGGAAGGCAAATTTAATTCACTCCAAAATAAAGAAGAGCTGCTCTCCAGAAAAGCTGCTCCTTATTTATGAAGCTCTCTCTATTTTTACAGCAACTTCCTTCACCCAAAAAACCACAGCATGCACAGAGTGCCCTGCAAAGATAAACTCCAAGAAGTGGAAGATCTTCCTTTTGCTCACTTTTTACTCTCCCTACAGAGAGCTCCTCCTCCCCTCAGAAAAAGAGAATAAAGCCCAGTATAATTCAATATAAAAATGCAAATGGAAGTGGAAATACCTGTCAAAGGAGCGATTGTGGGAAGTCACTCTGCTGCCTTGGATCTCTCTGGTCAGGTGCCACATGACAGAGAATCTGAACAGAGCTTCCAGCCTTGTCCCCTTGGCAAGGAAACAAGGGAGATTTAGGGAGGTTTCCAAGTTGGATGAAAATGGGAACACATTGGTATCCAGGCAGTGGTTATTGGTGGAAAGCTTTAAAAAGGTTTCCAAACTTTTATGTTTCAAAATTGCAAGGGAAGGAAAACAATAGCAAAGATTGGAAGTGGCTGGTTGAAGTTTTATTGTGCAAAATGTAGTGTTGGTTGTCAAAGAATTGCTCTGTCATTAAATTAGGGAAGGAAAAGGAAAGGAAATTACTTCATAACTGGCTCACTTAAAATACATCTCATTGTGAAACCAAATACTATAAAATCAAGTTAAAATAAAGTGATTTTACACATATTGGGGCAGTGGGAAATAAAGACAAAAGCTGCAAGTTTTCAGACACTACAGGATTTGGGCTTGAACTAAAAACTCCAGCTAATATGTACTGATAGATTTTGTATCCAGGGATTAAATCCAGCACTAAAACAAATCCCAGGGAATTGTAAAAGCATGGACAGAGCCTGTCAGACACAGCAACCACGGGAGTCAAGACATGGAGAAGGGAACAGGAGGAAATTTGGGAAGCACTGGAACAATTCCACAGTGCTGGAGGGGCTTCAGTGCATCCAGGACTTACTTTATCCCGATCCAGAAGGGCCTGGCAGATGATGTCTTCACAGATATTTGCTGATGGAGCCAGGCAGTGCAGTCTGTAGAACAATTCCACACAGGCAATGTGGTGCTCCCGAGTCTCCTTGTTCAGCTGATTCCAGAGCACACAGGCAACTCTCTAGGGAAAAAGGATAATATTTATATCAATAATTAAGAATAATTATATTCATAATAAGAGCCATTTCTTTCCTGGCCTCCTGTTAGCAAAAGGCATTTCCAAATTGCCTCAGAATCCCAGGATTCTATGAATTAGAGGGTCAGTGTAGCTGGACAGTTAAAAAGGAGAACAAAATGGACACCTGGTAGAAATCTGTTTTCTCTGAGATCATCTTCAGAACTGCAGGAGCAATGGGAGGCAGGGTGACCATCTGCAGCTTCCCAAGGAAAGGGTTGTGGCCAGACACTTTGTACCTCTTCATCCTGTCCTCAATCACCAGTGCCAGGGACTGGGAATGGTTGATGACCTCCAGGAGGGTGAAGATGGACACGTTCTGCACGTAGCAGTCGTTGACACAGCAGCAGATGGTCATCAGGGACTTCAGCCACAGAGGGAAGCTGGGATCGCCTCCTGCTCAGAAGGGAAGGGACAGAAAGGGTTTGAAACAACCTCAGGGTTGGGGTCATACTCCCAAAAATCCTTTAATCAAGGTCACAGGACCAAAATGACTGCCCGGATCCCACTGTCATGCTGACATCGTCAGTATCTCACGGAATCACAGAAGGTTTGTGTTGGAAAGGACCTTAAAGATGGCAAGGACACCTTCCACTACCCCAGGTTGCTCCAAGCCCCCTCCAGCCTGGCCTGGAACACTTCCAGAGATGAGGCAGCCACAACCTCTCTGTGTTTTCTCTACTTCTCCCAGCAGAAAGCTCTTGCAGGACCCAAATAATTACAGGATTTCTGCTTTCCCATTTGTGTTTATTCCCAAGCATTATTTACAGCTGCTGTTTTCCAGCTGCCATCATCACAAACAACCCCAGAGGGCTCCTGATGCTCTTCCAGTAGCACTGAGGCCCCTCATTTCGGATGTATAAATTTCTAACTGAAGTGGCTGACATCAATCCAAGCCATCTTTGCCTCTCCTGAGGGAACAATGGAAGTATTCCATGTCCCTGCCATGCTCACCCATGGAGATGATGGGAATATCATCAGACAGCTGGAATATGGAGTGAGGTGAGGAACAGAACCCGATTTTCCAGTTTCCCACCTCTCCATTCCCTACAAACCTCTTTGTGAGTTAACCCTTCAGGCCAATCACAGCTCCTGCTAAAGCTAAGGAATGAACTGGAATTCCAACAGCAATCAGGCCCCCCAGTTATACAAAATTATTCTTATTTGTTACATTGAACTCCTTTGAATCCTGAGGGTTTGGGAAAAGAGATGATTTTTGCCTCTGTTATGTTTTAGAGCTTCAGTTTTACACCTACACCCATCTTCATCTAAAACATCCGTTGTTTGGGGGGGACACAACCTATGGACAGTAGGGGATGGATATCCTGAAAATCCTGAACCATACAAGGCTGCACAGGCCAGGAGATCTTTTTATCCCTTCAGCTCCAAATTTTCTAGTGGAAGTTTTCCAAAAAAAAGTGAATTTAAAAAGCTTGACAAAATTCAGCTGCCAGACATACCCCAGATGCTGAGGTGGGTGAGTCTTTAATTCACAATTTGCCTTCAACCCTGTCAAAGTGCTTTTTTACTGGCTCTGGCCTTGAAAAGAGCCCAGCTCTCATTGTTTGTATCCTAAAAATGCTCAGGTTGTCTAGGAAAGGAAGCTTTTCTTACCAGGCCCCTGAAACAGAGAGAGGTACAACTGCTCCATCTCCTCCTCCGAGAGGTAAACTGGGAATGTGGTACAATCCAGCAGCAGGTGACAAGCTGCAGAGAAAGCTTCCTTGCAGTCACCTCGGAGGGGTCCCAACACCAGTTCCAAGTCCCACTCTTCCTCCTCCTTTTCCTTTTTGTGACCAGAGCTATGTTCAGAGAGCAGAGGACTGGAATTCTTGCTCCTGAAGGGTGAGCCCCGGGCTGAGAACAGCTCGGAGAGCATTTGTTTCACCTGAGGCACCGTGATTTGCTTGGCATCCCAAGGACTCTTTTTCTTGTTGCCACTCTCAGGTAACCTGTAGCCATTCTCCTTTTTCTCCTTCCCACTCAGATTTATTGCTGCAATCCCTTCGTTACTCATTTCTTGGAGCTGCACCCCAAAAATATAATTGCTGGAAAACTTGGCCACCAGCTCCTGGATGCAATAGAGAGTTTTCTGGATGCTCCCTCCTTTTTTCCAGACATCATCCCTCTCCAGGGTCACTGTGGGCACCCCCAGGTGCTGGGAGAGCTCTGGGGAGGAGGCACTCAGGCCAATGCCACTGTCCTCTGACTTGAGGGGAGGGAAGGGAGCCTCATCCTCCTCCTGCAGCACAGATTTGGTCTCCAGGGTTATATCCACATCTTCCTTTGGCACTGGGCTCTGGAACAGTGATACGGATGTGGTTAATGTGGCACTGCCAACAGAGATTTAAACTGGGGAACAGCAATGACAAAAAAACCTCCGGTTTGTGATTTCCAGGATCACAGTTGTTTGTAAGCAGCTCCATTCACTTCCCTTTAAAACCCAACAAATGTCTGTATAAACCTCACACACTGACTCATCAAACAGAAACTTAGCAGAGGGGTGTGTTCCCTTAAAAGCAATTTCCCCCCAGAGCAGTGTTCCATCTGTTGCATTATTCCTGCTCAAATGCAGGTACTTGTTCTTTGGCAGGCTGTGCTTGTGGGGTTGCTTTATCCCATTTATTCCTCATTCCTTAGCATGGTCCTTTGCACACCAACAATGCCCCATTGTGTTCCACTGAAATATTAATTGAAAGCCCTGCAGACCTAACCAGCTGTGAAGCTGGGCTGCATTTGGCAGCTCCAGGTTTTAGCTACTGCATTCTGTTTCCAAAACCATTTCGATCCCGTCCTTCTCAGGGGCAGAATTATAGCCCCAGTTTGAGACAGGACTGAACTCCTTCAGTGCCACAAATAACTCAAACAGGCCACAACTGAACACCCAGTGAGAGTAACAAGGCATCAAAGTGCTGTGGAAGGAGCCAAAGGGGAGTTTCAAAAAATCTTTACTGTTGCAGTTACAAATTTCATAGAATTACAGGTTTGGGTTGGAAGGGATCTTAAAAATGATCCAGTTCTACTCCCTGCTAAGGGCAGGGACACCTTCCACTGTCCCAGGCTGCTCCAAACCCTGTCCAGGATGGCTTTGGACACTTCCAGGGATGAGGCAGCCACAGCTTCTCTGGGAATTTCATCCCAGCCACTCCCCACCCTCACAGGGAAGAATTCCTTCCCAATATCCCATCTACCCCTGCTCTCTTCAAGCTTCAAGCCCTTCCCCCTTGTCCTGTCCCTCCATCCCTTGGAAATTGTCTCTCTCCATCTTTCCTGTGGCTCCCTTCAGGTGCAGTTCTCATCTAGGCTGAAGGACAATTAGCATTTTAAATTATGTCCCAAAGTTATTTAAACCAACAGTTTTAAAGGGTTTTAACCATCTCTGAGGGGTTGAAAAATCACTTACCCCATTGCCACTCCCTGTCTCAACGTCCAGGTAGGAAGGGGGCATTTGCACCTTGCTGAGCACCTTAAAACAGGTCTTTAAGGCATGGGTGAGTTCTGGCAATCCCAACACTTCCATGTTTTCCAGGAGAGACTGCACCATGTAACTGAGCATCTGGGGGAGGTACTGGGTCTGCACTTCGGAGTAGAGCTCCTGAAATAAATCAGGAATGTTTAAAGGAGTTCTCACATCTCTTCCATCACTGAGCAGTGATTGATAAACCAGGCTGCCTTACCAAAGGAATCACATCCAGCAGGAACACCAGCAGGGTGCAGAGCTCTGAAATGGTGGGAGGAGTGCTCACGCTTTCCAGAGGATATCTCATCTCCGTGGATTTGTTTCTGGAGTGAAAGACACATTCTTATGTAAGGTTTGTTTGGTTTTTTTCATGGCAAAATTCTGGTTAAAAACAAAAAGCTTCATTAAAATCAGCACAAAATACTGAACAGCTTTGAGGCAAAGGGCTTCTAACACAGCAGGAGAAAATACTCTGTCAAAACAACCTAAACTCTGTGTGGGATGATGAAGAGCTGCTAATTTTCAGACTGTGTCTCACTACTTGAAGCAGAATCTTCTTTCTTAGAGTTAGAAAATTATAAAAAGGGAGATATCATAAAATCAGAGTTGGAAGGGGCCTTAAAGACCAGTTAGCATCTTTATTTTTCTTCTATAAAGGCCTCTCCACCTCCCCTCCCAACCCTTTTTCCTTTATCTGTTGATTTGAAAGGAATTTCTTCTGTTCCCAGGTTGAAATTTCCATCTAATTGTTTACCTGGTTGCATTCCTGAATTATTTGTGGACACAACTTACAGATCTGGCTGGTTCTACCACGTGGGATGTCCCTTAAAAGCTTCAGTAAATATTATTATCCTTAACAGACAGCTCTGAAGTGGCATTTTTGAGAACACAACATAAACACCTGAAACAATCTTCAAAGCATTTGGTCAGGTAATCCCAGAGGAAATCAGTGCTTAAGGATGTGATCAACAAATTCACTGTTTTGACAATTTCTGAAGCATTTTTGTTCTCTTTGATTGCACTGGAAGGGAAAGAAAAGGAAAAGAAAACCAGATGTCAGTGAGGATCCACATCCCATGAGCTGATGCACTCTGAAATCTCTTTCCCCCTTTCTCTACAAGCTAAAAAAACATTGATTATTTTAAATCAAAGACTAAATCATTCTGGAATAGCTGGAGTTGGAGCATCTTTCAGATGATGGAAATCACAAGGCTGAGCTCTGTCAGCAGCCTGATGTCCCTGTGGTTACTCAACACTCATCACACGCAGGGAACTTAATTTTTTCTCTGCTAATCCAAGAGAAATCCATTGTGTGTGGGGAAAAGGGGAAGTCAGGGAAAAAAACTGATCCCCTCTCTAGAAAGTCATCCTGTTACAAACTAAACCTTCCTTAAATTGCTTGATTTTAACAATTTAGCTTCAAAAAAAAGGTCCAGTTTCAGCTCAGAGTTGAAAACTTGTCTCTACCTTGCCAGGATGTTGCCACTTTGATTGTAGCTGAGTTTGAGATCAGAACCCAGGGTGTCTTTGCAGTAGGAATAAAAAGCTCTAAGAACTTCCAGGAACAGATCCCCAACAACCTGTGGCCCTGCAAGGGAAGGGAAAAAAGAATCCAAGAGTTGTCTACAGAGGGGTTGAAGAAATAATAATTCCAATGGCTGTAACTTAAAATAATTAATTAAATAAATAGTAATTAAAACTATGATAATTTAAAAATAATTCTAATTAAATAATTAAAATAATTAAATAGAATAATTAAAAATTTAAAAATTTTTTTTAAAAAGTAGTGTATAAAGCATTGCAATGAGTGCTTTCAAAAATGAAAAGAACAAGTTTAAGTGACTAAGAACAGCAGAAAAGTCAAAGATTCTTGTGATGTTTAATTTGATGCCTTTAAATAATAGTTGCATCGTTAAATCCATTTCCAAAGGGAGTGAAAGTCTTAATGGCTTAAGGCTGAAGGAGTTAAACTTTGTGTGCTGACTGGAACAGAAAGATTAAACTGGATAGTGCAGTTTAGCTGAATATCCCTGATTTAAAAGGGATTTATTATCCCTTTATTTGTACTTTAGATCAATGTTGATTGTCAGACAGCCAAGCAACACAGCCAGTAGGGCGATGTCTCTCATTTACTTTCTAAATTAGGTGAATCAATACATTTGTAATGGAAACAACCTCTTTGGCAACATCACTCCCCACCCCAAATATTTTTAAATCCTAATAAATTTGTCATGTCACTTTGGTTTAATTCTTTAGTGCAGAAAGGTGAGTTTGCCCTTGAAAATAAGGATGGGCAGAGCCTCATCCTTCTGGTGCTGCATGGACACAACGGGACAGACCCGGCACAGGGAAGAGCATTCCAGCAGACAAACTCCATGGAACAAATGAGGCTGAATATGGAGATGAGGGTGGAAGTGCTTTTTTTAAAGGGCCCTCTCAGTTCAGGGCACAGGATCACAGAATTATCAAGGCTGGCAGAGCCCTCCAGGATCACCCAGTGCCACCCCAGCAGCACCAGCAGCACCCCAAAGCCTGTCCCCAAGGGCCACATCCAGACTCCTCCTGAGCACTCCCAGAGACAGTGACTCCAGCACTCCCTGGGCAGCTCATCCCAAGGCCTCACCACTCTGGCAGGGAAATATTGTTTCCAATCTCCACCCTGAGCCTCCCCTGGCCCAGCCTGAGGCCGTTCCCTCTCCTCCTGTCCCTGTTCCCTGGGAGCAGAGCCCGACCCCCCGGCTGCCCCCTCCTGTCAGGGACTTGTGCAGAGCCACAAGGTCCCCCCTGAGCCTCCTTTGCTCCAGCCTGAGCCCCTTTCCCAGCTCCCTCAGCCGCTCCTGGGGCTCCAGCCCCTTCCCAGCTCCCTTCCCTGCCCTGGACACGCTCCAGCCCCTCCAGGGCTCTCCTGCAGGAGCCAGAACTGGGCACAGCCCTCGAGGGGCCTCTCAGTGCCCAGCACAGAGGGACAATCCCTGCCCTGCTCCTGCTGGACACACAATTCCTGATCCAGCCCAGGGGCCAGTGGCCTCCTGCCCACCTGGGCACCCCTGGGCTCGTGTCCAGCCGCTGGCACCAGCACCCCCAGGGCCTTTCCCAGCTTGAGCAGCTCTCAAGACACTCTGTCCCCAGCCTGGGGTTGTGCTGACCCAGCAGGAGGGCACAGATGTGCATTTCCCTCACTGGGATCCATCCCTGCTCTGCAGGGCTCTGTGGGGTGGCCAGAGACAACCTGGAGAGGGAACCTTGTTCCAGAGCAGGGCCAAGGGAAGGAACAGCCTCCTGCACATTCCCAGAAAACAGAGTCAGGGTCAGGAAGGATTGTGCAGGGTTTTAAGTCCTATTTAGAGCTGGGACAAACACTTTACCTATTTCAGGTTTGTCCAGGAGGCTGATAAGGATCCGGAAGGGTTTCAGATAAGCCTGGTGCTGTTCCTCTGGGTCAGACTCTGGGAATTTCTGATGCAGAATCACAATCAAACTCTAGGAAAAGGAAAACATCCCAATGTTATACATCAGAGACAGAGTGTCTTCTTATTAAGTGCTGAAGTGTTTCCAAATTTGATTTTGTTTAGGACTGACTACAAATGAACTCCAATTTTCCATCCAGGGTAAACAAATCAATGCAATCTTTCCATCAGCTCTACTCAGGGCTGATCTTACCCAGAGAAACATTTTTAAATAATTCAGGTAGTTCAGCCAAGATGCTTCCCTTTGGTTTCCTTAGATTCCATAAGCACATCCAATATTGGGATAAACACAGCCCAGAGGCTTTGAGATGGATGGAAATGTAACCACAGGGACAGAGAGGGAAGGACAAAGCAATAATTGGGAGTAATTCTGGACACAGTTTGTGCTAAAATTTAAAGGATCATGAATTTATCTGGACTATATCTGTATAAAATGGACACCAACCTCAACCAAAAGATCTTTAGAGTATTTTGCAAAGAAATAAACAGCATGGTCTTCAGAAGTGGTGGAGTCTGGAGCAAAAGTGCCACCTTTAATATCAGAGCCTACAAGAAAGCAGAGGCAGGAGGAGCTCAGGGAGCAGCACAGAGCACTGAACACAGGGGATTACACTGAAATTACACTGCATTTTTAACCTTTGTCATTTCCACAAAATGATGAGTTCGAGGGCATCCAGATGTTCAGCACAGCACATAAATCAAAATCAAGGCCAGATAAATGTGGGAATTACTATTTCTTCCAGAAAAATAAGATTAAAATAGTGCCCTATTCCTTCCATCCACTGAACCACTTCACAACAAACTGTGGGTGGAACCAGAATTTATCAGATACCCAGGGATTCAGAGGGAAATAAATTCACCAAGAGAAGCCCTGTTTGCCAAATGTTTCATTGCATTAAGGCACTTACGGCAAATAAACACCATTTTATTTTACTATCATTCATTAACAGCTAAACCATATTATAATTTTAAACACTGATTTTTTTTTTTGCTCTCAAATATCCAGAATATTGAAAATCCCTGGATTTTGTACAGTACCTAGCAGCCATGCATACAATCTCCTGTTGAGGGACATGTCTCTCCTCAGCAGTGTCTGGGTGGCTGCTGACAGGATATAAACCAGATCAGCCCTTCGGAGCAGGATGGTGCTTTCCTTGCAGTCCTAGGGTGGAAAATAAAGTGCTGTTTGTGAGCACTGAAAGGAGTCAAATTGGTGATGGGGTGGGGTTTTTACCTGGGAATAGTAATGTTTTGGGATAAAGGTAACAAACCATCAACAGGAAAATGGTTTGTGTGCTAAAAATCTCGAGAAATGTGACACAGTCTCAAAGGATCTGACACAATTGTGATCATGGAATCACAGGATTGTTTGAGTTGGGAAGAATCTTAAAGATCCTCCTATTCCAAGCCCTTCATGGGCAGGGACACCTCCCACTGTCCCAGGCTGCTCCCAGCCCCAATGTCCAGCCTGGCCTTGGGCACTGCCAGGGATCCAGGGGCAGCCCCAGCTGCTCTGGGCACCCTGTGCCAGAGCCTGCCCACCCTGCCAGGGAACAATTCCTGCCCAATCTCCCATCCAGCCCTGCCCTCTGGCACTGGGAAGCCATTCCCTGGCTCCTGGCCCTCCATGCCTTGGGAATTGTCTCTCTCCAGCTTTCCTGCAGCTCCTTCAGGCCCTGCAAGGCCACACTGAGCTCAGCCCAAAGCTTCTCCTCTCCTTAAGACTTAAAAATCCTTCCTCCATCCAAAACACTGCCTGTCCCACAGGTAAGTGAGGAAACAATGGAACAACTTTTGTTTTAAGTAATATTTTCTACCCTGGTCTTTACCAGAAATAACTTAATGTGGACAATTCCAAATTCTAAAATCCTACTTGAATAAACTCCGTATTTTTTCCACATGACTGAATACTTCAAGCACATCCCAAATATCCCCCAAAAGCCCCTGCGAAATCACATCTTCAGCCTTGGAAGCTGTAAAGACTTTGAGAATCAGCAGAGTCTCCTCTACTCCTAGAACTGATGGGGCACAAGAAACCACAAAATTCATTGATTTTGAAGGTTCAAAATTCAAATTTTGGCAATAACAGAGGTGAGGAGCTGGGCTGCTTGCACAGAACACACCTTCCATGGGACAATCCCAAAATAATCCCCTTACCAGAGCTGTGTAAAATGGGAAAAAGAAGAGGATTGCTTCCAGAGTGTTCCTCTGCACAAGGACATTGGAATCCAGCACTGACACACACAAAGACTTTATCTGTAAAAGGAAAACACAACATTGGAATGACCATCAAATAATCACAGGAAGGAAAGGAAGAAAATCTGGCTACCTATGAACAATATTTTGTTTAAATAAGAGGAAAATTACAGTTTAACTCCTGCACCCAAAATGAGTTAAAACAAACTTTTGTGGCCATTAAAAGAATTGTTAATATTGGGTTTGTAACAATACAGAATGTCCCAGAGTTACAAGATGTAAAACCTCCCAAAATGCAGATATTAAAGTACTCTAATTAATCTTACACTTATTCCATCACTCAACATGAATTACTCCCTACAGAAGATTTCCATTTTAGTGCAAAACTAAAAAGACACTAAATTTCAGAACAGCAAACACTTTGGGAGCTGCACATTAAACACTGTAACCAGAAAAGCTGCTCTTCAAATTAAATGTAGGAAGCAATTTCATATCATGCACCTTTCAGCCTCTCTTATCCAAAAACTGTTAACTGCATGCTATCCTAATTTAATCCAGAGAAAACCCAATCTGCTGGGATTATGGAGTGGAAAATGAACTTACTGTGAGTTTATAATCAGTGCCAAGCATGAATTTCTGCTGTTTGCCAGAGAGTTCTCTGTTGATGTGGCTGACAACGAAGAGGGAAGCAGGGAGCCTGATGGAGGGGCTGCCCAGGACACTGCCCCACAGGGCCCCATAAAACACCTCCTGGCCCATCAGCAGGGACAGCTTCACCAGCAGAGCATCTGTTCTGTACACAGACACAGCCCACAGGAGAGAAAACCCCTTTGTTAGCTGATTCTGTACCACAGGAATGTAATTATATAGAGTTGAGATGATTTCTTTGAATCTCAGGATGGTTTGGGTTGGAAGGGACCTTAAAAACCACCTTGTTCCACCCCCTGCCATGGGCAGGGAAGCTTCCCCTAGACCAGGTGATGATGGATAAATCTCATTGGACAAAAACAATCAAACCCACTCAGTTCTTTGTCACTAAAACAAAGTTTCTGTTCATACACTGGAAACTTCTTCAGGAAATATCTGCAAATATTTAGCTCTGACCAAACAACTGCAGTACCTCTGACTGCAAAAGGTTTATGGGCAGAGGTGTGAAATACTAAATTGGAAGGAATTTAAGCAGATGCTGAAGTCTGAAAGCAAATGTTATAAGTCTGGGAGCTGGAAGTTATCCTAAAAATTTCTATTTTCAAAACAACAGGGTTAATTTTTAAAACACTGGATGAAGAAAAACAAGAGATGTGAAATCCCCTGGGTCCCTGAAGTGTCCAAGGCCAAGCTGGATAGGACTTGGAGCAACCTGGGATAGTGGAAGGTGTCCCTGGCCTTGGAAGGGATTGGAATAGGATAATTTGGATGAGCTTTAAGGTCCCTTCCAACCCAAACCATTCCATGATTCCATGAGATAAAACACCTTGCACACAGGACACCCTGAAATGAATTCCAGGCCATCCCACTGGAAGTCCTGTGACTGGAGGCACATTCCCTGCTCTGGAATACTTTGGTATTTTACCATAAAGGAGGAATTAAAACCTCACGAGAGGAATGCAAATGGAGAAAAGAGGAAAAAGCCCAGCTCAGAAGAGGAAGCATCCTCCCAGTGTGATGTTCTTTTCCATTTCCTTATAAAAAAATCCCTCAAACCAGTTTTCCTTTTCCATTTTCTGTGTGTGAGCGCACAAACTCAGGAATATTTTGAGCAGGAAATGGTGTCTAGGCTGAAGCACAACCTCAGCACTTTGTTCCCTTTCAGGATCAGCAGGAGATGGATTAATTTTAGTCTGCAGTATTGAAGGTTCTGAAAACACTCAGTGGAGAGCCTCTCATGAAAAAGAATTGAAAATTAACCTAACACATCTTCTGTCATGATATTCTTGCACCAGAACCATTGCAATGAGTAAACAAAAGAAAAACTTCCTCATGGAAATTTGTATTTCACCGAAGAACCTCCCATTAAATGAATTTTAGCACAAATACTTCACAAGATTTATGAAATATGTGGTCAGTACCATGTGATCCTGTTTGCTCAAGGCAAAGAGGAAAATGATGCCATCAGAAATGGGGAAGAAAGGTATAAAACCAGAGGTCAGATCTTGGAAGTTCATCTGCAGTTCCCATCAACTCCCTGCTCCATATTTTTGTCAAGTTACATAGAAATATTGGAAAGAATTCAGCTGCTCTCTCATGTTAAAGTATTCAAATAGAATTTATCTCCAGAGCAGTGGTTTGGGGAGTCAGGTGAATTATTTAGGAGTTCAGAGGAGCTTGAAGAAATAGTTTTTATTCTTTTCTCTCAGCACATCTATTTTTAACCCTCCTTTTCCTCTTCTCTTCTCCTCCTGGGATGACAACAGAGGGGAAAGGGTTTTTCTACTTCAACATCTTCCCATGTCCCACAATTCATCCCCCTTTGGAAGCTCTTTTATCTATAGAAATCTGACAGAAATTTCTCGAAAATTCCCTTCAAAATCAAAATACTGCATATTGCTTCAATTAATATGGAATAATTAATCTTACCTGTCATAAATTTCTGATCCTTCTTCCAAGCCAGGCAGCAGCCCAATTACAAAGGCCTGGAGTCCAGGCAGGAGAGACTTTTGGAGAGGGAGAAAATATTTCTCATACAACCCAAGGAGAACAGGTCTCACTGACATTGCTGCATTTGCCAGCAGAGGGAACAAACCAGAGCTTTGAATCCAAAAGAAAGACAAAAAAAATGAGTTGATTAAAATAGATTGAGATGGTTATGCCTTAGAAAACAAAATTTAAATGACTTGTACAAGAAAAAATCCTTGGCAAGCCATTTTATGCCTTAGAAAACAAAATTTAAATGACTTGTACACGAATAAATCCTTGGCAAGCCATTTTATGCCTTAGAAAAAAATGTAAATTACCTGTACAAGAATAAATCCTTGGCCAGCCATTTTGTGCCAATGATTTTGAAGATTATTTCATAGGTTTCTAAAGCCTTTAAGTGCACCCCACTGGGCAGGGCTGGGTGCAAGCACTGGGATAATCTTTTACTGATGATCAGTTTTCTGGGCAGCAGAGAATACTTCAGGTTACTCTGCAGAGCCTGGGGGAGAAAGGAGAGAATAAATAGTTAGAATGTGAAATACAAAATATATAATGACTGAAAGTTAGAGGTTGAGAGGAATGTTGAGAAGAGTTTTAACTCCTAACTGCATTTTGTTACACTGAAACAGCACAATTCTGCATTTGATTTTTTATATAGAATCAGCCATGGAAAATTTAGAAAAGCCTGGTTTGACTCTGCTGAGAGGAGGGAAAAGGAAGTCAAAGAACAGGACTGGGACAGGGTATCCTTATCCTACCTCCAGGGGAAGTAGGGAAGTGACAAGAAGAGAATCTCAGCTTTTAAGGAATAAAGAAAGAATTACAGATTTATCTTTCCTCATAAATTCTCATTTAATGAGTGGAATCATGGAATGGTTTGGGTTGGAAGGGACATTCAAGATCATCTTGTTCCACTATCCCAGGTTGCTCCAAGCCCTGTCCAGCCTGGCCTTGGACACTTCCAGGGATGAGGACCCCACAACCTCCCTAGGCACCCTGTGCCAGGGTGTCCCCTCCCTCACAGGGAAGAATTTTTTTCCTAATAGCTGAAACAAAAATAACAAACCTTCCACCCAAAGCAGACACGGTGAAATGGGACAAAACCCTCTGATCTGGAATTCTGTGTGGCTGCATTCACTAAGTTGAGTAACTCACTGCATTGATGTACAAGTAAATGATCTTTACGACAGGAAATACTTAAGTAAGTTTTGCTGCTGGGCCAGGTTTTAGGAAAAACTGTGCCTCTCTTCTTGGGAAAGGTTCCTCCTTTCCTTGAGCCAGCAAAGCATTTCAGCAGGGAAATAAGTAAGTTTTCTCTTCAAGTCAGAGACAATTAAAAAGAAAAGTTGCAAGTCAAGGGCACTTCAGGCTTTGATCGGTCTGCAAACACAAGCAGATGTTCCAGAGCACGTGGACATTTGGGAGGTTTTCAGGATCAGGCAAATTCTTATCTCTCCCTAAAGTTAAATCATGGCCTTATCCTATGTAATCATTTTTAACTTGAGGTTCTTCTATCCTGCTTGGAAAAGCAGCAGGAAGTGGAATAACCCTTCCTGGAATAAACTCAGACCAGGTCACTTAACCCTGAACACTTCTCAGCAGGAAGGGGAAGAGATAAAATCCATCACCTTTTAATAAGAGCAGCTAGCAGTAAATTTATTCAAGAAGAGAAAAGGTTGAGAGTTTATAACAACAGCAAACAGAAATGTCACCCCATCCCAGCAGACACACAGATGTCACTCAGAGCCACTTCGTTTCCTTCCTTCCCTCCCCCAGGATGGGCAGAGCTGCATTTTAATGGGTAATAAAAACCAGAATCCAACAATAGAGTAATATTGCACATATTTAGCTAAACCAGGTTATATTTGTGCAGTTACCCTTTTTATAACTTTTACATTTGAGACATTTCCCTGTGTGTTACACGAGGAATATTATTTCAACATTAAAATCCTTAATACCTGTAAGAACTTCGAAGATTTCTGGAAAGCTGGACTTTGAAACTTTCTATTTATATTGTTTGGCATGTGTTTGCCCACACCCTCTCTGTATATTTACAGATCTAAAAGGAGTTAATTTAAAAAAAAAAGGCCAGTGGTAAATATTTTCCCTCTCGGTGTTCAGCCTGAACAAATACCATCTTAATATTCCAACAGTTTGAATTGAAATATCAGCCAGGCAGAAAATGGAAACATTCACTGTTTATCATACAGAGAATCAGATCCACTACAGAAATAATGGCATCTCAGCAAATGGCTGGTTTGGCTCCAGCTTTCCTACGGATTTGAAGAAAATAAGAACTCCCTCCCCCAGACATCAGGGATAGATAAGCAGAATATTTAGAATCACTGAATGGTTTGGAAGGGACATTAAAGATCAGCCAGGGATGGGCAGGGACACCTTCCACTGTCCCAGGCTGCTCCAAGCCCCAATGTCCAGCCTGGCCTTGGGCACTGCCAGGGATCCAGGGGCGGCCACAGCTGCTCTGGGCACCCTGTGCCAGGGCCTGCCCACCCTGTGCCAGGGAACAATTCCTGCCCAAGATCCCATTGTGTTAAAAATTCCCAGTTATCCCTGATCTCCCAGCAGATTCAGGGATTTTAAACCACACTCCAACATTTTAGAAGGCTGTGGTTGCCCCAAGAGCCCTCCCAGCAGCCCCTGGCTGCTGCTTTGCTGAAAGGTCCAGGTTCTTCCCAGCTTCCCCAGAACTGCAGAGATCCAAGGATTTCAAAAGGCTTGAAAGGCACGAATTAGCAGAGGGATCTCAAAGTGTTCACTGAAATAAGAGTGACACGATAATAGACAGGTTTCTAAATGCTAAATAGTCCCCTTGAGCTGACAGGCAAAGTCGAGAAGGTGGATTTTTAAATATCCTGAGCTTCCACAAGTGAAAAAAAGAACACAGAAGCAGGATCCAGGAGTGCTGAAATGACAACTTTGGCTGTGAGAGGTGAATAAACCTGAGATCCCATCCCACACCGTTGTTTGCAACACTAGCACATAAGGATGCTTAGAATTTCTGTGAAGTTGGGCTATAAAAAGCACAGAATTGTCTAAAAAGGGAAAACTTGCTATTTTTTGCACCTGTGCCTTAAAATTAAACCACGCACACAGAGCAATATTTGCATTTCCTCAGTTCCTGGTTTAATTCCTTCTGCACTAGAAACCTGTTTAAAAAAATGATAAAAAACCCTGTGCAAATCAAGCAAATATTTTTATTTCCATTACTAGAATTCCAGGAACAGGTAGCATCAATTTCTAAGCTTACCTTCAACTAGGAGATACCATAATTCTTGTTTAAACAACAGTGGTTGTGAGGAGAGGGGGAGAAGGAGAACCTGTGATTCCATTTTCCACTGATTCATTTTCCAAGTAAAAAAAAAATTGCAAACAGAGTTCCAGCTTCCATAGAAATACCATGAATAGAATTAATTTTAAAGGTGGTTGGAGCTGGAGTTCTATTTAAAAAGAGGGGAAAGAGGTGTTTAAAATATCCTTAATCCCGCACCTTGAATTTGTCCATTGGGTTTGGGGAAAAAATAAAGGAACTTCTCAAAAATAGAAATAAAGTTTGTCTTCAGCAGAAGTCTGAAGCTGAGCCAGCAGCTGGTTTAAAGCCCTGGATGTCTGAGTTTTCATATGAAGCAAGTGCTTAATTAATGGCTGCACTCGTTAAATCCCTGCTTGAGAAGAATCCTCCTCTTCTCTCCCTCAATTACAGACGGATTGTGACACTGAGTGCTGCTGTTCCAACAATGAATGTGCAGCTGCAATGAGTTTTGGGGCTTGTTTTGCCTTTCCCTCCAAACAGAACAAGGATTTGGGTGAGATCAGGTTCACCTCAAAGTTCCTGAGGCAAGAAAAGTCTTCAGAACTAAAAAGTCACCGATTTATTTTCTGTTAGCAGTTTGATTTTTTAAAAATTTACTTTGAAATTGCAAAGTAAAGATTAAAACTTGGATTTACAGAGCTGTGTTACGTCCAAGGATAAAAACAGTTTGAAAGTGCTGTTTTCAGAGCAAATACTACTAAAATTACAGATTGGATTGGGTTGGAAGGGACCTTCAAGATCATTTTGTTCCAACCTTTGCCATGGCAGGGACACCTTTCACTATTCCAGGTTGTTCCAAGCCCCATCCAAGCTGCCCTTGGGCACTGCCAGGGATCCAGGGGCAGCCCCAGCTGCTCTGGGCACCCTGTGCCAGGGCCTGCCCACCACAAATTTCAGAGTTTTTAAAAATCCCCCCTTTCCTAATTTCTTTACAAAACCAGGATGCAGAATCCAATATTTTCTACTCCTTAGTTGTTCATTTTGCAAATTGTGCCACTTATCTACTACTTACCTACACCCAGAGTTGAAATTTATGGAAAATTTCTGTTTATAATCAGGATTAAAAATTTGGATTTTCCTAAATTCATCATATTTTTAGCCTCTTAATTGCCTGAAGTTCCCACTACATGAACATTTTATATGCATTTGCTATGTGTTTATACTCTGAATAGAGTGACAGGCATTGTGGATATAAAAACAACGTTAAAAGCACCAGTTTCATTGTCAAACCCACCTACACTGAACCACCACCTGTTTCTAAGTTTAGAAGGCCACATTTCTCCAGCCCAGCAGCTTTTTGATCAAAGTATGAAAGTGATTTCTCACTGAAAATGAAGCTGAAAGCTTCCTTAAAACATTGGTGCCCATATTGACTGCCTGTTTCATCCGCCTGTGTGCATCTGCTCATTATATTCTTATTATAAATATTACTTTCCACTGTTTCTCATTTCCCATAATGTTATATTACAGCCACATTATTCAAAATAACCCCCCTAGATCTTTCCCTTATCAACTTGGGGTGTAAAATAAACGAGCCAATTCTGCCAACTCCCTCATGCTCACACCTGGTGCCTGCAGTTCTTTAACTCTGAAGGGGAGATTCATCTCACCTGACCTCAGAAACCCAAAAATCAGCCAAAACCATGGGTAAAACTGCAGTAACTCACCTCAGGCTCCCCATAAAACCCATGAGGAACACACACAATTTTAGGATAATGTTCATCTGACCTACTTTAAGGAAGAGATGAGTCACAAAACAAAAAAATAGTTTTATTTTTTTATTCCTCTTCCTGTCTAAAAGCAATTCAAGGTGAAGCTGTCTGTGCTGAAGTCGTGTCAAGTCAGATAAAGCTCATCTCCCTTAAATGATGAAATAAAATCTCTCCAGATCTGCCAACTGACCCTTCTGGCTGAGCATTCAGATGTTGCTTCCCTGGTTCTACAAGTCTCCACGAAATATTATTTAGAGCTGTGGAAGCAACAAAGAAACTGAAAAACAACCTCCAGTTTATCCTGAGTAGAACCATCATGGTTGGAAGAGATTTTAAGATCATCAAATAACAACAGAGAAGTAGCAGAGTTGTTTCTCTTCACCAACCTCCATTTTTTTACCTCATTTTTAAGGAGTAAGAGCCTGTCTTGCTTTCTCCAGACTTTGGATTACCTGGAGGGTGATGCCACTGAGCTTTGTGGAAATAAGAGAGTGTTTGTGTGTCTTAATAGTGCCTGCAGGAGAAAAAGCCTCAGAAAATATTACACCCATAGAGGCAAGAACAGATTTCACACTGCTCTGGGAAAGAGCTTCGGAACTTCTTGATTTCTTGTGTTTTGTCCTTCCCTTTCTCAGCAGTTTCATGTGTGATTATTGTCAGTTTTCCCTGCACACAAGTGACCCCCAGGATCTTTAATATAACCACATGCAGTGTGTAAAAGCAATTTTCTCACTGAGATCCTGCTGATCTCTTCCCTCCTGCTCATCCACCTCCCCCACTGACTACAGGAAAAAAGAGGTTTTCTGTCAGAAACTCCAACCCTGATAAAACTCAACAATAATATTTCTGTTTGAGGCTGTAGGAGACCCAGGAGTTCAGGGAACAGTTAGTGACATCTTCTTTCCCAGTCTTCCTTTTGGCAACACCTTCCCCTGCCACACCATCCTGATTTTCAGATAACAGACAGGGATGAACACTGGGGATGATTTGCTCCACCAATTCTTAAGCTCTTAAAAAGATTAAATCCATAAAATCCCACAGCAGATGGACTGCTGGATCAGCTGAAAGCTTTTCCCTTGGCTTCTCCTCTGCTGCCACATCTTTTGGCAATTCTGCACCTCAGTAAGAGTCTCAGGTAGGTGCTCACCAGTTCAGTGTGTTCATCTAGATCAAGAGAAAAGATCAAAGCCACCTCTCACTCTAATTATTTCCTATTCTCCCTTTTGAGAAAAGCATTTTGAAGGTCTCTGGCTCTTGACTCAACAGCAATCAGGATGAAACAGTGAAGGCAAAAATATGGAGCTCCTGTTCCAAACCAATATTTCTTTCTGTCTGTCTCTCTCCATGGTCATACAAAAGACACCACCAAATTTCCCCAAATCTAAGGGGAGGGCACAGTCAAGTAAATGTGACCTTTAAATACAAGCTTTGACTCAGAAAATATTCTAAAACTGGTCACCTCCTGTTTTCTAGAAAAGCTTTTTAGCTGCTCTAGAATAAGTAGCAGCATTTTGATGCAAAAATTAAACTAATTTAGCAGCATAAAGACAGCAAATACCATTTGCAGGAAAGCTCTGCTGCTTTCACCAGAATTTCTCACATTTATATAAAAAATACTGACTTAGCTCTTTCCATTATTTTTCTTGAGTGAATTTTCAATTTTTCCAAGAGCTGGAAGCAACAGAAAAGTTCATAACAATACAAATCTCACAAACAAATAACAAAATACTCCCTTCACACTGTACCTTATTGAGTTTGCCAAGGGAAGAGATCAGATCTGCCCATTCACTGGATGATTCAAAGTTCCTCAAAGCTTTCTCAATTGCTGAAGAGTAATTCCTGTATCTGTAATCCCCAAGTAAATCCTGCTCTTCTGGATCCATCTTGGGTTCTCATAGCAAGGTGGAACCTCCTGGTAAACTAAAACAGGCAAAGAGTTACAAAAATCACCCAAATTTCAGTTCTGGCACACTTGAGGTAACGATAAATATGCAGAAGCACTGACAGAGCACAAATAACAGGTCAGCAGATCCAAATTTCAACACAAAGTTAAAAATAATTCCCTGGCCATGACTGTAACTCCGCACTGCTCTTCCAAAAGCTTTGCAGTCACTTTTTCCTATTTCTGGAACGTGTTGTTCCCTCCCATGCACGTGGATGTCACACAGTAACAAAGGGAAGGACTCCAAAGTCCCACTCCAAGCGCTGACAAGGAGCTGGGGAGCTGGGAATGGCTCTCATAGCTCATCACCTGGGCTTTGCAAGGCTACCTGGAGCATGGAATGGGAAATATTCCCAATCAAAATCCTGCTTTCCAGAGGAATGCTGCTAAAGGGCTCTCAGCCCACAGCAGAAGGAGCTCTCAGAGCTCTGATCTCAACTTGGCAGCAGCAGATGCTCAAGTACAAGTCCAAGGTGTTGTGCCAAAATGCCAAGCCATGCATTATAATCTTCCTGCATTTCAACAAAAAGGATCTGTATATTTTTATATTTAAAAATAAGCTGTTCTGACCTGATTTTCCTGTGTTTTGCAAGGCATTTAGGTTGAAAATCCAACATACACCTGGTTTAGAACAATGGGAAACAAGCATGGTGGGATTTTCCCTGCTTAAAAACCCTTCCTTGTCTCCTTTGCTACCTCTGACACCACTTCTGTTAGAAGACATAAAAATATTTATCTAGGATATTTTAAATATGCTTAGATTTAGGTTTAGGTCAATCCCTGCTGCATCACTGATGCAGAAAAGAAATCACAGCTCTGTGACAAAATATTTTACATTTCTGAAAGACATCTGCATTCAGTCTCCTGCTGTTAGGACACAAAAATAAACCCAAGCCATCCTCCATATCCTTTACAACTTTAAATATTTTGTAATAAACAACTGTAACTCTATCAATAGAAAGGTTTGGGGAGGAAACTCTCCCAAAATGCTGGGTGAATTCAAAAAAGAGAAAGGTTTAAGCCACCTTTGCAGTCCCGTGAGCAGGATTCAGGCATTGCCAATAAAACCACTCTGTGCCAGCCAACCTGGATCCACCTCCATGGAAAAATAAAATTATCACACAGTGTCATCAGGGCCAGATTGGGTTGGTTGGGTTGGTTTGTTTGGCTACAGAGAGGACTTAATTTTGTTTTTATCAGGATGTTTGCAGTGCTTCTCCCAGCAGAGACAGTGAAATCAGAGAATAACATTTATCTGAGATCCAGCTCTTCTTGTTCCAACAAGGATTTTAAAAAAAGAGAAAGTCAATCCTCCCATAAAACCCAACAAAGTGGAAAAGCTGCAAGATACTGTCAGCAAAACTTAAGAGTAATCTGATACAAACACTGGGCAAGAAATGGAACCCTGTTTCCTTCATCTCATCTAAGGATCTTAACCATGGGATTGTTTCATACTCCTGAGAACAAAGCAGGAGCTGGGAAGTTATTGCAGCAGCTCTCTGCCAAGCCAGGGCTGCTGCCACTTCCATGAAGAAGAGATTTGTCTGGATCACTTAGAATCAGGGAGCCGGTTTGCTGACAGGACACATCAGGTCTCAGGATATTTAATTTGGATTTTTGCAGTGAAAAGACAGGTAAATAGTTGCTTTCCACCCAGAAGAGCAGGGATGGAAGTAATGATTTAGTGTGGATTGATGTTCCTTCCCCTCAGCTGCCAGATGTGAGCAAGGTTTGATAAAATCCAATTATCTAAATAAGGCCAATAGATCGGGTTTGTGCTTGGACACAAAGGCAGGAAAATAAATAATAAAAAAAATTCTTTAAAAGCCAAACAAAGGTCCCCTGTCAGTGACCTTTAGGCACGTATCCCAAATCCCAGGTCACAAACTTCCTTAGTAAATCCCGATGTAAATGATTATCCGTCGACTTCCAGCACTGATGGTGCCAGGCTCTTTTCAGTGGTCAGGACGAGGAGCAATCGCCATAAATTAAAACAAGATATTCCACTTCAACACGAGGAAGAGCTTCTTTCCATGGAGGTGGCGGAGCACTGGAACAGCTGCCCAGGAGAACCATGGAATATGCTGAGTTGGGGAACATCCGTCAGGATCATCCAGTCCAGCTCCTGTTCCTGCACAGACACCCCAACAATCCCAGCCTGGGCATCCCTGGCACGGTGTCCAAACGCTCCTGGAGCTCTGGCAGCCTCGGGGCCGTGCCCATTCCCTGGCAATGCTGTGGATCTCCCCGTCTGGAGACATTCCAAACGCACCTGGACACCTCCTGTGTCACCTGCTCCAGGTGACCGCGCCTTGGCAGGGGGTGGAGCGGGTGATCTCCTTCCAACCCCAGCCATTCCGGGATCCTGCGATTCTGTCCTGGGGCAGCTGAACGGGGGGACAGCGCTGCCCCCTCAGCCGGCTCCCCTGCCGTGCCCTCCCCGCCACCCCGTACCTGCGCAAGGCCCCCGCAGCTCCCGGGGCGCCGGCGGCGACGTGAGGCAGCCCGGGCCGCGGCGGGGCGGGAGCGGCTCTCGCAGTGGCTACGGAGAGCCGGCCCTGAGGAACGCCGGCCCTGAGGAACGCCGGCCCTGAGGAACACCGCCCCCGCCCCCGCCCGCGCCGCCAGGGCCGCAGTGCGGCCGCACCACCGAGCGCCGCGCGGGGAGCGCCGAGGCATCGCCCGCCGCAGGACGGCTCCAGCTTTCCCTGTGAGCCGAGGCCGCCGCCGTTGTCACCCGCTGTCCTTGTCAGGCGCTGTCGCTGTCACCCTTCTGCAGGTGTCACCCGCTGTCGTGCCGCGGAGCGCCAAAGCTCCTAGCGCGTCACCTGCCTCGACCCCCCCCCCACCGTGCGGGGAGATGGTACAGCCCGGCGGGCAGGCCGGGGCTCTGAGCGCCCCCTGGCGGCGCTGGCGGGGCGGCGGCTCCGCGCTCCCCCCGCGGCCGCTCGGCGCTGGGAGAGCCCCGGGATGCACCGGGAGAGCCCCGGGATGCACCGGGAGAGCCCCGGGATGCACCAGGAGAGCCCCGGGAAGCACCGGAGCATTGGCATCGCGGCCGAGCCGCTCCCTTCTCCCGCCGGTGGTCTGGAAATAAGGACAACATCAGCTGTCCCCGCCCCGCCGGGACCTGCCCTGCAGGTAAAGGAGAGTCAGCGCTTCCAGCTTCGTTTCTGGTCCAGCTGGATTTAGGAAAGAGGCGTTTTTGGGAAATTTTTATGGTTTTTACGAGAGGTCGAATGTCGAATTTCTAGAGGGCTCGAGTTCGATGTAAGGAGCCATCTGTTCGCTACAAAAGGCTTGGCAGAAAGTGATTGTGCTGGAGGATTTTTAGTTCTCTGACAGCAAAACAAAGGAACAAACAAAACAAACAAAATCAAAATACCCGTGGGAAGTAAAATGCAGGATCGTGCCCGAAAAGGATTCATACACTGTGGAAACATATTATTTAACCTCGGGTTTTCTTGCCCTTCCCTTTTTTTCCCCTTTGCTATCCCTTCTCTTCCCCTCTTCCCTCCCTTTTACCCTTCCCCTTTTTTTTCTTCCCTCTTCCCTCTTCCTCTTCTCTTTTTTTTTTTTTTAACATGCAGGCAGAAAATCGTGGTTGTTCAAAGCAGCTGGGGAAAAAAAAATCAAGAGAAATGCATTTATTTAGTTATTCAAGGTGAGAGAAGAGAAACTGTTCAGATTTGGATGGATACTGTTTCAGCAAGGACCGCCGATAAGTTACATTAAGTATTAAGTAACGCATTAAATATTAAGTTACATTACATTAAGTACAATAAGTGCATTAACTGTTACATCAGTATGCTGGTTTCTTTTCTTGATACCTGCCTTTCCCCTTCCTAACTAGATTTTAGGAATATCTTTCTAAGCTGCACCAATTCAAGGTTCAGTTCCTAAATTTTAGAATTATTCTTGGAAATGCAAGTCAGAGCTTCTGAGCATGTGCCTGACTGAGCAAAGAACTTGGATTTTTTGGTGATTTCCTTAAGACATGACATTTATGTCCTAAAGTACGGTGTGTTACTTAGGATGGTTTCCAGTTATTTTCTCAGGGGCTGGGACTGGATGATCTTTAAGGTCCCTTCCAACCCAAATATTCTGTGATTCCATGATTCTCCTTCAATGGTAGTGACGTGCCATGAAAAGAAGACCAGTAAATCACGTGTAAAAGTTTTGTGCGGACCGTGATTATTTCATTATTATTTCATCCTTTTCTAACCCTTAAACTTGACACTCAGCAAGTTTGCCAAAATCTGAGAGCAACAAAACAATTCCCACACAACAGAGCTGGGAGAGAAGCGGGAAGGCAGTTTAAAAAAGAGAAAGGAAATAAATAATTGATAAATTTGTGTTGAACAATGCATGCCCTGTGCAGAGCCCCAGCCTGGCACAGT
Source organism: Corvus moneduloides (assembly GCF_009650955.1). Classification (NCBI taxonomy): domain Eukaryota; kingdom Metazoa; phylum Chordata; class Aves; order Passeriformes; family Corvidae; genus Corvus; species Corvus moneduloides. Next base: position 121,614,901 of record NC_045477.1, read on the forward strand.
CTGGCTTGAGCCTGCTGCCAGCAAACAGCCCTCCCCTGGCACTCTGCCCTGTCCCAGCTCTCTTCCCAGGGCACATTCCCTCTTCTAGGGGCAGCAGGGAATGGGTGCAGCTCCTCCTGGACACGCTCCTTCCTGACCAATATGTTCTGCCTCTTGTTCCCACCTCCAACAGCTGCTTCTCCTTCCCCAAGTCGCACACCACAGCTGCAAAGGTGGGGAAAACATTTGTCCCCTGTCCTTCCTTCTGCTCATCCCACTGGAAGTTGTTTCTCATCAACACCTCCATGAGAGATGACAGTGACTCTCCAGCCACCACCTCCCACTTTGCTTCCTCACCCTGACACAGAGGAAGCTGGTTTAACAAAGAGCTTAATTTAAGAATTTGAAATGCACAGAATGGTTTGGGATGGAAGGGACCTTAAAGATCACCCAGTGCCACCCCTGCCATGGGCAGGGACACCTTCCACTGTCCCAGGCTGCTCCAAGCCCTGTCCATCCTGCCAGGGATAGGGAGTCTATAACCTCTCTAGGCAACCTGTGCCAGGGCCTCACCACCCTCACATAAAGAATTTCTTCCCAATATCCAATCAAAACCTGCTCTCTTTCCAATTCAGGCCATTCCCCCTTGTTCTGACCCCATGTCCCTATGGGAAGTCCCTCTCCAGTTCCCCTGTAGCCCCTTTAGACACTAAAAAGCTGCTCTGAGGTCACCCCCTGAGCCTTCTCTTCTCCAGGCTGCATTCTAAGAGAAGTTTTACAGCTCAACAAAACTCTCCAGGATGAATTTAACACCTTTTGTAAAACTTGCAAACCAAGAATTTGGCTCACACTAAAACAAAACCCAAACCAACAAAGCAGATCCTAAACCTAGAATTTGGCTCACACTAAAATAAAACCCAAACCAACAAAGCAGATCCTGAGTTAGACTTAAGCTGGAGCTTTACAGATCACAGGGGATACTTAAAAACTAATTTGTATTTAGCACTGGATATTACGTGGCTGTGGTCAAGGACTCTTCCACTCTGGTCCTTGCATGAAACAACATGTGTTTGGAATGTTTGGAGATGCCAAGCAGATAGACACACAGCTTCTGAAGCTCAGTGACTCAGGCTGCATTTCAGGGAAGAAGAATTAGGCAGGATTCCCCACTGCTGGATTAAGTCTCTTAAAGCTCTGACGAAAGCCAAGAGCCACGTTGTGTTTTGCTGAGATCCCAGTAGCACAACCGGGAGGGCACACACAGACTGGTTTTTTTTTTTCTGTGGCACATCAGGAGGGTTGAGTTACATTGTAGCGGCCAAAACTTTACACAGATTCTATAATTTTTCCCCTAAACCCAAGGCCTCTGAGTTTTTTTCTTCCCAGAGAATAGATCACCATGAGAACTTTTGGCCTTCCCTTCAAGGAGCTCTGGGGCATGACTGATGAGGTAATTCTTCACAAAAACAATGCTCCTGTATGCTTAAAAAAACAACTTATAACCACCCTTTGTTCTGTGCTGATAAGCAATTAATAACCCCACACAATATTAATTTCCAATGTTTATTTCCATTCCAAGGCTTCCCAATCCAACCTATTCTGGGGGAGGCTAATGTCAAACCCAGTCAGGTGAGGCTCTCTGGCATCGCCTCCCTGACTCCTGATTAACAATTAACAAGCCCATTATTGATTTGTCATTACTAACAACAGCTTTATGCACAATTGTTTCCAGCTCCTTCAGCCTCAGAAGAGGTAATTTTTCAACTCTGAGCACATGAAAGGCCATAAGCAGCATTTAAAGCACATGCAGAGCTCTCCACACCACTTACAGTTCTTACTCCTGCTATGTGGAAAGCACTTAATCCAGAATTTATTAAGGAAATTGGCTGTGCAATAAAGGAACTGAGGAACACTTTGTTGTGTCAGGTCTGTAGTTTATTCTCTCTGTATCCAGTGCAGACATCACAAATTCCAGCCACAAACTTAGCTGCAAAAAATGAAAATATATTTTCAAACTTTCTAAGTTTTTACTACCAGAATAAGCCACTTGGATGAATATAAATCAGAAATTATTTATTGATATATTAATAAAACCAACTGATTATGTTTGGCTATAAATGGTGGATCAGTGCTATTTTTTATTTTCACCTAGTTCCATTTAGTTCTGATAGTAAGGAATGTCTGCACAACTGTGATTCTGGTCTTGAGTCTCCCCCACAGACAGATCACAGGAGCTCTAAAACAACCCCATCCTCTTTAGGAAACCCTGTGCAGCCTCAAACAGCAGCTCTGGATCCTGGAAAGATCTACTGTGATGAGAGATAAGGCACCTGTTTCCTCATCCCAGCTCCATGTCTGAGATCCATCCCAGGGGGAGTGGGGAAAGGGCTGGCAATGATGGAATTAGGAGTGAAAGCAGGAAAACAATGTCAGGCACCTTTCCACCCCCACCTTCCTGAGCTCACCAGGGTCTGACAGTTTTGTTACTCACAAACTGGCCATGAGGAGCATCAGCATTGGAAGGCAAAAGGGCCAAATAAACGGGGGTCTCAGCTCCCTCATCTGGGGACTTGGTGGCTTTGGGACCTGCCATGTCTGTCCTCACCCAGCCAGGGCAGCAGGCATTGAGCAGGATGTGGTCACCTTTCCTTTCCTCGTTTAACAACCGGGCTTGGATCCTGGACAAGACCGTGACCCCAATTTTGGACACCCCATAGGCAGTGTTTGGCCAACCCTCTTTCTCATGGACACTTTTCTTAGTGTCTTCTACAAATTTGGTCATGAGCTGCACCAACTCCTCCTCAGTGATGGTGTCACTGCGGAATTTCTGCTGCAGCTCTTGGCTGCAGCCTCCCAGGGCTGAGCTGCTCACCATGCTGGAGACATTCACCACTCGACCTGAAAAGAGAATAAAAACTGATTATTTTCACACATTTTAAGCCCAGCACTGAAGTGGGGCTGCTCCACAGTTCTGGATTCACTCCTCAGGTGAATACCTGTAAAATAATTTGGTGGGTTGTTTTGCAGAGCTCCTGTAAGATCAGAGTTAAGTCAATGTTCTTCTTTCTAATAAACTCCATTACAGAGGTTAATTTAAGGTGTGAATCTGCAAAAGTTTCAGCTAAACCTCCAGGAAACAACCTCACAATCTGTAGGTACACTCACAGTAGGAACAATACCTAGAGATTCACAAATTTAAGGATTTATCTCCCAGCACTTCAGCAAGAGGTACAAGTCAGCTGAATCAGTAAATCACTCGTCATCTCCAAAATTATGTTGCACTGTTTCCCCTCTTTCCTGCAACTTCACAGCCATTCTGGTGGTGAAGTTGGGGATTTAATTTTAAAAACCACAGAAATTAATTCTTTCTGTTAATGACTTTATTAACACAGTCATCCTTCACTTTAGTACAAGAGGACTAGACTGCAACGTTGGCACTGTTTCTTCTCTCCCCAAAATTCATTTACTTTGTTTTTTCCTTCTTCCCTGGGAACTAACAACTTGTTTTTCATCTACTTGACTTTTTTTTTTCTTGAAAACCTCGATGTACTTAAATGTTAGGAGAGACATATTTTATTTATAGCAGCAAACACATCACAGCACCACATCAAACTCCAAAACACTGGTGCAGTGCCTGAGACTGGACAGAATTTCCCATTTAAAAGGGCCAAAATTCCCTCAAAACTATTTCTTTACTTGCTTTGTTTCACTTACCATAAGGCTTCATAAGAGGTAACAATTCTGTGCAAACATTCCTGGTTCCAAAAAAGTTTGTCTTCAGTGTAACCTCAGCTTGGACAGCAAATGGAGTTGTGTCATGTACTGGTCATAAGAGGTGGGAGGAATGGGAAAAAATAACAAAAATCAGAATTGTAATACTGTTTGAATAGAAGTTACCAAGCCCCAAAAGTCTACCTTAGTTGGCATTTTTAATAATTAGAAAACAGGCATATGATGAATCAAAATATATAAGAAAAGCTTCTACAAAGAGGGCAGAGGCAGGATTTGGTGCAGTCTGGCCAAACTAACAGAAATCCCCAACCATCCCCAAACGTGAGCAACACTTGTGTCACAAATCACCCCTGAGGTGACAGATCACAAGTGAAATGTGGGAATTGGAGCCAGGAAAAGGAGCTCGCTGAGGTGAGTGGAAGGAAACCATGGAACTGCTCTGGAAGGGGATGATTTCATCACACAGAAGTGGCAGCTGGGCACCACCACAAGTGGGGAGGGATTGCTGTGGGCTCAGCACCTGCACTTGGAGGGGGAACCAAGAGTTAAAGTCCCAGCATTGCTCCAGGCTCCGTCTGGGCAGGGATGGAGCCACCTGCCCGGACTGGGCAGGTGTTCACTTGTCTCCAAACCCATGATAATTCAAAAGAGAAATAGTAACAGGTTATTATTTGATGTGGTTTTTATTGCAAAACACAGTTTAATGACTCATGCTCACTTGCAAATCACTTACTTGCATTTAAATCTCACATCTGAAGCCAGATCATGACCCATGGCCGGGGTTATGGCAGTAGGAGAGCCAAAAACCTACAGAAGTCCAAACTCTGGCTTCCATACCCTCCCTTCCTTGTGGGAGAGAACTTCCCCACCTTCAAACGCCACTCATGTGTCTAACAGGATATATTGTAACATCTACACTTGATTTGAGGAGCTTTATTAGACAACTCTTCCCAGAGAGGGTTATCCAGAAGACAATCACAGCTCCACCACCATTTCATACAGGAATGGGTTTTGTTGGATTAAGCTCTTTGCTGGATAAGTGCAGCACAAAACCAAAATAACAAAACTTAATGGCAAATCTTGGGATTTGCCAAATGGCAAGTCTTGGGACAGACTGCAATAGCTCACAATGCTACAACAAAGAACGGAAAGCATAAATTCTGGGATGGCAGCAGAAATTTGATGAGGCAAGAAGCAAGCTTGGGTAGAAACACCAATCTGGGAAGCAAGAATTAAAACAAAACTACGAGAGAAGCATCACAGCAAATTCTTAAACAGCAACAGTTACGAGAGGATCCTTTATCACATTCTAAATTGTGTGCCCTGCTGCTGACTCAGTTGTTGTCAGTTTGAGGAACCTCTAGGCTAAACACCTGGAAGTGATACTGTAACTGCTGCTGGAATCTTTGCTGAGCACACCCTGAAGCTCAGACAATTCTATTAAGAGTTGCCCCCTATTAAGCTTATCTTGAACACAAGCAATTTCCCTAAAAAGTAACAGGCAAAAAAGTGACTGAGCTTCAGAACATCACTGCATTCCCACTCCATGAGAAGTTCCCTTCTCTCTTTCAGTGTGAATCCATTGCCTCTTGGAAGGCCACACTGAGCTCAGCCCAAAGCTTCTCCTCTCCAGGCTGAACAATCCCAGCTCTCGCAGCCTTTCCTCCCAGCAGAGCTGCTCCATCCCTCTGCTCATCCTGGTGCCTCCTCTGGCCTCTCTCCAGCAGCTCCACGTCCTCCCTGTGCTGGTCCCAGGGCTGGGGCAGCTCTGCAGGTGGGCTCTCACCTGGGCACAGGGACACAGGGGCACAATGCCCTCCACAGAACCATCAGCCAGACTCTGTCTGGAGCTAACATGATTCTGGATTTCATACACATAACAGAAATGCATCCTTCCACCTTGAAACTGCTGTGTCTTTCTCACTTTCCCAGCCTTTCTGCCCACTGGAAGGTGAAAGGGTTAAATTCTTGCTCAGCACAGCAGGATTTGGGTGAACAACTGGTTTAGAGGTGACTGAATGGCCTGAGAAAGTTCGAGATGACAAAAGCCACCGTGGGACAAAAGTTCTTTTTTATCAGCTGGAGTCCCTGAGCACATAATGCAAAGCCCAAAGCATGGGGGTGGAGAAGAGAGGAAATACAGATCCCTGAGGCACAGGGCTGATATTCCCGATGGTGATGGGCTCCCATGGCCCTGGTGAAACTCCTGGGCACTGAGACAATTAATCCAACCCAGCTCACCTGCCCTGTGTGCCTCAATATTTCCATGTGGTACAAACACAACCCACCAGGGAAGCATGTTTACAGAATCACGGAGTCATTATGGCTGGAAAAGCCCTCCCAGCTCATCAGGTCCCAGCTGTGCCTGACACCCACTTTGTCCCCAGCTCAAAATGCCACATCCAGGCCTTCCTCGGACACCTCCAGGGACGGGCACTCCAAACCTCCCTGGGCAGCCCCTGTCAAGGCCTAACCACCCTTTCCAGGAAGAGATTCCTCCTGATGTCCAACCTGAACCTCCCCTGGCACACTGTTCTCACATCATACTTAAGATGGGAAGCTTGCCCAAGCGAAAATGCAGCACAGCACTGGCACAGAAGTGTTGGCTGCACCCACTGCCCTCTCCCCACAGCTTGGCAGAACACAGGACTATCCCAGCAGAGCACTTCCTACCTTTGAAAGCGATGCCTGCGTTGTTCACCAGCACATTGAGCCCTCCATACTTCTCCTTCAGGAAGTCCCGGAGCGCTCGGATGCTCTGCAGGTCATCGATATCCAGCTGGTGGAAGAGCGGCCGCAGCCCCTCCTGCTGGAGCTGTGCCACGGCAGCCTGGCCACGGCCGGGATCCCGGGATGTCAGGTACACATCCCCCGGGAATTGCTTGCACAGGGCCCGCACGATGGCCAAGCCAATCCCTTTGTTGGACCCCGTCACCACAGCCACCTGCACGTTAGACATTGTCCCCTCGGGACGCGAGCCGAGGTGCCAGGAACTGCCAACAGCAAAGAAAAATTCAGCCAGACAGACAAAACGGCTGTTTGAAAAGGAATTAGAATCATGGGATGGTTTGGGTTGGAAGAGACCTTAAAGATCATCTCATGGCCAGGGACACCTTCCACTATCCCAGGTTGCTCCAAGCCCCGTTCAACCTGGCCTTGAACACTTCCAGAGGCGTGGAGTCCACAGCCTCCCTAGGCAAGTGGTTTTTCTTTAAAATACTGTTTAAAGTTCCACCTCGGATTATGTGAAAGAAACTACATTCCTGTTCAAGACATGTAAATTCCTAAGGGAGCAGGAGGTATTCACAGAGAGATCTGGTGTTAAGTGTTCTGAAGAAAGGCCAGCTGGTGATGGGTAAAAAAGAAGAAAGAAACATCTGGACTAAAAAACGTTAATGACTCATTTTTAGTACTAAATTAACTTTTTGTGGGAGTCAGTTCTTCTGCACTTACACCTCACAGAAAGGCTTCCCATCTTTTAGGAATATTCAATTGGTTCAGCTCAAGTTTTACTTAAAAACTCAGGCCCAAAACCCGAGCAACCTGGTGTAGTGCAAGGTATCCCTATCCATGGCAAGGGTTGGAACTGGATTATCTTTAAGGTCCCAAACCATGAAAAAAAAGGGATGGTGTAGCTTTATCTTCCAGTGCCAGGAAGGAGGAGCAATTACAGCCTTTTCTGGGGGAAGCAGCAGCCCACAGGCTGACTACAATGGTTGGTTGTGTAACACACCATCAGGAAAACCTGCTTGCTGCTTTTCTAACAGATATAGTGCATTTAAAGAAGCTGCATTTCCCCCCCTAAAGCAAGTTTAAACACTGCGCTTGTTCCCTTTTGGCATCACTGCCGTATCTCTTCCAAATTTACTTGTAACCCTAAGCAGGCATCCAGCGAGGATATAACACTTCTAGTAGGTCCGGAGTGACTTCTCAAAGTCAGGAGCCCTCTTCCAACCTCACCGCAAGTCTCCTTCAGTCCCCACTTGTCCCCCTCACGGGGAGGGAACCTGCGGGCCGCCATGAACCCCAACCCCCTGAGGGGGACGCGGGGGTGAAGGGTCCGGGGGGACACCCAGCATCCCATCACCCACCTCTAGCACCGCGGGGGCCTCTCCCTCGTCCCTCGGCTCCACACAGCGAAGACAGGACACGTTATTCCCAAAGCACAGACACTTCCAAACCACGGAGGAGGGAAACGGGGACGCCCCTAAGATGGCGGGGCAGCTCCGCCTCAGGGGCGGGGGAGCGGGCGGGGAGTCGCGGAAAGAGACAGCGAGGGAATGTCGGTGCTTGTGTCCCCTCCGGCTGGTGGGTTTGGGACACCGGGCAGCACTTCCAGCCCGGGAGAGACTCGGGATTCATAATCTGGGCTCGCAGGGGAGGATGCGGTTGGGTGTCCCGGGGAGGGTGCGCGGGGCACGGGCAGTCCCTCAGGAAGTTCCCGCTCTCGCAGCGCTGCCGGGGCCGTTTCTCTCCCTCCAGTCCCGGGCGTTTGTGCTAAGCCGGGAATGGGGGTCTGGATAGCACAGGATTCCCACTTCTGAGGGTGGGATGGGATGGGGTTTGGACTCGATGATCTCTGAGGTCTTTTCAACCTAATGGAATGGGATGGAGTGGAGGCCCCACCGCTGGAGAAGCCCGAACGCTTGTGGGTGACGCCGGTTTCCTGAGACCCTCATGGCAGGGAAAAGCTGCGCTTTGAGGTTCAGTTCAGGGCAGTTTTGGCAAGAGGAAGGAGATCGGGGAAATATTATTTTCCCAGAAGGTGCTGGGCACTGCCCAGGCTCCCCAGGGAATGGGCACGGCCCCGAGGCTGCCAGAGCTCCAGGAGCGTTTGGACAGCGCTGCCAGGGATGCCCAGGCTGGGATTGTTGGGGGGTCTGGGCAGGGACAGGGGTGGGACTGGGTGATCCCTGTGGGTCCCTTCCCACTCAGGATATTCCATGAGTCTATGAAATATCACCCCATCCCATCCAGTTCCAGGGGCAGTGACACCTCCCACTGTCCCAGGCTGCTCCAAGCCCCAATGTCCAGCCTGGCCTTGGGCACTGCCAGGGATCCAGGGGCAGCCCCAGCTGCTCTGGGCACCCTGTGCCAGGGCCTGCCCACCCTCACAGTAAGAAATTTGAAAGTGACTTTAAATGTTTCTAAATCACTGATTTTTTTATTTTTTTTTTTTTAATTCAGGTTGTCTAAAAAAAGGCGAAATCTGTTGCCTAATATGAAGAAAAATAGAGGTCGAACAGGTCGAAAAAGAAGAAGAAAACACTTGAAGAGTTTTATGGATGGAGGTATCCTCATCCCTGGGAGTTAAATAATAAAATAACCAATTGTTTCCCAAGGTGTCATTTTATTATTTGTATTTGGCAAAAGCCTTTGTGCTTGGAAAAATACATCCATAAATGTTACCTTTTTTTGTATACAAATGTTCTGGCATTGCTTTGCAGTCCCAAGCAGAGCACGGTGAATTTTCTGAGCTCTCTTTTCTGCCTAATGGCAAATATTACATTATTCTAAAATTCCTTCAATATGCTGAATAACTCACACAGTTCTGAGAACTCCCAGAGGCCTAGAATTTGTTTCGTTCAATGGGAGCCTTTCTTGCTATTCTATTATGCTCTAAAATGTCCAAAATACGGTTTTTCTGACTATAGAGTAAAATGTTTCTATTTCTTTTATTTTCCAACAGAATGCTCTTTAATAGCATGAATTTTTCTTCCTATTTTTAGTCAACTGCAGTCACAAGCTGGAATACATTAAACTTCAGAAATGGCTAAAAGAGAGAGGATTTGAAGGCACTAATTTAAGGCCAGCAGAGTTCTGGGGTAATGCTTTAATTATTGATCGTACAAATTTCTGATTTGTCTAAGAATTTTGGATTCCTGCTTTCATTTTGAACTATGCACCTGGCTGGCATCTGGAAAAAAAGCCAGTTACTCTTTTAAGGGTTTTTGGAATGTCAATTTAACATTAAAAAGTAGATATGGAGGCCTGAAAAAGCCAAAATTTGAAGTGTTAATAATACAGTTTTAAAGAATAAAGGAGTTTCCAGTATTGGAATTTAACCTCGTGGTAACTTGTTCATCTTTTTTTCCCTAGGCAAGTTCAGCAGAGAGCTGAGGTTCACTTAGTAATGTTTACAGTAAAGATTTATACTTATATTTTTTCTCTTTATGTAGGTTATATTTAAAACATTTTGTAATATTATAGACAGAGATATCAAGAATAGAATGGATCAGAGAAAAATATTGTGACTAGAAATCCTGAAGTTTAGTTAGAAATCTGACACCAAGAGCTGCAGCTGGTGATGAAAGATGTGTTTGAGGAAAAAATTGAGAAAAAGAAGTTGAATAATTGCTATAACTGGGAGGAAAAAAAAGTCAAATAATTGCTAGAACTGGCCAGCAAATGCTGCGGGAGATGCAGGGAAAAGATCCTGAAAAATAAAGAGAACTGGAGGAAAAAGAAATGAGGTATATCTCTGGAACAGTCCATAATTGGATTTATGTTTTGTAAGACATAATGTCTGCTCTTTTGGAGCTTTTCCTTGCTGACCTGATCATCGACTGCTGATTTTCCATGTATACCTTTATTTACTCCTGCTCTTTGTTCCCTCTTCTTCAGGGACAGGAAGAGGATTGATGGCAACAAAAGCTCTTCAGGTGAGTGATGTTGGTTCTGATGCAGGAGCTCTTCAGATTTTTTTGACATTTAATGGTTTTTGCAGCAAGCAAAGCTCAGAATTCTGTAGTGAGTGTAATTTCTGACTTTTAGATTGTTGCAGCCATCATGTGAAACCACCAGTCCCCACAGTAATTAGATGAGTCCTTTACACTTGATTTTTACTATTCCTTGTGTGTGATTTTTTTATTCTCCTCCCTCAAAGGCAGGAGATCTGGTTATTTCATTGCCTGAGAAGTGTTTGCTCACCACGGGCACTGTCCTCAGCAGCTGCTTGGGAGGATACATTGTGAAGTAAGTGACAAGTGACACTTGATGGCCTTTGGTGGGGGTTGTTCAGGAGTAATGAATCATCTGAAGGGGTGCGGGAGCTTCAAACTGAATCTCCTGAGTGGTGCCAGCATCTCGTGGGTGTGGAATGCTCACACAGGAGAGGTTTGGATACTGAGCATCCCCTTTCTGCTTGGCAGAGCTGGAGAGAGGGAGCACAGGCTGGAGCTTGAGTTGCCTCAGAGCCTGCTTGGACCTAAACATCAATTAGGAATGTTTTTTTGGGAATTTGTGAGTAAGCTTCAATAGGAGAAGGAAGATATAATGGGGCTGCAAAGCCATGGCCTTTTAGAAAGTTTGGAACAAAGCCCCATGTTGGGTATCGAATACTTGTAGTGTATCCTAAAAAAACCAACCCAAGGGGTGAACCTGAAGTTGTTATTACAAACCAGCTTTTATTGCCCCTTTGAAATCAGCCAAAAAAGTCTTGGAGATTAGCTACAAAGAAGTTTCAAACAGAAGCTATTTATAACTTCCAAAGAACTCTGAGAGAGATGAAACACTGCTGTGTCCATTTCCCATCTTACCTCTGCCAATCTGCTGTGTTGGTATTTATTTTTATTTTTACTTTTATTTTTATTTTATATTATTTTCCAACAGATGGAAGCCCCGTGTGTCTCCTTTGCTGGCGCTGTGCACGTTTTTGATAGCAGAGAAACACGCTGGGGAGAAATCTCCATGGAAGCCCTACCTGGATGTTCTACCCAAAACTTACACTTGCCCTGCTTGTTTGGACCATGATGTAATAAATGTTCTCCCAAAACCCTTAAAAAAGAAGGCTCAGGAGCAAAAAATGATGATCCAAGAATTGTTCAGATCTTCCAGAGCTTTCTTCTCTTCCCTGCAGCCTTTATTTGCTGAGAACACAGGAACTATTTTTAACTACAGCGCTTTGGAGTGGGCTTGGTGCACTATAAATACCAGGACAATCTACATGAAACATCCACACAGGGAATGTTTTTCCCTGGAGCCAGATGTTTATGCATTGGCACCATATTTAGATTTTCTAAACCACAGCCCAAATGTTCAGGTAAGAAACTCAAAATAGATCAGTAAATTTCTTGATCTGTAAATGCACTCTGTCAATGCCACCTGCATTTCTGTGATGGATGAGGAGTGTGGGGAGGTCAGGGAGAGATCTTGCAGGGGGAAAGATATCTCAGATCCTCAGGAACTGGAGTGCCAGGATGAGGGGGAATGGCTTCAAACTGCCAGAGGGCAGGGATGGATGGGATATTGGGAAGGAGTTGTTCCCTGGGAGGGTGGGAAGGGACTGGGATGGAATTCCCAGAGCAGCTGTGGCTGCCCCTGGATCCCTGGCAGTGCCCAAGGCCAGGCTGGACATTGGGGCTGGGAGCAGCCTGGCACAGTGGGAGGTGTCCCTGCCCATGGCAGGGGGTGGAACAAGATATTTAAGGTTCCTTCCAACCCAAACATTCTGGGATTCTGTAATTCAGATGTTTCAGTTTGTGCAGCAAAGCCAAGGTACAGGGAGAGCCCACAGTGGCTGGGGGAGATTTGCATCCAGAGCGGGTTTTGGGAAGAGCCACTTGTAAACACAGCCCTGATCTGCTCCTAAAAGCAAGACAAATTCCTTGTCCTGAGACGAATTCCAAGTTCCACGGTCCCTGTGTTGCTTCACCTCTGGCTGAAGCCTCAGAGCAGCCTGAGGGAAGTGCAGAGAGCAGTTCCACCTTCTGTCAGGCTCTGTGTGCCAACGGAGAGCTGGGACAGCACAGGAGAGGCCAGCTCTGCATGGGACCAGCTGTGATTGCAGATTTGGGGCCTCTCCAAGAAGTCCCCACAATTGAACAAGAAGTTCAATCCCTTGGGGTCTTAAAATTCAAGGTTTGTTTCCTTTTGCACCCTGCCAAGAGTAAAACCTTTTCTTTTTCATTCCCTGAAGGTCAAGGCTGCGTTTAACAAGCAGACAAGGAGCTATGAAATTCGGACAAATTCACAGTGCAAAAAATATCAGGAGGTTTTTATCTGCTATGGACCTCATGATAATCAGAGGCTGCTGCTGGAATATGGATTTGTTGCCATGGATAACCCTCACAGCAGCGTTTATGTCTCAGCAGGTTGGATTTATGGACTGGCTGCACATTGAAAGGCACAATAACAGAGAACGGAGCATGTAGATTCTCAAGGAGTGGAAAAGGGTTTGATACCTCTTTGCATAGAGTTTAATTATTTAATTTTTTTTTAAATTAAAAATGTTCTTTGTTAACATTTTCTTTTATAAAATTGTGATTATAAACAGCATCTGTGTAGAGATTCCAGCTGGATGTCTTAGATTGCATCCTTGACCTCAGGATTGAAATCCTGATTTCCACAAGCTGAACTTGCTGAGGGTGGTTCCTAACTTCAGTTTGAATCAGGATTTCTGTTATAAGGACACAGTCCTGGAGATTGCTGTTAGCTTTTGAGAATTCTGGAAAGTTCACCAGAATTTAACAGGTTTTGATCTTAGTCCTACATGAAAAATATAGTTGGAATGTAATTTCAGAATTGATAGTTGTGGTTTCTTTTACATACAATTTAAATTTAAATATTTAAATATTTAAACTGTATTTTTCTGCAGAAACTCTCCTCAAATATTTCTCACCACTGGACAAGCAGAGAAAGGCCAAAGTTGCCATTCTAAAGGATCATGATTTCCTAGAGTAGGTATCTGAATTTCTTTGTTTCCTGGTGAGATTTTTATTCAGGTTTTCTGGGAGTCTGATTTTGCTTCTAGTATCAAAATCCAATAAAAAAAAAATCTGTTTTTTAGCAAACTCACTGCTTGTGAGAGATAGAGCAGTTGTAAACACCACCATCAAAGCTGGAGATCTTCCATGGCTGGCATGTCTCAGGAAGAAAACTATCACTCTAAAGCTCACCTTCTCTTCATCATCACTTTGACTTTGTAGGAACCTGACCTTTGGATGGGATGGACCATCCTGGAGACTCCTCACAGCCCTCAAGGTGTTGAGTCTGGGAGCAGATGATTTGTAAGTTGTAGCACCCTGAATATTTGGTGGATGTGCAGGTGCCATTTGCTTTTATTTCATGGAATCACCAAGGCTCTTCCAAGGTGGGCAGAGCCCTTCAGGATCACCCAGTGCCACCCCAGCAGCACCAGCAGCACCCCAAAGCCTGTCCCCAAGGGCCACATCCAGACTCCTCCTGAGCACTCCCAGAGACAGTGACTCCAGCACTCCCTGGGCAGCTCATCCCAAGGCCTCACCACTCTGGCAGGGAAAAATTGTTTCCAGTCTCCACCCTGAGCCTCCCCTGGTGCCATTTGAGGCCATTTCCTCTCCTCCTTTCCCTTGGCACACGGCAGCAGAGCCCGACCCCCCCTCACTGCCCCTCCTGGCAGGGACTTGTGGGGAGCAGTGAGGTCCCCCCTGAGCCTCCTCTGCTCCAGCCTGAGCCCCTTTCCCAGCTCCCTCAGCTGCTCCTCCCAGGATGTGTTTTCCAGACCCTTCAGTATTTTCTGTTTCCCTTCATTCTTGCTCTCTGCTGGCTGTGTGGGACATACTGGGACAATTTTTGGGTCTCCTGTGTCTGTTTTATTGACCCCAGGTGAGAAGTGAGAAGAAGAAAGACAGAAAACACCATTCACTGTGAAGTCACTTCCCTATTGCTGCTTTGGTGTTTTTCTTTCTTGTATTAATAACCACACTCCCATTGTTTTCCCTTTCTATTTCAAGCCTCAGATATTCCTTCAAGGTTCAGACTCTAGGCCTTTTTTCTGTTGGTTTGATGAAATTTTAAATGCTCTTAACCTGCCTTGATTTCCTTGAGTCATGTGTTCCACAGGCTGGAATTCCAGGGCCAAGGAAGTTGCTCAAATTCATCTCCAGCGACTGTCAGTGCAGTTGGAACATTTATTCCAAATGGCAAATCTGCCTCAAACATCAGAGATAGAATCAGAGATAGAAAATAGTAACCTGCACTTTGCTTGGAATAAATGAAAGGAGGGAATAAATTAATGAAAAAAGGGTTGTTCAGAGTTGTTTGTGCTTTGAAGGTTCATTGCTGAGTGGAATAAATTGATAGAAGAACTAAAAATAAATCCCTGGGATAGGTTACGAGCCCAGGTGAGGGGCAGTGCAGCAGAACCACGTTTGGCATCCAGCTGGGGAGTGCAGCAAATAATTCTGTGTTGTTTAAACATTCTGGTTCCAGTGCCTGCTGGAGGAGGACCCTGCTTGGTGATGTCACTTCAGCCAGGAATGAACAGCAGGCTCTGGACACAGCAGCAAAAATTTGTCATTTTTTAATAGAGGAGACCCAGCATGTCCTTCTCCAGGTAATTTGGAAAAACAAGGGAGCTCAGATTCCTTTCTCCATCATAGCAATGTCATTTTCTGGGTGAGAACTGTGATGATTTTTCCCTTTCCCCCTTTTTTTTCCCTTTTTTACTACTAAAGTTTCTCTTGTGGAATTTAAAACCCCCACTATTTTAACATAATTAATGAAATCCTTAAAGATTTCCACAAATTTTCTCTTCATATCCTATTAAATAATCTCAATTTTTAATCCTTTCATCCCATTTGTCTAAACCCCAGATTTCCCAATTGAAAAAGGACAAAGAGAACCTCAAAACCCACCTGGCTTTGGTGGAAATGCTGCGCTCAGAAGACCTCAAGATCCTTCAAAAATCAGCTGAGATTCTTTGCAACTTGAATTTGGCAACAGCTTGAGCCCCCCTGGACTTGTGACAGCTGTAATTGGTCTGGGATTATTGCCAGATTATTACTCTTTTAATGGACCTGAGCAGCAAAGAATAATTTAAAAATTCATCAGAATAATTTTGTTCTTTGCTGACATTCACACGAAAGGTTCTGCTGAAGTGAAGCGCTCGAGCTCCTTGTGTGGTTTGGAGAAAAGAGAATTTTTAAAAGCATTTCAGGGCATATTTAAGCTGCAGAAACTTTCTTTGTAGTTGTGGTTGTGTTGTGATTATTTTCCATGATGTGGTTTTAAAAAGTGCTTATTTTTATAAATATATTACTTCATTTTCTACAAGACTTCTCCATTTTATTTTTCTGAAATCCTTGCTGGAGCTGGAAACTCCATTTCTTACATCCTTGGGGCCAATTTACCTTCAGATTTGCCTTAATTATATTTTTAAGTCACTTACCACCATATTTTACACTCTAATCAGTCCCATTAAGTCCTGGTCAGTTTAGCTTGGATATCAGGAACTATTTTTTCATGGAAAGGGTTGTAAAACACTGGGATAGGATACCCAGCGAGGAGTCACCATCCCTGGAAGTGTTCAAAAATGTGGATGTGGCATTGAGGACTTGGTTTAATGGTGACCATGGTGGTGGTGCTGGTTGAATTTTGAGCTTAGAGTCTTTTCCAGCCTTAACAATTCTGGGATTCTCTGGCTCTGAAGTGCCTCCTGAGATTCCATTGGATTTGGGAATGCTGTACTGTAGGGAATTCTCACCAGTTTGCCTCAAGGTCCTTCTGTGCCACTGACTGGCAACAGCAAAGAGGGGCTCGGCCCCTGCGACTGTTTGACCTCCTGCCTTCCTCTAATAAACCCTTCTTCATTCTCTAACACCAGCTGTGTTTCTAATTTTATAATTTTATAACAAAATGATGCCAGAGGTAAAGGAGATAAGGATGTTTGGTTGGTTTCTTTTTTTTCCTGGAGATGGTTATTTCATAAGACCAGCTCCTGTACAATGTGTTTGGTGAGGTGAATATGAGATTGACAGAAGTTTGTTTGCTTTTACTGGGGGCTCCACATTTATTCCAGGTGGTTTTGGATAGGAGCTCTGCTCCTGGAACTCCTACACACCCTCCAGGGAGAGCAGGAAGGGGGTCTGGAAGTGCAGGAAAGAAGGCAGAGCCCAGCAGTTCATGTGTATATATAAAAATATACCTTAAATTTAAGCTTAAACTTTTTTGACTCAAACTAAAGTATGTCCAAGACAGGGCATCTGAAGGTGGGCTGGGAGCTGAGGTGCCTGAGGAAGCAACAGCCCTGGGAGTGCTCTCCACCTGTTTTACAGGACATTAAATTAAGTTTTCAGAGTGAAAATTGTCCCTCTCAGCCCCTACTGTGAGCTGCAAACAGACCTCCTCACTGATGTGCTGTTAACATTTGACTCTGGCTCTCTGTTCCCTGAGAAGGGATTTAGCTGGGATCTTACTGTGGGAAAAAATGCTTGATTTCCCTCTTTGTATAACTTCCCTTTCAGATTGAACCTGCAAATCTGAGCAAGAGTGGGAATAAATTCAGCTTCTGCCCAGGAGTGACACAAACAGGGCAGGGAGTTGGATTCTCTTCCAGCTTGTGCAGTGTTGCACAAAAATGACATTGAGGGGTTGGAGCGTGGCCAGAGAGAGGCAACAAAGCCGGGGAGGGGCTGGAAAACCCATCCTGGGAGGAGCGGCTGAGGGAGCTGGGAAAGGGGCTCAGCCTGGAGCAGAGGAGGCTCAGGGGGGACCTCACTGCTCCCCACAAGTCCCTGCCAGGAGGGGCAGTGAGGGGGGGTCGGGCTCTGCTGCCGTGTGCCAAGGGAAAGGAGGAGAGGAAATGGCCTCAAATGGCACCAGGGGAGGCTCAGGTTGGAGATTGGAAACAATTTTTCCCTGCCAGAGTGGTGAGGCCTTGGGATGAGCTGCCCAGGGAGTGCTGGAGTCACTGTCTCTGGGAGTGCTCAGGAGGAGTCTGGATGTGGCCCTTGGGGACAGGCTTTGGGGTGCTGCTGGTGCTGCTGGGGTGGCACTGGGTGATCCTGGAGGGCTCTTCCAGCCTTGATGATTCTGGGATTCAAGGAGAGCTAAAGTGGGAATGCTCAGTGGCTGCAGCAAAGACACTGGGTTTGCTAAGGGTAATAAGAGCCACCTGATTTCTTGTGATAAGAGCTCGAGGCAGAAACAGCACAGCTTGATTTTTTATTTTTTAAGAGAGGTGTTGATTTAGTGCAGTCACTGAAGTCACTGAAAAATGAGAAACACCAAACCTCCTGACAATATCTTTGCTGCATCAGTTTGTGTAAATACAACATGGATTTTCTTTGATCTTCTGCAGAAAGTGGCTCCCAGTTTAGAGTTTTCTTCTGTAATTTGTGGAGCTCATCCAGCACTGCTGAGTGCCTCCAGGCCTGTCTGGTTTGGGACGAGATAAGGGAGTATCAACTTCATAGCCCGATACTTAAAGCTTTTAAATAAACTCTGAAAACATTGCCAAGGTGACATTCCCAAAGAAAAGAACTTTCAAAAATGTTGTTGCCCAAAAAGTGCCACGCTTGGGCAGAATTTGAAGAGTTTGTTTGCATTCAGAGTGTCTGACTCTTGTGATGGATTAAATGAACTCTGGGACACAGGGAAATATCCCAACAAAACTTTATGGGTTTCTTTAAACACTTAACAGGATCAGGTTTCTCAGAGCAGCTGGGGCTGCCCCTGGATCCCTGGCAGTGCCCAAGGCCAGGCTGGACATTGGGGCTTGGAGCAGCCTGGCACAGTGGGAAGTGTCCCTGCCCATGGCAGGGGGTGGAATAATTTTTAATGTCCCTTCCAACCCAAACCATTCCATAAATGGAAAGAAAAAATTACATTTGCAACTCGTTCCACTGTAAGATCTGGTGAATATCTATAATTCCAGAATTATTAGAAGGCATTGCAGTGAAGTGTATTCAGGGGAAAACCAAAGATAATTAATCCCAAGTTCGTTGTATAAAATACAAAACCAGTGCAATCTCTGTGCTCTCCACTAGATGATGCAGCTGTACTGCAGAGAAATAAGAAATTACAGGATATCCACATCCAATTATAATCCTATTTACTGTATTATGTTTTTAACAGTAAAAAGTATTGTCATCAGTGATAAACCACAACCAAATTGAGAAAAATAGTTGAAAATGTCGTTTTCTTTCTGCTGCTTCCAAGTGAAACTTGAAGCTTTGTAGTCTTTTATCTTCTCTCAGTTTTATTGGTTTTTAACTTTGTTGGAGTTGTTCCTCTCTCAGCTTTAATCATTCCCTTTGGAACTGTCACTCAACACAGAGTTCAAATCATTGGCCTGGATGATCTTGAAGGTCTCTTCCAACCTCGATGATTCTGTGATTCCATGAACTCCACTCTGCTGGTTTAATCAGTGGGATTGCAGTGGAGAAGGGTCTGCTCCTGTGTTTTATTCCTTCAGAATTCCGGGCCGGACGGATCTTCGGCACAGATCCCTTTCAATAATGTCCTTTGATGGAGCACATTGAAATACTTCCTCTGACTGGGGTGATTTTGGAGAAGAGAAACTTTGGGGTGACCTCATTGTGGCCTTCCAGGACCTAAAGGAGCTGAAAGAAAGATAAACAATTTCCAAGGGATGGAGTGACAGGACAAGGGGGAATGGCTTCGAACTGCCAGAGATCAGGGCTAGATGGGATATTGGGCAGGAATTGTTCCCTGGGAGGGTGGGAAGGGACTGGGATGGAATTCCCAGAGCAGCTGGGGCTGCCCCTGGATCCCTGGCAGTGCCCAAGGCCAGGCTGGACATTGGGGCTTGGAGCAGCCTGGGACATTGAGAGGTGTCCCAATTGCAGGGGTGGCACTGGATGATCTTTAAGGTCCCTTCCCACCCAAACATTCCATGATTCCATGATGCTGGAGCTGGGCTGGGGGAATCATCAGCTGAGCTCTGCATCCCTTGCAGACACATTCCAGAGGCTCTGGATGTATTATTTTAGAGCTCCCTCCTGCTGGGGCTGCTCTGGCAGGAGCTGGCAGGGGCAGCTTGGCCCTTGTGACCCTTGGCAGGCAGTGGTGAGGGGACAAGGGACACTCCCAGCAGGAGGCTGGTGCCACTCCTGGCTGTACCAGCCTGCCTGGGCTGGCATCCAGAGCTTGTCCAGAAGCAGCCAACAAGGAATTGCAGGGAATTTGTGCATCCTTCCCACGAGATGAGCTCTGCATGGACAGAGATGCTTGGAGGGGGTGGGCTGGCCTGCAGAGGATGTTGGGGAGGGATCAGGAGGGACCTTTTGGCATTTTTTTGGCAGTGATGGAGCCTTTTTTGTCATATTGGTCCATCTGGGTGTGTCACTGCTCCATGCACAGATGGAGATGAACGCAGAACCCAGGTGGGAAATCTCTCATTTCCCATTCCAGTCTTCTGTTATATCAGTGTATCCCAGAATCCCAGGATTTTTTGGGTTGGAAGGGACCTTAAAGCCCATCCAGTTCCACCCCTTGCCACAGGCAGGGACACCTTCCACAAGAAAAATTGGTCATGGAGTTGTGGAGAGCCAGAAAAACAAAGCGAAGAGAAGCAACACTGAAAAACCAAATGGTTAAACATTCCTAATTTCCAAATAAAATGTTTTTGTCGGAGGAAATGAGCAGAGGATTGTGAAACCAAGAAACCCCAGACCCTTGCAAACTGAAACAGTGTGAAAAATGTTCTTAATGCACCCACATTCTCTGGAGCTTCCCCCCTGCTTTCCCCACTGGTTCAAGAGTTGGATCTAAGTCAAGAACAAGATGCAACTGTTGAATGTCAAGGAGGGGGGAATGGGAGCGTTCCTTGGATAATTCACAAAGCAGCTGCTGCTGGTGGGTTGTGTTAGTTAGAAAAAGATGCTGCTCCCCTTGGGAGGAAGAGGCAAATTTCTGCTCATTTGGTGTTCTAGGGGCAGCAGGCAGCAGGGCTGTGGTGCTGTGTGAGCCCAGGCAGACAGCAAAGAGGACACAAGGACTGAGACAAACACTCCTGACAGTTTAGATATAAATGTGCAGCTAAATGGACCCCAATCCTCTGTCTAAAAGGAGAAAAGTCAAAAGAGAGCTAACAGTGAGTTATTGAAATCATTCTTTAAACACAGTTGTGGGGCCTGAGCTGTATTTACCTGTCTTGAGGCTCTCCATCGGTTAATAAATGATTAAAAAATATGGAATATTCTGGTTATCACTGGTTGCAGCTGATTTGTAAATCAAGTGCTGGTGGCAGAAAGCTCCAGCCTCTTTTGCCCTCTGACCACTTCGATATTGGGGAATCATTCCCTCCACTAATGCACTTAAATTTCTGAGGGATGATGTGGAACAGAGGTCCCGGCAACTCCTCCTTTGTTTATAGCCAGAAACTCTCTGGCTGCTTAAAAGAACATGAAAACCAGTTCCTTTCCTATTACTGTCAAACAAACTTCACCTCCCCGCTCGCATCCCGTGGGATTTGTCACCGGCAGGAAGCGCAAACCCAACCCCGTGGATACAGAACTTCCAGGCACTTCAGAGGGAGGAAAAGAACCCTTTCATCATGTTCAGTTTTCTCCACTGCTTTATTTCACTTAAACCATCACTCACTACCAAATGGTCTTTGTCAGGAGTAATTGGCAAATGCTGGAGGCACTTTTCGAGGCTGTCTGGATGGAAAATCTCAAAGCTGTTGTCTGCACTGAAAGAAAATATTGCATTTGATCTTTTTATGATTCCTGCAGACATGATGTATGTCTGCATTCCTCAGCCCGAGGAATTCTCGCTGTTTGGGTTTCTCTGCCTTTCAGGGACAGGAAGTAGCACTTCACCCTCGTTCTGCTGTATTGTCTGGGAATTAACCACAACATAACAGTCGTGTACATTTTTTTTTGTGCTTCACAGAGGTCGGTTTTTATTAGCCATTTATTGTGGTTTGCTCGTTGGCAAGTGGCAGATTGTCTCAGTGATAGCTGTGGCTATTGCATTTCAGCTGTGTTTGTATTTAAATGTGGATTTCTTCTGGTGGCTCCCTCCTAAGTGATGTCTTGCTCCAAGATTCCCGTGCCGAAAATCAGCTTTTCCCTCCTGCAGTGGTACAAACGTGGCACTGCTCTGCTCACCTCTGCCCCTGAGAGTTTTGGTCACCCAGAGAAAGGACAGACGGAACGTTACATTAACCCTGTGGATCATGGCTGCACAGCTGGCATAGAATTGTGGCATCATGGAATGGTTTGGGTAGAAAGGAACCTTAAAGATCAGCCAGTTCCATGGGCAGGGACACCTTCCACCATCCCAGGCTGCTCCGAGCCCCGGACACCTGGCCTTGGACACTGCCAGCAGCCACAGCTTCTCTGGGAATTCCATCCCAGCCCCTCCCCTCCCTCCCAGGGAACAATTCCTGCCCAATCTCCCATCCAGCCCTGCCCTCTGGCACTGGGAGCCATTCCCTATGTCCTGTCCCTCCAAGCCTTGTCCCAAGTCCCTCTCCAGCTCTCCTGGAGCTGCTTTAGGCACTGAAAAGCTGCTCTAGGGTCACACCAGAGCCTTCTCTTCTCCAGAGTGCTGGGAATGGCACAGAATCATCAAGGTGGGCAGAGCCCTCCAGGATCACCCAGTGCCACCCCAGCAGCACCAGCAGCACCCCAAAGCCTGTCCCCAAGGGCCACATCCAGACTCCTCCTGAGCACTCCCAGAGACAGTGACTCCAGCACTCCCTGGGCAGCTCATCCCAAGGCCTCACCACTCTGGCAGGGAAAAATTGTTTCCAATCTCCAACCTGAGCCTCCCCTGGTGCCATTTGAGGCCATTTCCTCTCCTTCTTTCCCTTGGGACATGGCACAAGACACCAATCCCCACCTCAGTAGATCTGGCAGATTCAAACCCCTGGAAATGAGGGATCGTTACTTTTGCTGCCTGTGGAGTAACTTGGTGCCTTAACACACTTAGTGCACAATTCAACAATACAATTTTTTGGCGTTTTTTGTGTCTATTGGGCCCCATCTGCTGTGACTCTGTTGATTGTCAATTTTTCACAGTTCCCAAATTAATGCCACATCAGACATTCTTAAGCCAACAGCACAATTAGTGACAAAACCATGTGATATTGTGAGGAAAATGAAAGACAAGCTCTGACAGTCTTCTGTCCCCAAAAGTTTTATGGGCCTGTTTAGTGATTATCCTCCAGCAGTTCCTGTTGTCTCCTGGTAAATTTTATTATGAGTATTCAGGGATGTCTTGTTTTATTTTTGTCACCCATCAGCAGAACATTAAATGCACAAAGACTCCTTCGTTCTTCTCCCCTCTGCTGAGGAGCTGAGGATTCAGTGATGTGGGTGAGAAGTGATCAGGATTTTATTAAAAAAGGGTTTCCAGCAGAAGGAGAGAGTGGAATGCCAGACCCACAGAATGTCACTTAATTCTGACTTTGTGCAGGGCTGCATGGCCAGGGAAAAGGCAAGGGAAGCGAGACACCCATGGAGATGTTGGAGCATCCAGCAGATCATGGAATCCCAGAATCACTGAGGCTGGAAAAGATTCCCAAGGTGTCCCAGCTGTGCCTGATGCCCACCTTGTCCCCAGCCCAGAGCACTGAGTGCCACCTCCAGCCCTTCCTGGGACACCTCCAGGGATGGGCACTCCAAACCTCCCTGGGCAGCCCCTGCCAAGGCCTGAGCTCCCTTTCCATGGGGAAATTCCTGCTGCTGTCCACCCTGAGCCTGCCCTGGCCCAGCCTGAGGCCGTTCCCTCTCCTCCTGTCCCTGTTCCCTGGCAGCAGAGCCCGACCCCCCCGGCTGCCCCCTCCTGTCAGGGACTTGTGCAGAGCCACAAGGTCCCCCCTGAGCCTCCTTTGCTCCAGCCTGAGCCCCTTTCCCAGCTCCCTCAGCCGCTCCTGGGGCTCCAGCCCCTTCCCAGCTCCCTTCCCTGCCCTGGACACGCTCCAGCCCCTCCAGGGCTCTCCTGCAGGAGCCAGAACTGGGCACAGCCCTCGAGGGGCCTCTCAGTGCCCAGCACAGAGGGACAATCCCTGCCCTGCTCCTGCTGGACACACAATTCCTGATCCAGCCCAGGGGCCAGTGGCCTCTTGCCCACCTGGGCACCCCTGGGCTCGTGTCCAGCCGCTGGCACCAGCACCCCCTGGGCCTTTCCCAGCTTTCCAGCCCCTCTGCCCAGCCTGGAGCTCCACGGGGTTGCTGTGACCCCAGGGCAGGACCTGGCCCTTGGCCTGGTTGACCCTCACACCGTTGGCCTCAGCCCATGGATCCAGCCTGTCCTGATCCATCCCAGATGCCCTGGCCATATTCCAGCCTGTTCTTCAGAAATGGATTCACTCCATTACAGATTTATTCTTCACCTTGGAAGTTCACTGGCATGTTTATTTTGGGGATTTGGCTGCCTGCAGGGTACTGGTGTCACCTTGGGGTAGGTGGGTTGTGGTGGGTGAAAATGTTGGTTGAGCGCTCAGCAAGAGCCAAAAACGAATGAACAGAGCATTTTTTGTGTCCTTTATAACTCATGGATGTACCTCCTTTTAGACAGGAATAATATAATATGATATAATATAATATAATATAATATAATTAGTAAATACAGTAAATATAATATATAAAATAAAATAAAATAAGATAAAATAAAATAAATAAAATAAAATAAAACAGAATAAGATAAAATAAAATAAAATAAAATAAAAAATAAAATATAATATAACATAACATAATATAATATAATAACATATAAAATGTAATAATAGATGATATATATAATATAATGCAATAACATAAATAACATAACACGCACTCCTTTGGGCATCACTTCTCGAATCCAGCAGAATTAAAGAGAAGAGCAGAGACTGAAGTGATCCCTGCAGAAATTAGGCTTAAACCCAGAAATTTTCCTAAGTTTGGGAAAATGGACAAAAGGGGCAGGAAAGGGCCATGATGGGCGCCTATAAAATCCCAAATAGCACGGAGAAGGCAGATAGGGAAAGATGAAATCTTCTTTCCCAAAACACAAGCAGTGGGGGGTGCCTGGTGGGATTATAAAGCCAAAAACAAAAGGGAAGAGCTTTTCCCAGCAGTGTGGAATTGGTTCACTGAGCTTTATTGCCTCAAGATGTCCTGGAGGCCAAAAGGAGAAACGGTTTCCAAAAGGGTCGAGACAAGGACAGCGCCAATGGTCTGGATGCAAACTGGAACAACACCATCACTTTGTTCTCTGCTTTTCCCTGGAGTCCCCGTCCTGGCTGGACATTGGGATGAATTCTCTTCGTTCCCATACGGAATTGCCGTTCCTCTCTCTCTTTTGGGAAGCTGCCAGATGGTTTCCTCACCCCCGATGCTTTTGCTGCTCGCTCTCTTCGAGTTCTATCCCCACAGAAGGTGTGTGCTGTGTCCAGAAGCCACACATTGGGCACTGGGTGTGATTTCTGCTTCCTGAGGGGAGAGAGCCATGGGATGGTTTGGGTTGCAAGGGACATTAAAGATCACCTCATTGTCATGGCCAGGGACACCTTCCACTATCCCAGGCTGCTTCAAGCTCCATCCAGCCTGGCCTTGGACACTTCCAGGGAGGGCACATCCACAATTTCTCTGGGAATCCTGTGCCAGGGCCTCCCCACCCTCACAGGGAATTGGCCTGTGCAAATCCCCGGGTCTGCTCTAAGCTCTCTGGCTTTGTGACTTAAGGCCAGGCTTAACAATTGCTCAAGACTTTTATTATTTCAGTCTTGAGGAACCTTTCTTTGGCAAATCCTTTCTGGGTTCCCAAGTTTGACTTAATCATGACAAGCTTCTAAGGGAAAAGTGGGCACAGTGTCCTACTCCTTTAACTGCACGTAATTTAAAACTCAATAGGGTTTGAAAGAAAAACATTTAATGGATTTTAGTGGCATTTCAGGACCTTCAGATCCTGATCATCTATCTCAAACCCAAGTGGTGTTTTATTTCTGCCTTAGAATCCTCCAGATGTGGCTCAGTGTGTGCCTTACACAGATTTTTATTCCTTAATTTAATCATTTTTTAAAAAGAGTAAATACTAAGGAATAGTTGGGTTAAAATTCTTGGTGTGCATGGCTTGGATTTGGTGCCTCACCACTCATCTGCAGCCAGGAATATTTTTAAGAAGCTCTTGTAAGTCTTGCAGGAAATGTATGTGAGCTTTAAATGTCAGGTCTGGAGGGACTTGAGAAATATTGCAATTGTTTTTGGGCTTGGACTCGTGTGATTCATGACGTGAATGGGGGTTTGTGCCTTCTCCTGCTCTTCCCAGAATCCTTTTGCAATTTCTCTGGAATAAAATTCTCCTCTTGGTGTAGTCCTGGTGTTGCTTTCAGGCAAAGCCAAATCATCAAATATGGGATTGTAACTGGGGTGCCAGAGAGGGGGTTAAACAGGGAATAGGATCAGAAAAGCTGACTTTTCCCAGTTTTTTCACTAGGAATTCACTGTGAGAATTGGAGCAAAGCCAGTACAGGATCCTCTGGATGTTCTTATGGCTGCAGGGAGAGCAGATCCCAGAATCAAGGCTGGGAGAGCCCTTCAGCATCATCCAGTCCCACCATCACCATCATCACCCCAAACCACATCCCTAGGGCCACATCCAGACCCCTCTGGAACTCTCCCAGAGACGGTGACTCCACCACTCCCTGGGCAGCTCATTCCAGTGCTTTTTGGGGAGGAATAAAAGCCCTTGGAGCACGGTTTGTGGTGCAGCAGCGAGGTGTGAATCACACATTACACAGCGCTGTTTGCTCTCATCAAATATCCATGGTGCAAGAGGGGTCACAGCAGATATTTGCTTATCTTTGGGCTTGTTTGAAGACCAAACCACAGCCGTGTTGGGATAAAACAACTGAGGTTTGATAGCGCTGTTAACTCCTCTCCCAGCTCACCACGAAAACCTCAGTGCTGATACACTCCTGCAGAGGAATTAAAACGAGTCCTTGGCTCTCACTGAGTGCTCTGAGGGAGCTGTAAATCCGTGCTGGAAGATTTTCCCAGCACTGTCACTCTCCCGGGGGGATGTATCTGCTTGGAAAAAACCACCAGCTGGAGTTTTCAAAGGTGTGCCCAAAGAAAATCAACATTTCAAGTGCCTCGTTGCCTCAGGCACCTTGGAGAGCCCAAAGCAAAGGCGATGTCATGGATGATTCTCCCAACGTGGGTACAGAGCCAAAGAAATGTCTTCAAGACAGGAGTTTTACAGCTTCTTCCCTGTAAGGATAATTTTATTGTGCTTCTGACTGATTTATAGGGAATTGTAGCAAGGAAATAGGACAGGGGATGTGTGCTGAAAGATTTCTGCAAAAATACCTGGGGAGAGCATCCTGCAGCACGGCCCTGGGATGGTGGTCCTTTCCCAGATATGTGGGATATTCAGGATCTCATGGATTTGCAGGAGATGGTGCCTTGAGCCTTGTTCAACTTGTGGAGGGTTCAAGTCTGCCAGGTGAGGAAGGATTATCCAGCCCAGGGAGTGGTGGAGTCCCCGTTCCTGGAGGGATTTAAAGCTGTGTGGATGTGGCACTTGGGGCCGTGGGTTCGTGGTGGCCTGGCAGTGCTGGGGAGTGCTTGGAATCAGTGATCTGGGAGGGTTTCTCCAACTCAATCATTCCATGATTCCATTGCATTCCCATGTTGCACCCACCTGGAGCTCTGCATGAACCACCAACCAACCACTTCAGCGTCTTTTGCTTTTCCAGGACATCTTCACTCTGGGAGAGGTTTTAGCGAGAAGTCTGGAGGATTTGGGCACTCTGGAGTTTCACCTGGCACTGAGCACTGCAGGGTTAGTCCAGCTGGCCTGGATCAGGAATTGTGTGTCCAGCAGGAGCAGGGCAGGGATTGTCCCTCTGTGCTGGGCACTGAGAGGCCCCTCGAGGGCTGTGCCCAGTTCTGGCTCCTGCAGGAGAGCCCTGGAGGGGCTGGAGCGTGTCCAGGGCAGGGAAGGGAGCTGGGAAGGGGCTGGAGCCCCAGGAGCGGCTGAGGGAGCTGGGAAAGGGGCTCAGGCTGGAGCAGAGGAGGCTCAGGGGGGACCTTGTGGCTCTGCACAAGTCCCTGACAGGAGGGGGCAGCCGGGGGGGTCGGGCTCTGCTGCCAGGGAACAGGGACAGGAGGAGAGGGAAGGCCTCAAATGGCACCAGGGGAGGCTCAGGTTGGAGATTGGAAACAATTTTTCCCTGCCAGAGTGGTGAGGCCTTGGGATGAGCTGCCCAGGGAGTGCTGGAGTCACTGTCTCTGGGAGTGCTCAGGAGGAGTCTGGATGTGCCCCTTGGGGACAGGCTTTGGGGTGCTGCTGGTGGGACTGGGTGATCCTGAAGACCTCTCCCACCTCGATGATTCTGTAATTCTGTGTGATTCTCCCAGGATAATCACACCTGTAGACACAAATTAATCCCCATCCTGATGAGTCAGAGATCCACCTCTCTAATCCAGGTCAGCTCCTGCTGCCCAAACACAAATCTTGCTGCCCCTTTGCAATCTCTTCATGGGTTTCTTGCTGTCAGCTCAACACCACAACTGCACGTGTGGTCCTGATCCTATTTCCTGCCCCCTCCTGCCGTTTCCCTCAGCACTGGGATGCACAGCTCTCCACAGCTGCCCTGGGAAGGAGGATATCCCATCCAGGGAGCACTTCCTCAGCCAGGGTGGCAGCTGTTCCATGTGCAGAGCTGATAGTGCAGGACACGTGTGACCCTCCAGTGCAGAAAACCCCCATGTGTCATCAAAGATCTTATCATCAAGGAGGTTTCTGCTCTTCAGACTGGAAGCCTGCAGTTAGCTTCAAATATTCAGGAGGCGTGGTGCCCGCGTTCCTGCAGATCGAGTGGAAACAGTTGGAAACCTCAGCTCGGAAAGAGGTGCTCTGGCCAGAGCGGCTTTTCCTCATCCTGACACATGTTCAGTGTGGTGCTCTGCAGGCTTGAAACACTGGGTGGGCCACAGGAGTGGCTGCTGCTACTTCAAAAGTTGGTCACGATTTTTATTTCTTTCAGCTCAGGCTGAAGAAGTTCAGGTTTCAAGGTCCCAAGGTCAGAGCTGCTGCCAATGATAGCCTGAAAAGCACAGCACCCTCTCTTCACAGACAGGACAGGTTCTGCAGAAAAGGGCAACAGAGCCCGGGTAGATGTTAAATATCACAGAATTACAGAATTATCAGGGTGGGAAGAGCCCTCCAGGATCACCCAGTGCCACCCCAGCAGCACCATCATCACCCCAAACCCTGTCCCCAAGGGCCACATCCAGACTCCTCCTGAGCACTCCCAGAGACAGTGACTCCAGCACTCCCTGGGCAGCTCATCCCAAGGCCTCACCACTCTGGCAGGGAAAAATTGTTTCCAATCTCCGTTCTGAACCTTTACAAGATTATCTGGTTATCTGTTACCTCTTAAATAAAGACCAGAGGCTCAAAGAAAACTTGAGCAGCACAGCAGCAGCTCTCACCTTAACCCCACCACTTGCTTACCCCACGACCTGCTCGAGCCAATTCTTTATCCTGTTTTATATTGCAGCAGGTACAGAGAATTCGGCTGACGCACAGGGAGGGTGTGTTTGTTTTGAAAGTGCTCTGGCAAATACGTCGTTTAACATGACAATAAAACCTGGGTGCACTGCCCTTCTGAGGGAGTAGAACCAAAATATTCGGAGGAACTCCTGACAAGAGGGGCAGTGAGGGGGGGTCGGGCTCTGCTGCCGTGTGCCAAGGGAAAGGAGGAGAGGAAATGGCCTCAAATGGCACCAGGGGAGGCTCAGGGTGGAGATTGGAAACAATTTTTCCCTGCCAGAGTGGTGAGGCCTTGGGATGAGCTGCCCAGGGAGTGCTGGAGTCACTGTCTCTGGGAGTGCTCAGGAGGAGTCTGGATGTGGCCCTTGGGGACAGGCTTTGGGGTGCTGCTGGTGCTGCTGGGGTGGCACTGGGTGATCCTGGAGGGCTCTGCCCACCTTGATGATTCTGGGATCCCCTGTTCCACAATCGCTGCTGTGGATCTCAAACTGTGGCATCTGACAGAGTCCCAAGGCAGGGAATCCCCTTTCCAGGCTCCATTTCTGGAAGCCCTGAGCTTCAGGCAGAGGAAGAAACCGGCCAGGCTCATTTTCATTCCCACAGCTGGGAAGGAGCAGTGGGAGCTGGGCAACAAAAGCTGGAAACACAAAAGATAGGGAGGGCTCCCAGCCCGCTTGGTAAACCCAGCGCAGGTGGCTGGAAATGAAACCTGAGCAAACATCCCAGCTCACCGCTGAGCCTCTCATTGTAGGAACATTTGCTGTAGGTGGTTCACATATCTCCTGGCGTTTGCTGGGCAAACAACCCGCTCTGGGACAAAAGGAAAAGGCTTCCCAGGAATGGTTCTGCCTTCACTAACCTCGCAGATAATGTTATCAGCAGTACTTTTTCTGCCATTATGAACTGTAACGCCTTTCTCTGTTTTAGTCTCAACATTGACACTGCTTCGGGAACTTCAGCGTTTAATGGTGGTGATTTTCTCAGCCTGCAGGTTTTGGAGACTCCACAACAGCTTCCCTTTGTCCCCAAAATTGCATTTTACAGAGGAGGAAGGGTTTAGTTGGTCAGGCAGCAAACTGGGCACTGTCTGTTCAGCTCCCTGATTTTTCTCCATGGATTTTGGGCAGCCTTTTAGTATTTGTGTGTCTCAGTTTTCCTTTGTAAAACTGGAAAACCCCATTCTGAGGACTGTAGAATTACCCATCGAATGAAATATATGGATTGTGGATGGATATTTCTTTCTGTAAATGGGTTTTATTCGATTAAGGAATTCACATTTGGCAAGATCCCAGCAGCACCAGCATCGCCCCAAAGCCTGTCCCCAAGGGCCACATCCAGACTCCTCCTGAGCACTCCCAGAGACAGTGACTCCAGCACTCCCTGGGCAGCTCATCCCAAGGCCTCACCACTCTGGCAGGGAAGTTTTTTCTTATCTAACCTAATCTGAACCCCTCTGATGCTGTGGCCTCTTTAGGACAAAGGAAAGTGATTTGAAACAAGCCACTAATTATTTTTAGTAAAGGTACAGCAGATGTTGCAGAATGTTTAAAAACCATAAACATGCCCTTGGAGGTGCTGCATTTTTGGACCTGCCTGAGGTGACAAGGGTTCCTGTAGGATCCAAACTCCAAGCCCCCCCTCCCTCTTTGCCTCCCACACCAGAGGGAAGGTGCCATCCACGCTTTGGGTGCCTCCTGCTCCGACCTGTGCCATGCAGTGATCCCAATATCCACAGTATCCCACAAAAGGATGCTCTGCCTTTCCAAGAACTTTGTTATCCATCTGCCAAAGAGCCCAAGCTTGCTGCTCACAGAGGTGAAAAGCAAGGAGGTATTAATAGGAGAGAGCTCTCCTGGGGATAATTCCATCTCTGTGGGCTGAGGCACTGCCGGAGCCAGAGTCTGGAGATGCTCTCGCTCCCTTTTTTAGATGCAGCCAAACAGCCTCCTCAAGCCTCTTCCCCAAAGCACTTGGGACCTCAGGGCTCTGCTCCTCTCACTGAGAAATATTTTAAGGTTTGAGCTTTCTGAGAACACATTCACAGGAGCAAAGGTGGAGCTCCAAAGAGGATCTCATTTTGGAGGCAGCTTCCTGCTTTGCTCCAAGGCTTGATGCTCTGGGATCAGTGTGAGCCCAAAGTGATGGGAATGGCCGTGTGACACTGGTGACACTGGTGACACTGCTGGTGGCACTCCCAGTCCCACATCCGTGGTGTGGAGCACATCAATACAGTGGGGAGCACGAGTGCTCCAACAAATCAGTCTGGCAGCAGCAACAGCCCCAAGAATCAGAACATCCACAGGGACCTAAGAAGGTGTTGACCACTCCTGCACCCCTTACTGGAATAAAATCCTTTTCTTTGGAGGTCAGATATGGATAGACTTTGCTGCCCACCAGATTTCCTAGAAATCACGTGTTAATAGTGACAAGGGGAATTTTTTGATGGAAATCACTATCTGACCTCACTGTTATGTCTAGAGATAACAAAAGGTAAGAGAAAAGGAGGAGGGAGGAGAGAAAAGGAGGCTCAGGGGGGACCTTGTGGCTCTGCACAAGTCCCTGACAGGAGGGGGCAGCCGGGGGGGTCGGGCTCTGCTGCCAGGGAACAGGGACAGGAGGAGAGGGAACGGCCTCAGGCTGGGCCAGGGCAGGCTCAGGGTGGACAGCAGCAGGAATTTCCCCATGGAAAGGGAGCTCAGGCCTTGGGAAGAGCTGCCCAGGGAGGTTTGGAGTGCCCATCCCTGGAGGTGTCCCAGGAAGGGCTGGAGGTGGCACTCAGTGCTCTGGGCTGGGCACAAGGTGGGCATCGGGCACAGCTGGGCCTGGCTGGGCTGGGAGGGCTTTTCCAAATGAAAATGATTTTGTGAATTCTGTGAATTCTGTTTGCCTGATGCTTTCACTCTTGCTGGCTGATCCCCTGTGTGGAGAGGGCTGGGTTTGCCACAATCATCCCGAAGACATCACAGCAAACACGGACCCCGAGCCAGGAATTTCTCCAGCACTGGAACTCAGCCCTGCAGATCCCACAGGTCCTTCCTCCCTGACCCCACCCCAAACCTGCCTTCGTCCTGCAGAGGTGGGGTCTGTGCCCTGCATTGTTCCCCATTCGTGCCCTATTTGCCCAGCTGGTGTCAGCTCCGAGCTCTGTTTGGATTACTGCAGAAAGATTTGCCTGAAAGGTTTGCATATTCCAAGAAACCACAATGATTAAGTAGACATGAAAGAAAGCATTATGATGAATAATCAGGCCATAATCAATGATCCCCTTTTTGCATTATAAATGATGACGCTTGTCCTCCGCAGCTTTTAGGCAGAGCGTGGGTGTGACAGCTTGAAAAACAGCGTCGAGCCTGACATGAGACCTGTCAGCTCCCAAATGAGGTAATTAATGACCTGCTAAGCACGCAGATTTTAAATGTCAGTTATTTTTTTTTTTTTTTCCCCTTTGGAAATATCTCGGGAGTAAAAAATTATTTGCAATTTGTCATTCCGCGAGGAGAAACTCGGCGCGAGGACGCACGAGCGCGGTGAGAAACAGCAGGGTTATGGCAAAAATGCTTTGTGCTTTTAATAGAAAACTCGAAATCAAACCTCCCTCCGAGATTCCTCTCACCCCACATCCTCTTCACATCACTTTAGAGGCTGACAACTTTATTTTTGTATGCATGGCCTCGCTGGATTTTAGGATCTTGTCCTCCAGGCCAGGACCAGCTGCTTAAAACTGAGGCTCAGAAGAAAAGCAGGAATTAATTTCTTCTGCCAGATGTCGGTTGCTAATCCTGCAATATCTGAATTTGTGTAACCCTTCTTCCAGGGCTTGTGGTATATATAAAAAAAGGAGAGGTTTCAGTTTTAAAGGAAGTTTTTGAGGGATCAGTTTGCAGGTGTTTGCCAACCAAGACACTGAGCTGGGCCTCATTGCAGCTCTGAGATGTTTTTAGCTTTTTATTTTTTGGATACAAACTGAAAAATGGATGAATTTGTTCTCCAGAAAAGGCTTTTAAATATCTTCTTTTACGCCACAGATTCAACCCAAACCATTCTGTGATTTTATGGTTTTTATGATCTTGTGTCTAAGCTCTGATCCTGGCTGCAACCAAAAAAAAACCCACAAAAAATATATTAAAATTGAACTGTGCCAGCTCTTGGAAATCTGTAGATTTAGGCTCCTGATGGCTGAAATAAACACATGGAATAATTCCAAATTAGGGTTAATGTGTCACGGGCAGAGTGTACAGAGACTCCCTGCGTTGTCTCCCTCAAACAACCCCGAGCTCATGTTTTGGAACAGTAAATCTCACCTTTGATACGGGTTTGGAGCCTGAGTGTTGAAAACAAACAGGGCACAGCAGAGGAACACCTTAATCTCCCTAATGACAGCCAGAATAGAGCGAGAATCTCAGGAGATTAGAACTGAACAAAGGTTTTTCCTAACTGCTGTCTTAAGGTCGTGTTTACCCTGCGTTTGCAGGATGAAATCTCATTTTGATGCCTTAATAAGTGAAAGGAAAGGAAAAATGTCTGCGGTGGTGTTTGGAGCGCTCTGTGCCAAGGGTCCTGATCACTGAACACCGACTTTAATCCTGCTTTAAAAATCCAAATGTTCCGTTTTGTTTACACGTGTGTTCATGCAACCAATAAGAGCAGCTTTGCCAGCTCATTATAACCTGATTTTCGTAAGGGTTGACACCCACTTCTTGCAAGGCTCCAGGGATATTTTCTCCTCAGGGAAGAAGAAAGGATGAGAATGTGCTTCTTCTATCTTTTCCCATAAGTTCTGTCTGGGAGGCAGAGCTGCCCTGAGCCACCAGGACAGTGGGATGCCTCCAGCTCCAAGCTTTTATTACCAGCATGGACTCAGTTTATTGGTTTGAGTCACAGAGCAGAAAAAGGCACCAGCAGTAAAATAAACCACACAAAAATACGAAAGCAGAGGGACGTGATTGGATAAAAACATTTCAGGGGAGTTGTGATGGCTGCTAATTGTGGAAACACAGGAATTTTCAGCTATGCCGATGCATGATATTAATTCACTGTGAATTCCTGTCAGCTGCAGACACTTCCAAAGCTCCGTTGAGGTGAATAAGAGCATTCCCACTTCCTACTGCATCCAGCCCCAGCATCCCAGCCACAGGGAGGACGTGGAGCTGCTGGAGAGAGGCCAGAGGAGGCACCAGGATGAGCAGAGGGATGGAGCAGCTCTGCTGGGAGGAAAGGCTGCGAGAGCTGGGATTGTTCAGCCTGGAGAGGAGAAGCTTTGGGCTGAGCTCAGTGTGGCCTTGCAGGGCCTGAAGGAGCTGCAGGAAAGCTGGAGAGAGACAATTCCCAAGGCATGGAGGGCCAGGAGCCAGGGAATGGCTTCCCAGTGCCAGAGGGCAGGGCTGGATGGGATCCTGGGCAGGAATTGTTCCCTGGGAGGGTGGGCAGGCCCTGGCACAGGGTGCCCAGAGCAGCTGGGGCTGCCCCTGGATCCCTGGCAGTGCCCAAGGCCATTTAAAAGTCATTGCCCTTTGTCCTCTCACTCTCTGCCCCTCTAAAAAATCCCTCTGCCTCCTTTTTACAGCCCCTTTGAGGTTCTAGAAAGCTTCAATGAGGACTCCCTGAAACCTCCTCTTCTTCCCCAGGTCCTTCCAAGCTGAGTTATTTGAGATTTTTTTTCCCTCCTCAGCAGCAATCCAGCAGAACATCATTAACATCATAATCAGCTGGAAAATGAGGCAACATCACCAGACAAATCCTTCTCCTGTTCCAGGCTAAAAGAACTTAGCACAGTCAAGGTTGTGTCACCCAAAAGTGGCTGAACTTTGTGGAAGAACCAGTGATTTTTGCACAGTGGGTTCCTCCTGCTTCTTGGTGAAGAACAAATGAAATTCAATATTTTTTACATTGCAGATTCTGTCAATGACACACTGAACTGGGACCACTGTGGTGGAAAAATGGGACATCATGGGCTGAGGCTCTGCTGAGCTCATTTAGAGCCTGGCAGGCCCCAGGGACAGCACCAAGGGTGACTCCCTGACCATTTTGGTCACCTGACTGAGCCCTCCCTCTTTATTACAACACCTAAGGCAAGGTTGTCTGGAAAATAATGCTCTGGAGCATCTCCCAAAAGTGGGTGAGAACACCCTGTTCTCCCCTTCTCAGCCTCAAGCATTTGGGAAGCACTTTGGGCTTCCAGGTGTTTCCAGTTTGAAACAGAGGCTTCAGTCAATGTCTGATGTCTTTGGATAAAGCAGGAGAAGCATCTTTGCAACAGATTCCAGACTTTCCTGACAGTGCTGGCATTCGAAATTCACTCTCTCAGCTTTTTCTCTGCACCACCCTGCCACAGCTTCTGTTTGGTGCTTCCTTGCTGTTTTCTTTGTTGGCTTTTCTGATTTTTCCTGCTATAATTCCTAATAAAACAGCAGAAGGAAAGCCAGATCTGTTGATCAGTAGCCCAAGTTCTCTTTTATTTTTTTTCCCATATTGAAACCAAATGCTTTTAAACCAGATGGATTCTCCTCAGGATTAGCTCTCTGCTGGTGCTTTGATCAACAGTGGAGGCTTCATTTTTCAGTCACCTGGTTCCCTAAAAGAGTTCAATATCTTCTTTACACACCTCTGATGAAACCTGGGCATTAACCCCACTTACCACTGAGTTAATCTCCAACACCGTTTGTTGGGATGTCGGGGATTTAAACCAGAGAACATTTTCTCCTGCTCTTGTCACTGTTCCTGAGGTACAAATTGTCTGGGAGCCATTCCACATCCAGGTTTCCTCCACACAAATCCTGTTCAGGCAGAGATCCCAGGGCTGGGGCTGTGCTGCTGTCAAAGTCAGAATCATAAAATCCTGGGATGGTTTGGGTTAGAAAGGGCAATAAAGCCCATCCAGAGCCACCCCTGCCATGGGCAGGGACACCTCCCACTGTCCCAGGCTGCTCCAAGCCCCAATGTCCAGCCTGGCCTTGGGCACTGCCAGGGATCCAGGGGCAGCCCCAGCTGCTCTGGGCACCCTGTGCCAGGGCCTGCCCACCCTGCCAGGGAACAATTCCTGCCCAATCTCCCATCCAGCCCTGCCCTCTGGCACTGGGAAGCCATTCCCTGGCTCCTGGCCCTCCAGCCCTTGTCCCCAGTCCCTCTGCAGCTCTCCTGGAGCCCCTTTAGGCCCTGCCAGGGGCTCTGAGCTCTCCCTGGAGCTTCTCTCCAGGTGAGCACCCCCAGCTCTCCCAGGCTGGCTCCAGAGATCTCCAGCCCTGGGATCAATTTATGGCCTCCTCTGGAATTTTTTCAGCAGCTCCACGCCTTCCTTGTGTTGGGGACCCCAGACCTGACGTTTCCGTGTAAGATTTCCCCTCTTCCACCCCCAGCACCGTGCTGGAAATCCCAGTTAGAGCCTGGTGCTAAAAACCCCCAGGTTTTGGGGTTGATCGCTGTTTGGGCCACTCCCTTAAGCGCTGGACTCGATGATGCTCATGGATCTCTTCCATTTCCACATATTCTGAGATTTTTGTGCCTCAGTTTGCCAAAATTATTCTGGTTTTCATCCCCTGGAAGAAACAGCACCCCCAGTGTGGCAAACAGAACGAGGCCTCTGGCTTCTGAGCATGACAGCAGAGTCTTTTTATTCCTGATGTCTTTTGAGGCAGCCAAATCGTTGCTTAATCCTTACCTGAGGGCTAAAAGCCTTTCAGGAGAACAAACACGTGTAAAATCAAACAGGAGAAGGCTGTGCTGCACAGAACTCCTCCGAGGGCACTCTCAGATGAGCAAATGTGACAGGAGTGTGTTCAGCAAGAACAATATCCTCAATCAAAGGCACCGGCTGCACTCACGTGTGCTACGCCTGACTTCTGAAAGCTTTCAAAGAGCCAAAGTTGGCACATGTGGATGCAAGGGTTGGGAGTCTCCTCGTGTTGTCAGGAAAGCATCTGGCTGGGAAAATTGGAGATGTTTCACCTTCCTGCCCCACAGAAATACAATAATTAACTCATTTTTTTCTTTTCTAGACGGAGGATTATGCTGGTTTGTGGGAAATATGTGATTTAAATAGGTGGGTTAACAGAGAGGTTTATCTCAGCGTATATAATAATAGATTCATAGATCTCAGATACTTCTTTTGCCTGAATTCTTAATATTTTTTTTTTTCTGAGTCTACTTTTTCTAGTTCAGCTAGTCAGGGGAATTTTTCCACTCTCCCAAAATTGGAGTTTCAGTTCTGGCAGAGAGATCAGTCTTTGGATTTGAGTGATTTTCAGGGAAAATCATAACAGAAATGCCTCAAAATAGCTCCTTTTCCATGTTTAGGAATTTTTGGAGACTGGGGGTGCTTGGATCACCAAAAGGTCACTCATTTAAATGAATTCATTTAAATAATCAGATGAATTTTCTTGGGAACTTCCAGTCACCCGGAATTAAAGAGATCAATAACAACTCAATGAGTTGTTCCCTGGGTCTGGGAGGGAAAAGTTACCCATGAAACAGGAAATAATGGGGTTAAACATTCACCTGTTGAGACTCCTAGAGCATCATTTGGGAAAATCAGGGCTTCACTCTCGGTGGATGGAGGGGCTTTGGAACCAGGATGAGCAGAGGGATGGAGCAGCTCTGCTGGGAGGAAAGGCTGCGAGAGCTGGGATTGTTCAGCCTGGAGAGGAGAAGCTTTGGGCTGAGCTCAGTGTGGCCTTGCAGGGCCTGAAGGAGCTGCAGGAAAGCTGGAGAGAGACAATTCCCAAGGCATGGAGGGCCAGGAGCCAGGGAATGGCTTCCCAGTGCCAGAGGGCAGGGCTGGATGGGAGATTGGGCAGGAATTGTTCCCTGGGAGGGTGGGCAGGCCCTGGCACAGGGTGCCCAGAGCAGCTGGGGCTGCCCCTGGATCCCCGGCAGTGCCCAAGGCCAGGCTGGACATTGGGGCTGGGAGCAGCCTGGGATGGTGGGAGGTGTCCCTGCCATGGCAGGGGTGGGATGGGGCGAGATTTAAGGTCCCTTCCAACCCAATCCCATCTGATTTTATGATTCCCAGTCTGATTCCCTCTGCCCTCCCCTTGTGATTTTAATTGCTTTCCCTCAGGACTCACTCCCTGTGTCCAGGTTCCTTCTGGAAGAGCCGTCCTTGAAAGGTTATCCCTGTCCAGACCCAGCGAAGTCAGATAATCACAGAACCTCTAAAGCTGGGAAAGACCCCTCAGATCATCACCCATGAAGAAAACACTGCCAGTGCCATCACCAAGACATCTCCCTAAGCCCCAAATCCACAAATTCCTGCAGAATTCCTCTGTGAGCTCAGACTTCTACACATGGGTGGCACCCAGGAAGGACAACTCTGCTTTAAACTTCCATCCAGTCATGGCTGGGATGAATTTTTCCAACTCAACGAGATTTGTGGATGTGGATCACATTCCAAATTAGCCCCCAGGGGTTTAGATCTGAAATTGCTGACGTACACAGCCCCAGATTTGCCACTTTGGTCTCTTTGCCCGTAATTTGTTTATTCAAGGAATTGTGCATTTTACCCTGTGGGTCCCTGATAAAAATCATCTGGGAAGCAGCTGGAGCATGGAAGTGGTTAAAAAAAGCAAGATGAAAATGTTCTGCCTTCGTTGGCTTTTTCCATGAAATAAAAGGAATATTTAAATTAAAAAAAAAAACCACTTTTAAAGAATATATCCTGCTGCTCACAATTCCATCCACTCAGGCAGGGTAGACACCATTTGTTCAACATATTCATTAAAATATGTCTTTACCTGTGTTTTGATAGATGAATATAGATTATTTCCTTAGATTAATAGATGTAATAGATTAATTTTTAATAGATTCATAGAGATTAATTTCTGGACCCTTAAGTAGTTCTTGCTCTGTACCATGAAGATCTCAGTGGTTTTACACCTGATTAAAAGCAGGGGTTTTTTATTAATACAGCAACAATTTCCAGGAGTTTCACATTCATTTTTTTGACCCTTTTTGTTGTGTGGGATCTGGGAAAATTTTTTTTATTATTATTTAATGTTTTTTTTAGGGAGAGAGATTTTCCATCCAGTGGATTTTTTGTAGGAACAAGTTAATTTTAAGGTGGAACAAAACCTTGATGAAGCAAGGGAATAAAATCCAGTTTTTTTCGCTTACCCTCAGACTGAAATGTCTGTTTAGGATCTCATTCCCAAGTTTTTCCTGCCTTATCCTGCTATGGTCACTAGATGTTGCTACGTGTCTGTGTTAGCAGTGGGTTTGAGGATTTTATAGGTGTAAGAAGAGAACATTTCTCCCCATAACCACACAGAGAGATTTCGCCCCATTTATTAATTCTGTGAATAAAACAACCCCCACTTCCTTAATTTCAGGATAAATCCATCCCTATTTATGGACTCTACAGAGCAAAGCAGATTTTTCTATTGCCCCAAAATTTGAATTTCAGTTTTTAACACTTCAGATATTTAGGAAAATCCTATTTTCCATGTAAAAACAAGGATTTAGGCCAACAGCCACTGTCACTTAGGCACGACCTTGCCCTGGCTCTGCAGTGGGACCAAGGGAATTCTCCCTTTCCCTGCAGGCTCTTGGAGAGTCACTCATTCCTCCTGGGATTCCCCCAGTGTGGTTTCCCAAGAAAACCATGTTTAATATTCCCAGGATGGGACTGCTTCCCAGAACTGCTGGATAAAAGCAGATGGGAATAATTAAATAATTCTATTAAATGATACCAACATCAAACAGATATTTATATTAAATATAGAATAATAGAAAATATATGATATTATATAACATATTTTAATATATAAAATATAGAATAATGTAATATAATAATATTAAATATAGAAAAATTAAATATACTGAGAAGTCTCTTTAATTCCTGATTGCTGCTGTTAAAAAAAAAAAAAAAAAAAAAAGAAGATTTTATAGGAATATTGTGGGTTTTGGGAGGATTTAGGGATAATGAGTGATGGGCACATAAGGAAAATCATCTTTCATCTGTAATCCCTCAGAGAAAGCAAAATGATGATCACCTTTCCCTGACCAGGCACCTGGAGGGATAAAATTCAGCTATTCCCAGAAAAATGTGCTCCTTAAATCCCAGTCAAAGCTCGAGATCTCAGGCAATGTTCAAGCAAAGCTCAGTCTCCTGTTTGGTAACTCCCCTAATATTGAATTTACAGGTGACAAACACTTTTTAGTTAACTCCTGGACATGCCTTTTTCTTGGAATATTTCCCATACCCTCAGTTTGTGAGTGACATGGCTTGGAATCTGTGGAGGGTTTCAATGGATAATAATTAATCAGTGCAAAAGTGAATTTAATTTCACCCCAAATGTTGAACTCTCGGCCTTAAATTTCATTTCAGTGTGGAGATGAAGACAAAAAAAATGCAGGAAAATTTTAAAAAATTGATCAGCGTGGAGTAGAGCATTTATGGAAGTAATTTTGGATGAACTAAAAAACAAAGTTTGAATGCCCACATCCTTTGCTTAAATGTTGTTGAATGCTTTGGGTCCAACCCAGGGATATTTTACATAATGTGAGTATTCACTGGGTGTGAAAATCCTCCAGAAAAACTTCATCTGCCTCACGGTTCAGGGCTTAATCTAAGGCAGCAGTTCAGCCTGCCTGGCTCTGGATTCATCCCATTCCAGCAGAGGTGAGTGGGACTGGGAGGATGAATCCACCTGGGACCTGCCTGTCTTTATTGATTACAGAGGAATCCCAAATGGCTGCCTCATGTCCAACTTCTGGAAGGCTGGAATTGAAGCTTTCTCTTCTTTCCTGCACTAAAAATGTGTTTATTTAAATCATTCTGAAAAGCAGAAAACCTCTGAAACCACATTCTTTCTTTTTTGTCTAAAATCCATGATGCACAGAAGGGCTGAAAACCTTGAGAAAATTTCAATATTCCAGGGCTGGTAATTACAGCATCCATAGGAGTGGTGATCCCAGCATTCCGAACCTGATATTCCTTCCCAACACCTGATAATTCCCACTCACCTTGCTCTCCTTTTCTAGAGGAACTGTAAAAAAAATGATCTTTGCTTCCCTGCTGGGTCTCAGGCTGTCTCTTGGAGTTTGGTCTGAGCTCATATTCAGCAAAAGGCACCTTAAAAAGACATCTTTTTTTCCAGGTTTTGATCTGGAAGCAGCTGTTCCGTTGCTGGGAGCAAGGAAAAACAATGGGGATGGGTATTGTGGGCACCTGTGGGTGTCTGGTCTTTCTTGAAGAGGGAACAGGTGACCAGATATTCTCCTAAAGGTTCAGATCAGAGATTAAAAACGATTTTTCTCTGCCAGAGTGGTCAAGCCTTGGAATGAGTTGCCCAGGGAAGTGTTCCAGAGGAGTCTGGATGTGGCCCTTGAAGACATGGTTGGGGTGATGCTGGTGGGACTGGATGACCCTGAAGATCTTTTCCAACCTGTCCTTTAAGAGTTTTCTTCCAAAAATTCTTGACCATCCCGTTTTTCCTCGACTCTTTTCTGCCCTGACCGTTGCAAAGTCTCTTCCTGCAGCGAGCGCTGCATCCGTGCTACCGACTCTGCCCTTTCTCCTTGTTAGAAACCCAAAGAAGGGGAAGGAAAACCAAGAAAACTCCCATTTAAAACGAAATTTTGCACGTAGGGAGGGAAGCCCACGGATTGAAACGTGTTAAGTCCTCACACAGTTAACAACATGTCACTTGGTGAGAGAATTTTCATAATTAATGAACTGGTTCAATTTGCTCTGCCGCTTGACTTTGATTAATACATTTTTGAGTGTTCCCACTGGGACTCTGTCCAGTTTGTTTAGTAAGCTCTTATGTCTATATCCAGTTCGTGTGTATGGATCAAAGTGTTGGCACCAAGTGCTGGCAATATTTCGGCTCTGGTACAGCCATTCTGACTCCACTTAAAAAGGAGATAGCAATATATCTTAAACCCAGCTCTTTGTGACTCAGTTCTAGTGGGGAAAGAAACAAAAAAAAAAAGAGAGGAAAGAAATTTCACGCTGCATTGTGTGGAAATGCTGTGATTTAAAAGTTCATCTCACGCAAGCTCTGCCAATTAAAGGGATATTTATCAAGGCAGACAGTAATTGTGCACAGCCACACTGGCAATTTGGTCAATATGAAGCGCTGAGCTGCAAAACTTCCATAATTAACAAATTAACGAACATTACCCTTCGTTACCCTGCTGCTGGGGGGTTGTTGCACATTTACCTCACTCCTGGTGCTCAGTCACCCCCTGAAATTCTCTGTGCAGCTCAAGGATGTGCACCAGGCACATCCTTAAAAAAGGGGTCAAATTCTGTTTCCTGGGCACCTCTGGGCAGCCTCCAGGGAGTTGGGAATGAGGGGCTCTTGTTTCCAAACAGGATAGTCCAAGGAAGGAGAAGCAACTCACAAAATTCTGGAATTACTGAGCTTGGAAAAGCCCTCCCAGCCCAGCCAGGCCCAGCTGTGCCCGATGCCCACCTTGTCCCCAGCCCAGAGCACTGAGTGCCACCTCCAGCCCTTCCTGGGACACCTCCAGGGATGGGCACTCCAAACCTCCCTGGGCAGCCCCTGCCAATGTTTAACGACCTTTTCCATGGGGAAATTCCTTTGGAATCCCTCCTTTTTCCCTGCCATACTCATTAATGCCAATCCAGCCTTTGGACATCTACACCAAGAACAGAATTTGCCCCACGACATTTTGGAGGTCAATAATATTCAGCAACCTCCTTGAAGCTGAAAACCAAAGGAAGTGATTTTGTCCCAGTGAACCCTGCAGCTTCTCCTAAAAGAAACTTTCACACCTGCAATTTGTGCCCTAAAACCATGAGCTGGAACCTCAAAAGAAGCTCCCCAGGGAGGTTTTGAGTTTTCAGCTTCAAGGAGGTTGCTGAATATTATTGACCTCCAAAATGTCGTGGAGCAAATTCTGTTCTTGG
Source organism: Corvus moneduloides (assembly GCF_009650955.1). Classification (NCBI taxonomy): domain Eukaryota; kingdom Metazoa; phylum Chordata; class Aves; order Passeriformes; family Corvidae; genus Corvus; species Corvus moneduloides. The sequence continues at coordinate 121,657,697 of NC_045477.1, forward strand.
TGTAGATGACCAAAGGCTGGATTGGCATTAATGAGTATGGCAGGGAAAAAGGAGGGATTCCGAAGGAATTTCTTCATGGAAAAGGTCGTTAAACATTGGCAGGAGCTGCCCAGGGAGGTTTGGAGTGCCCATCCCTGGAGGTGTCCCAGGAAGGGCTGGAGGTGGCACTCAGTGCTCTGGGCTGGGGACAAGGTGGGCATGGGGCACAGCTGGGACTGGATGAGCTGGGAGGGCTTTTCCAGCCTCAGGGATCCTGGGGTTCTGTTTTGCTATCCCAGTCAGGACCATCCAAGCCTTATTTTGAGGCTGCCATGTAGTGCTGAAGTGCTTCACTGGCTGTTTCCTGGCTGGAATCTCATCCCCAGAGAGCTGGAGGCACGAAGAGGATCAGCGTTGGTGTCAGAAAGTCCCCTGAGAAATAAGAAAAGCCTCAGAGAAGTTTCCAGTGAATTGCCCATATACAAATATATACATTTATATCTTGGCTCCCAGCTCTGTCTTTCCAAACCACAGCAGTTGGAGATGCAGATCTTAAACCAGTGAGGTTAAAATTAATTAAAGAAATTCCCTGAGCTCAGCCTCTGCTTTCCCTTGGGTGACAGGGCCTGGGCAGTTAATCACCAGCAGCCCCAACGTGTCACTCCTGCTGCCCTGGTTTTGTTCCGATGTTATAAGGCTGAATGATGTTGGAGAATGGACAATGGGACACAAGCTGCTGGAAACACAGGGAGCACTGGCAGATTTAAGTGCACATTGTTCAGCCACCAGCAAGCAGATCAGCCAGAAAAAATGTGTTCTTTTTAACTTTTCCCATGGGGTTCCTGCTTCCAGAGTACTCCAGTGGGGTTGATGGCTGTTTGTTCTCCTGTGGAGCCAGGCTGGGAGAGCTGGGGATGTTCACCTGGAGAAGAGAAGGCTCTGGGGAGACCTTGGAGCCCCTTCCAGGGCCTAAAGGGGGAATAAAAAGGTGGGAGAGGGACTTTTTATATGGACAGAGAGGGGGAGTGGTTTTACATTGCCAGAGGGCAGGGCTGGATGGGAGATTGGGCAGGAATTGTTCCCTGGCAGGGTGGGCAGGCCCTGGCACAGGGTGCCCAGAGCAGCTGGGGCTGCCTCTGGATCCCTGGCAGTGTCCAAGGCCAGGCTGGACATTGGGGCTTGGAGCAGCCTGGCACAGTGGGAGGTGTCCCTGCCCATGGCAGGGGTGGCACTGGATGGGCTTTAAGGTTCCTGTAACCCAAACCATTCCATGATTCTACATAAACAAGCCCATTTAGCCTGTGCTGAGTTGTAAATATTTTTCCTTTACATGCTGTGTATATGAGAAGCGAATCAGAGAGCAGAAGTCCTTTCTCTTTTTCAGTTTATTTTATATCTGTGTTTGGCAGATATCAGGGCTCTGTTTTAGTCTTTGCACCCTTCAGCCACTTGGTTTCTCTTCTTCTGTGCCCAGCTTTCAGTGACAACGACTGAGGATGTGTAAAAATGAGAAAACAAACCCGAGAAACGTATGGCAGTGACAGGAGCACTCGCAGGCAGGTGTGAGAGGCAAAGGAAGTTAAAAACAGGATTCTTTTTACCCTGACAGGAGGGGGCAGTGAGGGGGGGTCGGGTCCCTATTCTTAAGGGAAAGGAGGAGAGGAAATGGCCTCAAATTGCACCAGGGGAGGGTCAGGTTGGAGACTGTGGTTGTTGACACCACAAACCATTCCCAACCCTCTTTTGTCCCCCTGGGAATTGAAATGTTGAGAGCAGCTTCGAGCCGGGAGAATGATTTGCAAAATTTTGCCTCCCAAAAACATCTGACATTGGTTTCAGTGTTATTGTCACCTTTTTTTGAAGCTCTTCCTCCAGCAGAAAACACGAGGGGTCAGAGGAGATAAGGTTTTAGGAGGGGGGAAATGCCAAGATATTTAAGGGAAGAGGAAAATCAGCATTGAGTGGAAAAGCCAATGAAGTCCTGGAAAGAAAACTACCAAGGCTGTTTTCTCTTCTGGTACAAGAAGCAGGGAGGGAGGAGGGGGACACAAATGAAAGGAGCAGATGGAGGATGGAGAGTTACCACAAACATCCCAGTGCAGTGTGGGGGGAGCCCAAAGTGTCCCTGTCACAGCAGTGGGGACACAGGAATTCCCTGTGTTCAGAGAGACAAATGGGATGCACAGGAACCACCTCCATCCCGACTCCCAGATCCCAGGATCCCAGAATCCCTGAGGTTGGAAAAGCCCTCCAAGGTGATCGAGTCCAGTCTATGACTGATCCCCACCTTGTCACCCAGTCCCACAGCCACGTCCAGTGTTCCTTGGACACCTCCAGGGGTGGGGAATTCATGGATGAGACGGTTCTCACCCACAGGAAAAAATTCCTGGAGGAGACAAAAATTAAACTTCTTCTTTGTGCATCTCAGCTGTGAGGCAAACCAAGTAAATTAGACAATTAATCCTTTTCTTTGTCATTAATTCAAGAGTTTATGTTGTGTCATTGCTCACATCATGATATCACTCTCACGGATTTGTCACCTCCCCCAATGGCTTGGGCAGTGTAAAAACAGGGGAAAAGCTTCCCAAAGCCACAATTCCCAGTTCTATCTAATCAAAACACCCAACTCCAGGGAAAGCAAAGCGTTAAGTTGGAAAAATGCTGGTTGCAAAAATGCAGAAAAAAATGCTTGATGGAAAGAGGCCCCGTCAGTGTCACCTGCTAATGAAACGCTGCCGTTGCCGCCCCGTGTCTCCAAGAGAAAAGGAGAAGCTCCGGGGCTATTTCCCTGCTCCTTCCAGCACACAAAGGTCAGTGACACACAGAAAATGGCATTTCATTAACGAGCCATTTGGATTATAAACATTATTCCCAGACAAGCAGGAAAGTCCCAAAAATCTGAGTCACTGGTGGGTGAATGGCTGTTTTGTGAGGCCTTTATAAATAAGGCATTGATGGAATAAACAGTCACTTTGTATCAAAAAAAAGGGAAAATTTGCTGTGTATACACAGAGTTTTCATAAAACAGTGCTATGATTTAGGAGTTCTTCTTGAAAAAAGTGAAATTGTGGTGTTATCAGGAGATTTATTCTCTCTGAACAACATCTGAACTGGCTGCAAGTCTAGGATGTTTATTTTTGACCCGGAATGAATCTGCCTCAAATCATCCTTTTGCCTAATTTTTAGCTTCTTCATTTTCCTTCCTCCTGATCCTCGTGATGACCACAATCCTTAAATGATAATGGAAATTCAGCTGTATAAAGGAAATGTAGATAAATCCCAGCTTTTTAAACCTGAAATCCATTTTTGTTGCTTGGAAAGTCTCCTCTCCCTGGGCCCTCCCACTCCAGGGAAATGCTCTCCCTGTGGATATGGAAAAGAGAGCTTTGGTGTCAACAGGATTTTTGATTTGAGGAGGGGCAGGGATTTCTACCTCCCTCTGCAAAAATTGGCCCAAATTTCCTAATATTTCCTGGAGAGAATGCTTCTTCCACTGGGATCACAAGGAATTAGGAGTTCCATCCTGCTTCTGAGAGGATGAGAGGGAAGAGCAGGGAATGAAAGATCTTCGCCACTGCAAAACAGCAGCAGATGAATATGTATGAAGAGACTTTAGAAAATGAGGTTAAAAATCCAGATTTAATGCATTTCAGCATTATTCTGTATCTCTTTCTTCTCATTTGTGTACCCCAGCAGAGCAGAACAATTAGTTTCTCTGGAAACTTGAATGGGAAGAGCAATTCCTGCAGGGAAACCAGGAGTAGAGGTGCACATCAGGTTCCTGTGCCGGGATTTTAAATGTCAGGAGTTTGCCAGGACAACATCAGGAGCTTTGAGGGAAGCATCCCAAGAGCGATCAGGATGTTCTGCTTTTTCTGTCTCTCCTTTCCTGTTTCATTAATTAATCTTTAATGAGAGCAGATGTTTTGCTTCGGTATCTAAAGCTTGTCAAATTTATTGCCTCGTGCAGAGATACAAACAGGGATTTGCCTGTCAATTTACTTGCTTCCCTTTCTTCCCAATTTCTGCTATTTAGGAACAAAACCAAATTACACCAGGCCCACAAGTAGCTGCTAAAAGCTGTTTTCCCAACCCTGCTAATGGGAAAGTGTGCCATGGGATGTGGGAACAACCCAAATAATAACAGAGCAAGAATAGCCTCTTTTGCATGGATTTCATTTGCTTGTTTTTGCTTGATTGGGCAATTTGGGGCTGAGATTTTAGGCACAGCTTCAATCAGCCCACAGTAAAAATAAAACCTCCTATCCAGAGGGCAGGAGCAATTAAAGACAACTGTGGGAAATGTTATTTGCTGGAGAACATTTCCTCTCTTTGTGAAGTCTGCAGGAGATGTGGAAGGGCTCCATGTGAAAAGAGTCATGAGTAGGACTCGGTGTGTGATTCCTGCTCCAGCCTCTCCAGGGCTCCCTCCTGCTTTCCCTGGGACTCTGGGGTGCTGGACCCATGAAGGTCATTGCAAAATGAAAGAATTTTGCAAACTCTGTGTGGTCAGAAAAGGAACAGAGCCAAAGATATTCCAGCCATCCAGGGAGGTGCCTCCTCTGCTGATTTCCAAGGTGCTTTGGGGAATTATTCCCCATTTTTTTCTCAGCTCAAAACCCTGCATTTCATCCCTCACCTTGCAATTCCTCCCCCTCCAAAAGAGTGGACAAAGGTAGGATTTTAAAGAGTCTCATTTGTTTCAGAGCGGGCTCATGTTGTGCTTTGCAGATTTTTGGTGGATGGCAGTAAGGGAGATTTTAAAACATGCCCAGCAAGCAAGAAAGAAGCTGAATTTAACAGCAGAGTGTGGGAAAACATCAATGGTGGCACCACTGATCACCCACAAGAGTGTAAAGAATATAGAACGAAAGACTCGCAGAATTTAGGCTGGGAGGCACCTCAAAACCCATCCAGTGCCACCCCTGCCATGGGCAGGGGCACCTCCCACTGTCCCAGGCTGCTCCAAACCCGATCCAGCCTGGCCTTGGGCACTGCCAGGGATGGAATTCTTTGGGCAGCATTTTCGAAGATGATCTCTTAAACTTAGTGAAGTAAAAAAAATAAGATCAGAAGTTGAAAACCCTGAGGGATTAATTATAATTAAATAAGCCATGATCAAACCCCTCTTAAGGCCCCAGGAAGACTCCCAGTGTTTTCCTAGAACAAGGCTAGCCTGGATAAACAAAAAAATTAAATTATAGCAGCTCTGCTGCAATTTTCCCCCCAACATTGCTGATTCCAGTCACGTGTGAGCTTTGCCATGATGAGCCACTCTCAAAAAGGAGAGGAGAGGGATCACTGCCACCTTTCCACGGATTGTGGCGGATCACGGACACTTCCACTTGGACACGAGACGACAACAAACTGGGCCTGCACTGCCACTTTGGCCTTTTCTGCAGCTTTAATGGTGAGACTGGAGGAGAGAGAGAGAATGGTTTCTTCATTTTATTATTCCCCCAATTGTGAATGAGCAAGTGTGAAAGTGGAACACAGTGGGGAGATTTTGTTATCACCAGCAAAAGCAAAGGAAGAGAAAATCAGACCTTACAATATCCTGATAGGAATAGTTGTGGGGGAAAAAAAGGAAAAAAAGATAATTTCAGGATGTGCAAATCATGGGAGCTTTGTTGTAGTCAACAAACCTTCAGGCTTTTCACCTCCTTTCAGGAGATTTGTGTGGCAGAATAGCAGGCAGAGCAGCACTCAGGACTTTGGGGCCTCTCTCTGAAATATTCATCCTGCCCCAGAGCTGTCTGACACCAGAGATATCAAAAGCTGCCAAGTCTGGAATGTGGATTATGGCAAATCCTGTGTTGTTCCCCTTGCTGGGAGTGTGATTGCTCCATGCTCCTCTTCCTTTTCCACACCAACACCCTGGAAATCAGCTTTCCCAGGAATGGGGAGTTTATCTGTGGCCCTGAGTTAGGAAAACTCTGTTTCTGTTCTGGCTGCTGCATCCACTTTAAAATCCTGCACAGCTCTGCTTCCACCTGTGCCTCCAACCTGATTTAGGATCATGGAATCCCAGATTGGTTTGGGATGGAAGGATCCTAAAGCTCATCCAGTGCCACCCCTGCCATGGCAGGGACACCTCCCACTGTCCCAGGATGCTCCAAGCCCCAATGTCCAGCCTGGCCTTGGGCACTGCCAGGGACCCAGGGGCAGCCCCAGCTGCTCTGGGAATTCCTTCCCAAAATCCCATCTATCCCTGCCCTCTGGCAGTGGGACGTCATTCCCACTTTTCCTGTCGCTCCATCCCTTGCCCAAAGGCTCTCTCCATCTTTCCTACAACTCCTTCAGGTCCTGGAATGTCCCAATTAGGTCACTCCAAAACTTTCTCTCCTCCAGGCTGATTTTTTTTCCAAGAAAAAAGGGGTCCTTCAGTTTTTTCCTCTCAGCGTTTTTGCTCCCAAAGTGGCTGCCAAATGTTGGAGAATAAAAGTAGGGAGACTTTTGTATCCTGAAAAAACTCAGTGATGTGATCCATGACATCTCAAGTATCACTTTCAGGCCTCAGTAACCTTTAAAAATGAAATCTGGCTGTTGACTGAGATCAATGCTCTTCATTGCTTGCAAGGTGATTGACTTGATTCCCTCTCGTTCCTGAAAATCCCACGTTTCCAGCCCAGTTTGGATCAGAACACATCGATTTACCATTTTAGTATTAAATTCATGCTTAGCTCAGACACTGATAAAACGACCTGCCCAGCAAGCTAAAAGTACAACAGCATCAAATTTGGACTAAAGCTGCCCAAGCTGAGAGAGAGAAATTATTTACAGCAGTAAAAAACTGGGAAATTATGGGGTTTAATGTGAAAATATGAGTTTGGGTTGAAATAATTCATCCCAGGGAGGTTTGGAGTGCCCATCCCTGGAGGTGTCCCAGGAAGGGCTGGAGGTGGCACTCAGAGCTCTGGGCTGGGGACAAGGTGGGCATTGGGCACAACTTGGACTCAATAACCTCGGAGATCTTTTCCAACCTCAATGATTTTGGGATTCTGGGATTCAATTCTATGACCTGAGCAGGCAAGTAATGCTAAAAAAAATTACTTTTCCTTCTTAAAAGTTCGACTCCAAGTGTTCTGAGGTGTTTGATTTTCTGTCCAAATCAACAGATGTTGGATGTGTTTCCCATTGGTTTCAGGAAGATCTGGGAGAGATCTTTCCTTGCTCAGCTTTTTTTCCTCACTTCTCCCGGAAGTGTTTGGTGCCAGGTGCTCCTTCTCCCTTCCTGGGCTGTGGTGCTGCTGGTCAGAGAGGAAGAACTTCCCTGAAATTGAAATTACTCATCCCACCCCCTTCCCGTGACCATTCCCTGCACTCCTGGATGATGTTCTTCCACTTCCATGTAAAGAATTGGACACATTCAGCAAAATGTGGTCATTGAGGGCAAGACAAGCTGAGTTCCCCAATTAAAGTCCCTCCTTTGGGTCATTAAGTTGGGCTGTTAATTTTAGTGATGAGAAGCAAAGCTGTTTGCCAATGAGGGAAGAGTTTTCAGGCAGCAGACTAGGGTTTTTCTACATTAAATTTTATCGAAGCAAGAATTTTATCCACCCTATCACCTAAAGATTTTTAATAAATGAGATTGCACTGCAGCGAACAACGTGCTGTGAGTTGTAGATAAATGTGGAGATTTGTGATAAATGTTACATCTAGAGCCTGGTTTTGGGAGAAATTCTAAGTGGCACAGACGAAACGTGGTGATTTTTTCACCCTTTCACCTGCAGTGAAGGATTTGCACCCTTTGCCAAGGGCAATGCTGGTTTTCCACTGTTGCTTTATTAGAAAAGGCCCCCTGAACTTTGTTCCCTTTCTTAATGTTGGATTTGGAAAAGATAAAAATTGTTCTCCTGAGTGAAACTCATGATTTAGGGATCACTGGCACCTCAGGTGTCAGGCTACTGGATTTATTCCCAGCTTTGCTGTGGGATCTCATGGAATCAGTGGGGATTATTTTGCCAAATCTCTTGATATTTTGAGGTCTTTTCCAACCTAAATGAGGCCTCTTCCAACCTAAATGATTCTGGGATATTAAATGCCCTGTTCTGGGGTATTAAATGCTGAATAAACATCTAAGAAGGATATAAAAAGGATATAAAAAGGATATAAAAGGGACAGTCCCTTCCCTATGGGAGCTGATGCAAGATCCTGAAGTAGAACAAAAGTCAGAGCAACAAAGATATTTATAAACAGGAAAATGCCAGCTTCCCAAATCCATCCCCAAATTAAGCCTCTTGGAAAATGAACCTTTTCCAGAGCTTTAAACTTTGTTTTCTGCATAATTCTGCTTCTTTAAAAGATATTTCACCTCCCAACCCTCTCTTGCTGGAGTGTAGATGGACAGGATGATTCCATTCTAAAGGTTTTTGTGATAAATTGCCTGGAATCCTTCAGGTTTTCCAGTGTTTTGACTTTTTCTCCTCAAGACAAATAAAAGATTTAAATGCAGATGAGGATCTCTTTCTTTTCTTTTTCTGCCAGTCATCCTAAGTTCTTCTTTGGGATGAAAACACCCCAAATCTCATTATTTTTATTACTGCAGTGGAGTTTTCCTTCTTTAGGGCTCCTACAGTGTGTTCTGTGCTACCCAAAGTGCCAAGTGCCTCTCTATAAAACTCCTTCTTACGCAGATCTCGTAATCCCAGGAGATTCTGGAAAAAATTCAGCTTCCATTCAAAGAGAGAAATAATGTTCAGGTTTGCAGCACTGTTCTGAACCCAACAACACTTACGAAAACATTAAAATGAAGGGTTTTGTCTCCCAGAACATTTCTTCACACAACATTTTGATATTACTCATCACTGAAGTCCTGGCCTCTTCTTTTATTGCCTGAGTAAAAGCTGAGTATTTTTGCAATCCGGCTCCTGCTCTACCAAGTGAGACTTGCTTTCCCCCACTCAAAAATCACTTTTTTAATACCTTTTCCAACTGTTTTCCATCAGGGAAAGACTTTTCCCCAGCCACCCATGTGTGGAAGGGTGGATTGGGTTGCACTGAGAGGGTTTTTTCAGGGTTTTTCCCTCACTTGCCATGAGGGTTTGTCCATGTCTGTCCTGGGCCACCTGGATATGATGAGGGGAAGGCTCAGGAGCAGGATATCCCATTTATTCCATTTATTTTTCTCATTTATACAGCTTTGGAAGAGGGTTTGGGAGGATACATGAAGTCTCTTCCTATCTGTTCTCTCTCTCTCTTTTCCCTCATCCCTTCTCACCTACGTGGGGAGGCAAAAACCACTCAGGATTCACAATTCCCACTAACTTTCCACTTCCAGATTCCCAAATTTCAAAAGAATTTCTTTTAAGGCCTGAAACAGGGCAACAAATTCACCACAGACAAGGGGAAAATTTTTTGGTTTCAGCAAATCCAGGATTTTTGTCCAGCTTTTTGTGTGGGGGTGAGCCTGCAAACCCCAGGGAAGTCGTGCCTGAATTTTGAAGATGACAAACGATATTTCAATTTTTAATTTAAGAATATTAATTACTCTTCTCCTAGCAGGTTCTTTCCATGTCCTTCTCACGCTACAGCTTTTAATTTCTTTGCTTTGGCAAGGCAAAAGCTTCCTAAAATTTATGAGAAGGGCTATGGCAGATTTCCTGCTCCTGTCAGGCCCTGATGGAGGCAGAGCTTGGGCAGAACCTGCTCCCACCATCAGGACAGATGTGAAGGCAAGGAGAGGTTTGGGGGGGGGTGTGAGAAATCCAGCTGAACATCCAACACTGTGGTTTTCCTCAGTTTTCCATGGCTCAGGGAAGCAGAGAGCTGGAAATGCCCACAAAGAATCAGAGACAAGGACCAGGCCTTTGTGTCATCCCAGCAGAGCCCGGGGCTGGGTCGGATGTGACTCAGGGATGTTATTCCAGCAGCTGAGCAGCTTAAAATCATGGATTTGCAGCCAAAACATTCCCACCCTGAGTATATCAGTGCCAACAATGACAGGGCATCAGCTGGCAGTTTATTTTCTTACATTTCTCCTCAGGAGTGTGGCCTGGGCCAGCTCGTTCGGCAAATTTGCTTCTATTTCTTTGTCTTTTGATAGGCTTCCCTAAAAAAAGAGGGGGAAAGAGCATAATTAATGTTGCTGGTGTGTACAACCACAGGGTTGGGATTCAGCAGCTGGAGAGCCTTTTTTTCCAAGTTTTCTTGCAGATATTAGACCATTCCGTGCTGTGTTTCCTCAGCCAGCTGGCTGCAAGCTACAACAAAACATATCCCACTTAACATGGCTCTTACTCCTTTCACTGAAGTGTGAGGGGGAGGAGCTGGCAAATGTTAATAAAAGCCAGGGAATGTTTGAATTCCTGCCTTTATTCCTCCCTGCCTGTCTGCACTTCCATTTGGCTCACCAGGAGATTCGTGTCAAACCAAGGGAACTCACCGGACACCACCACAGGCATCGCTTTGCTGCTGATTTGGGGCGATGAGAGGAGGCAAAATACATTTTCTACTTCATTTTTAAGCAAAACGAGGAAAAAAAAAATCAAGTTTATAACTCTGTTGGGAGGAAAGGCTGTGAGGATTGGGATTCTCTGGAGAAGAGAAGCTTTGGGGTGAGCTCAGTGTGGCCTTGCAGAGCCTGAAGGAGCTGCAGGAAAGCTGGAGAGAGACAATTCCCAAGGCATGGAGGGCCAGGAGCCAGGGAATGGCTTCCCAGTGCCAGAGGGCAGGGCTGGATGGGAGATTGGGCAGGAATTGTTCCCTGGGAGGGTGGGCAGGCCCTGGCACAGGGTGCCCAGAGCAGCTGGGGCTGCCCCTGGATCCCTGGCAGTGCCCAAGGCCAGGCTGGACATTGGGGCTGGGAGCAGCCTGGGACAGTGGAAGGTGGAACTGGCTGATCTTTAAGGTCCCTTCCTTCCCAAACCATTCCATGAATTTTGATGCAATATAAAAAGGTTATTAATATACACATTGCCCTACTTTTTAAGGTGAACTTAACTCTGACATAGTTGCAGCATTTTCAAGGTGGCTGTAACAGGGGAGCAGATAAACAACACTAATCCTATAAATCTTGTTCAGTGAATTCTCCTCTAGGCTCCCCATCCATGAAAACCAGCAATATCCCCACCTTTGCATGTGGAGTTACCCTTGTGAACCAGGTGGTTCACCTGAGTCCAAAACTAAAATGAAAGATAAGAATCAGACCCGAGTTCCTGAGTGTGCAGTTTGGTTTTATGTGCACAGCAGAAAATATTTCTTAAAAATCCTGGGTATTTCCAAATATCTGACTTCTCAGAGGAGTCAAAACGCAATCAAAGTATTTCTTTTCAAAGCTGCATCACTTTATGATTAGTCAAGGGGTTTTTGCAACATGAATTTCCTTTTCAGAGATGTTTTCTATTACATCTGTTTGTTTTTGTTTGTCTTGTTTTATTTTAGCAATCCAATTCAATTCCTCTTTTATCAAGATGGAAAACTTGTGCTGCTTATTTTAAACAAAATACAGCTCATGGTATGCATGGCTGCCCTAACAAATGTTTAAATATTTCCTGTCTGGGCTAAAATAAATCAGGATTTGACCTGAGCAATTATGATTATCCTTTCCAGGATATCCTTTTGTTCCCTTTCCTTCAAGTAGGAAGGATTCATACAGTGTGACAGGTTTTATTAGCCTAAAAGATCCCTGGCACATCTGGATGCACAATTTGGATCATTTTGTGATTTAAGGTCCTTGTCATTATCCCTCATCCTTTGCATTTCACTGGATGTCCATGTGCTGGCACAATGTCTCCAATGCATTTTAAATATAGATCTAGAAATAAAAATTAGTGCCCCACTTGCACAATCCAGAGATGTTCTGGTGTTTGTGGAATGGCTTTGTCCAGATTAAAGGGCAGGGATTTACTGCCATAGAACCAGAGAATTATGGAATCATAGAATGGTTTGGGTTGGGAGGGATCTTAAAAATCATCACTGGGACACCTTCCAAGCCCCAATGTCCAACCTGGCCTGGGACACTGCCAGGGATCCAGGGGCAGCCAAAGCTGCTCTGGGAATTCCGTCCCAGCTGCTCCCCACCCTCCCAGGGAACAATTCCTTCCCACTATCCCATCCATCCCTGCCCTCCTTCTCCTTGTAAGTGGCAGAGAAGAATCATCAGGGCTCCCTCAGAAATTCAAGATGCTTGAGAGAAGCAAAAAAAATGTGTTATTACCATTGGCAAAACATGTGGGTTGCAACATTTTGGAGCCCTGATCTTCTTCTGAGAACACCTTAAAATAAAGGCTGACTTTGGCAAAAACAACTTGTTTGTAAACAAAGAGGTTTACTTTGGAGAAATGTTATCCCTGACTGGAAGCATTGGGACAGAGCCCCTGTGGGTATTTTCCCTTCTGCTCTGTACAGAATAAAGATTCCCACACAGGTCAATGTGTTCCTCCCTCGCTGAATCGGAGTGGTTCTCATTAACTGAAATCACTGTGCTGCAATCCAGTGCCAAGCTCTGGATCTATTGCAAAAGTGCCCACTGAGCACCAGGGAGCTGGTTGGAAACCAGGCTCGATTGGGCACACGAAGCAGCACGAGGAGGGAGGATTAAAGATGCAATTTATCTGCTGAGCTGGTAAAAGGAGGGAGCTGTAGCGAGAAAAGAAGTGGCAGATTCACCCCCTCCTTGATTTGAGAAGTTTGATTTGAGAAGCAGTGGCTGCCTTTTTATTTTAATATTTATTTTGTCTCATAGCAGCTCTGCTGGACACTGAAACCCCGAGCTGTGAAGCTCAGCCTGCTGGCAGAATGTCCCAGCTCCTGCTGGACCACGTTTTCCTCATGTTTTATACAAAACCATGGGAAAGAAGATGGAAAAAACCCCCCACTTTCTAAACCAGCTTGCCAAGAGCCCCAAAGCCAAAATCCAGCGCTTTAACTCCAGGCCAAAAGTGAAACTTCCTGAGATAGACACCGCTGGTTTAGAGTCTTTAAGCTGCACATCCCAAGTAAACCACAACAAAAGCTTAAAGAGGAAAGGTCAGACCTGTGAAGTGCTATTTGTTTTCACTGAAACTTCATCCTCCACTTACCCCCAGCCTAACCAGCAGCGGAATCAATTACCACTTGTCAGACTGAAACCCGACCCCAGAAATGAAAGAAGGACACGACCTCTAGGGGGAAAAGAAACCACGAGTGAACCACTTTCTCCTGCAGGGAAGGGTTAACAGGCCTGATCCTCTTTTTCCCCCCTGCAGGAGGGATCGATAGCAATGTTCTCTACATTTACTCTTCCTTTCAGCGGGGATGGCCAGTAGGACAGTGAGGTTATTGAGATTGGGTTTCATAAATTACTCCATTTAATAATTGAAGACAAAGAGGTTCCATACATTTTAATAGCATTTAGTGTAACTGTTCAAATTTGTAGGACTCACAATAGATCAATCTCAGCTGCCATTACCCCTCGAGGTAATGGTGCCTGCACTTACCAGGCTTCTGTTAAGTGTAGGCTCAGCTTGTCAAAGAGTGGTTGGGTTTAAGGCAATATCCCCCTCATTCCCATTTCCCACAAGCCTAGAACGGCATTCCCAAAGGGACACCACACTGGGAACGTCGCTGTGGGTTTAGCTCAGCTGTGCCAGCTGAGAATCCTGTCCTTTCGGGGTATAAAGTGATATAAGGGCATTAATTCTGACACCTGGGATCAGCCTGGACTATCCCTCAGTTTAAACACCAGCAGCAAGTCCAGGCAGGAGAGAAGATTCCATCTTATGTTTAATTTCTGAATGCAAGGAAATAAAAACCATAAAAGGAGCTGCAAAAGCTTCTTGGGAAGGTGGAGGGGGTCTCTCTGAGTGCCAGGAGGAAGCAGCTAATGGTCAGATCTCAAAGGATTAAAGACACTTCATTTTTTAAGCATATGGAGAAGCCTGGAAGACTCTGGACACTCCATCAGCTGGAGCTGATAATTGTCCCTTCCCTTCCCTTCCCTTCCCTTCCCTTCCCTTCCCTTCCCTTCCCTTCCCTTCCCTTCCCTTCCCTTCCCTTCCCTTCCCTTCCCTTCCCTTCCCTTCCCTTCCCTTCCCTTCCCTTCCCTTCCCTTCCCTTCCCTTCCCTTCCCTTCCCTTCCCTTCCCTTCCCTTCCCCTCCCCTCCCCTTCCTTCCCCTTCTTTAATCCATCTTTTTCTCTTCCCTCTCACCCTTCCCCTTTACCCAATCCCACTGCCATGTGCTTATATAAGAGATCAGGGACTAATTTATATCAATTTCCAGGTGTGTGATTTATTAATAGACCTTTGGAAGCTTTGTGGATCCCCTGACTTCTGTCATTCCTTTACTCCACAGCAACCCCCCCCCCCATCAAAAACACTTTGGTGTTTCATTACCTTTTTTTAAACAGTCATCCAGGGAAATGAATATTCTGATTTTTTTGGGGTTATTTTACCCTGGACTTCCTCAAATTAAGCAGTTTTCCTTGCTGCCTCTGCCACAGGAAAGAAGAAATTTCTTAATCATGGAAACATCATCAAATCAAACCAAATAAATAGAAATAAATTCTCTTCTATTCCCACTCCCTTCCCCTCATCACTGAAAAGCAAACAAACCAGGCAGGGCTCTGGAGGAGACAGGAAATGAAGGCAAGGAGGGACAATTCAGAAAAGAAAAGACACTTTCTTGAGTTTCACAGAAAAATGCAGCCCTGATTTTGCAATGTGGTGCTAAACTGGTGATAAGTTGATTTAGAGAAACCCTTGTGCTCTGGCTGGAGAATCTGTGGGATGGGATCCAGCACGGATGGAGCCAGGAAGAAGGAAATCCATGAAATGGGTGAAAATGGAGATGGGAACATCTGCAACCAGAGATGAGAACATCTTCTTGTGGCCTTCATCTTTCTCATCCATATTTGAGACAGAGCTTGCGTGGCCGACCCTTAATCCTGGTTAGGATTTCTTGGAGAGAATGGATTAACCCTACAGCCTGGAATTTCTTATGGACTCACAGGGAAGTCCTAAACCAGTGCACAGCAACAAAGTATTGCTTTCCACCTGAACCTAAATTCTAATTAAAATCAGGAGTGCAAAGTCACTTTGGAGTTGAAAAGCTTCACATTTGTCAGCTACACCCCGCTTAATATTAATATTAATTCACAAAACATTTCTGTGTGTGGATTTGTGAGAGGAGAACCCATGGAATGTAAAAATAAAGCTTTGGGACTTTAGGAAACAGCAACAGTTTTTCAGAGGAAATGTCTGAAAATTCCACAAAAAACATGTTTTTCGAAATAGCTGGGATTTTTGGCATAAAAAGATGGAGGCACAAGGAAAATCCTAGACTTAATACCCACTTGCCTGGACAGTCCATTTTGTGGTGGATGGATCCTTCAGCAGGACTCTTTAGGCTCTGAGATTGCCTCCTCCAGGACTCCTCCTGTATCCAGGGCTGGATGGACTCCTCTCTTTTGTTGGGTCTCCAGAGCCTCAGCTCTGCTTCTTTTTGCTCTTTGCTCAACTTTTCAAGGATAAGCCTCTTCTGGAATTCCTTTATTCAATCCTTTATTCCCCATCCAAAGGTCAAATCCTTTGGATAGTGTGGGGATCTCTGCATTGCCCAGGGGTTTGGATGGGGAATGCTGTGGAGAGGCCGTATCCAGGGATCTCCGCACTTTCCCAGGTAGAGGGGAGAAAATAATGGAGCCATGGAACGGCCTGGGTTGGGAGGGAATTAAAGGATGCAGTTCCAACCCTGCCATGGGCAGGGACACTTCCCACTACCCCAGGCTGCTCCAAGCCCCAATGTCCAGCCTGGCCTTGGGCACTGCCAGGGATCCAGGGGCAGCCCCAGCTGCTCTGGGCACCCTGTGCCAGGGCCTGCCCACCCTGCCAGGGAACAATTCCTGCCCAATCTCCCATCCAGCCCTGCCCTCTGGCACTGGGAAGCCATTCCCTGGCTCCTGGCCCTCCAGCCCTTGGGAATTGTCTCTCTCCAGCTTTCCTGCAGCTCCTTCAGGCCCTGCAAGGCCACACTGAGCTCAGCCCAAAGCTTCTCCTCTCCAGGCTGAACAATCCCAGCTCTCGCAGCCTTTCCTCCCAGCAGAGCTGCTCCATCCCTCTGCTCATCCTGGTGCCTCCTCTGGCCTCTCTCCAGCAGCTCCACGTCCTCCCTGTGCTGGAGCCCAGATCAGGATGCAGGACTCCAGGCGATGGGACCTCACTTTCCCATGGACACCAATTCCCAGCCAGACCAAAAGACAACCCATGACTTTCCATTTTCTGTCCAGCTCTCAGGCTGGATTTCAGCAGTGCTTCTTCCCAATTTTTCCCCCTGAACATTCCAGGTTCCAGATTTTACCATCTGTCCAAAGTTTTAGCTCACGTTGCATATTCTGTTTTAGTTTATGAAATATCTGCAAACCAGTGAAGATGTTTTTAAAGCTCTCCATTACTTGCAGATATTGTCCAATAATTTCTTCTTACCTTGTAGTTGCTCAAAAGCAATCTCACGATAATTGAAATTGGCCTTGATTATCCTTATGAAACCTTTCCACTCAAGATATTCCATGATTTTATTGGGATATTTATGTTAAACCCTTGTGTGCTTCCTTTTCCTGTTAGAGCCTATTCCCACTCTTCATTGCAAACAAGGCTGGAATCGTGTTTGTCTTGCACAGAGATTGAAAATTTCATTTAAAAAAGCTTTGTGCTCTTCTGTGTTTGGGAGACATTTCCCTGCCTCTGGAGATCCCTGCTGGAATATTTATCAGCAGGGAATCCAAACTCTGCGTGAGCAGAACTGGAGCACAGACTTCATATTCCTGAAGGTTTCTTTTGCCAGAATTTGTCCCGTTCTTGTGTTTGTCACATGTCTGGGTGATCCAGTGACTGCCCAGTCATGATGAGTAATCCCGATTTTCAGTTCATCCCAGGCAGATGGACAGACAGGGATTGCAGTTTAGGAAAGCTCCTAAACACCTGGTTTGCTCTGTCCCTGCTGCAAAATAAAATCAATTTCCTCAACAGGACTTTGGGAATGTCGGAGCTGCCCATGGATCTCCTCGTTCCCTACAAAAGAGGAAGCACTTCTGCCACTTCTGTGTGGAAATTCAGCTTGGATCCAACATTTGGGTGGGAAACAGAGGATGAGAAAGAATCAATGGGATTTTTGGGATGCTCTGTGCTTTGTTGCCACTCGGGTTAGGTGAGGAGAGAGAAATCAGCTCCTCTGCCACTGTTTTTTCCATGTCCTCATTAAATATATCAGGAACACAAATCCTTTGGGATAGGAACAGCTTGGATGGCTGCAAATTCTCTCCTTTTTGTTTTTTTGGTGAAAGATTTCCACTGATACATATCCTGCAAAAGTAGGGACCCTGAGATGGAAAGACTTCCAAAGTGTGATTTTGTAATCCTGAGCAGAAACAGGAAAGATTTTCATTTTCCTGGAAATTAATATTGGAGCAAAGAGTTGTTTCATGTGCAGAATTACAGGCTTTGCAGAGGTGTAGGATGAGTCATGAGTTTGAGATGAAGATTTTCCTGCACTCCTGAGGATTAAGTTGGTGAAAACAATCTTGGCTACCTATGGATTTATCCTGTGTTATGGGAATGTCAGGAAATCAGGGAATTTGTCTCGCTTGTCTTCAGGTACAGGGCAAGAGGCTGTTCCCAGACTGGAGGTGTCAGATTTGGCTCCACAGCTCCCATGTGGCAAAGTGCCAATTTTGGGAGGTCCTGATTGGGAAGGTGAAAGGTGTCCCAGTGCTTAGTCCAGTTCAGGGGGTGTTTAGTGGATTTGGCCACGGAATATCCAACTAGAAAAGCTGAATGGAGTAGAATTAGGTGTTTTAATTGTTGCTGAATTCAAATTGTGTTTGGAGAGAGCCAACAGATCGCAGTGCTGGTGGTTTTTGTTGTGGTGTTTTTTATATGCATTTTATATGAATTGCATTATTTTAGATGTATAAATGATTCCTTATTATCATATTATTGTATTTTTGTAGCCAAATACCAATTACAGAAGGAATATGGGATACATTTTCCAGGATGTGGCCTTTTGATCCCCAAGATGATTTAGAAACAGGGTTGATTCCTGGTTTCATAAAGGATCCCAGAATGGTTTGAGTCGGGAGGGACCTTAAAGCCCATCCAGAGCCACCCCTGCCATGGGCAGGGACA
Organism: Corvus moneduloides; assembly: GCF_009650955.1. Classification (NCBI taxonomy): domain Eukaryota; kingdom Metazoa; phylum Chordata; class Aves; order Passeriformes; family Corvidae; genus Corvus; species Corvus moneduloides. Next base: position 121,675,777 of record NC_045477.1, read on the forward strand.
CCTCCCACTGTGCCAGGCTGCTCCCAGCCCCAATGTCCAGCCTGGCCTTGGGCACTGCCAGGGATCCAGGGGCAGCCCCAGCTGCTCTGGGCACCCTGTGCCAGGGCCTGCCCACCCTCCCAGGGAACAATTCCTTCCCCATATCCCATCTAACCCTGACCTCTGGCAGCTCAAAACCATTCCCCCTTTTCCTGTTACTTTCTGCCATATAAAAACTCCCTCTCCCTCCTTTATCTAAGCCCTTTTTAGGCTCTGGAAGGTCACATCATGAAGCTGTGAAAGAGAAGGGCTGATTCTCAGAATGTGAAGCTCAATTATATTTCAAAATTGTGGATTTTCCCCTTCTGACACAGCCATGGTCCCATTGGGATAGGAAGTAGATTTATTAGTAGGAACTCACTGTAGTCAGGGGGTAGGATTTGGGCAGGGTGGGATTTAAAGCTCTTGTGGGGAACCTACATCCATCAGTAACCCCCAGGAGGGGGTGTCAGTGAGGGGGAAGGAGGTGTTTCTCCTTCTCTGATTCCCAAAAGGGATGGATTTTAAGGACAGATGAACTGTGCCTTACAAACATGGACAGAGCCCAAAGGAATCCCATCCCTGCTTTCTGTCCCTGGGCAAACTGAAATCATTCCTGGGGAGGATTCGCATCCTGTTCAAAATGCCTGTTACCCCATGGAGGCAAAGGAATGTGCCCAATTTCCTCCCTGCATGGAATTAGTTCTGAAAATACTGTCTAGGAATAATGCCACTATCCCACTTGTGCTTTGGTGCCACTCAGTATTCAGGTCCTATTTTTACCATGGAATTGAATGAATCCTCACAGCCTTCTGCTTTTACCTCCCCTTCAGAGATGGTGAAACTGGAGAAGAGGAACATCCGAAACCGGAGACTCCAAACTTCCTCAGATTTCAAGGGAAAGGATGTCCCAGAGTGACTCAATGCGTGTTTTGAATGCTCCAGCATCATTTCTGGCAATCAGTCTGTGGTAATACTTGGGATGAGACAAAATGAACCCTTCTCCATTTGGAAGAGAAGGAGATGATGAAACCACATCCTCAGACTCGGACTCGAGGCACGTAGACTGGGGCAGATTATCTCATTTCCTCTGTGCAATATTTGAGGTCATTGCCTTGTCAGCAAGCCCTCCTTCCACTCTGGAAGGCACTGCTGCTCCTGAATTTGTCTGTCCTAAAAGACACCAGGGATTCCTCTCCTGTGGTCCGCTAGGAATAGCCAGAAACTTGCAAGGAGAAAGGTCTGAAGAATGTTTTCAATGGTTAAAGTCTTTTTTGAAACGTGGCAGGATAAGCGGGAATGGCTTCAAACTGAAAGAGAATAGGTTGGGATTCGATATTGGGAAGAAATTCTTGGCTGTGGGGGGTGGGCAGGCCCTGGCACAGGGTGCCCAGAGAAGCTGGGGCTGCCCCTGGATCCCTGGAAGTGTCCCAGGCCAGGCTGGACATTGGGGCTTGGAGCAATTTGGGACAGTGGAAGGTGTCCCTGCCACGGCAGGGGTGGAATGAGATGAGCTGTCAGGTCCCTCCAACCCAATCATTCCATGATTCCATGAACTTAAGCCTGAGGCTCTCATTTCTTCCTTGGCTTTTCAGGCTGGTCCTGAGTTAGAAGTCATTTACACAGCACTTATGGCTACTCTTTCATGGATGGGGAAATGAAAGAGAGAAGAAAAGATGTGTTTGAATCACATGGGAAGTCTGGGAACACTCTGGGTGTCCACAGACCTCAAATCCCATTTTCCAGTGCAGCAGTTCAAAGCTTCAACCACAAAACAAAAACCCCTCAGCAGTCAAGTCCTTTTTATAGATGAAAACCATGTGGAATCTCACACTTCGAATGATAAATGTCATGGAATCACACAATCCCAGAATCCCTGAGGCTGGAAAAGCCCTCCCAGCCCAGCGAGGCCCAGCTGTGCCCAATGCCCACCTTGTCCCCAGCCCAGAGCACTGAGTGCCACCTCCAGGTGACACCTCCAGGGATGGGCACTCCAAACCTCCGTGGGCAGCCCCTGCCAAGGCCTGACCTCCCTTTCCATGAGGAAATTCCTCCTGAAATTCCTAATACCGCTTCTCAGCCAGATCTTCCCTGGGTTAGAGACACCAATTTTAACACAAAATATGTGGTTTATGTAATTTGGTGATGATCAGGAGCACTGGATCTAAGGATGAGCTCGGGGATGGAGCTCTCCTTCCATGCAATGAGGAGCGTGTCCCAGTGCACACCTGGATGCTGCCCCAAACTTCAGCTGATCCATGATGTCAGGAGGTGACCAGGGCCATTTTTTGGGATGTGTGATGGGAGCAGCTCCGAGTGTCCCCAGCACACCCCACCAGCTCATCAGGAAGTGACATCAGGGCTGGCCGACAGTGCCTCAATGCTATGAATTATTGAGTGCCTGAGATTGTTGCGGGGAGGGGCTGCACAGGGAAGAAGATCTTTTCGGGAGGCAAATAAAGGACGGCAGAACAGCTGATTAGTTACTATTATCAGTGGCTAATGGGTGTCGTGTTGATAAGATGGTAACCAGATAGCACCGAGAGAGGGTTTTAGTGCTAAGTACTCCATTGCCTGCGTGTGAGGCCTCATTACTGCACTTGGATCCCCTCCTGGATGAATTTTTTATGACCTCACCGTTTTTCTCACTCCTTGCTTTGCTCTTCTTTCCGTCCTGGCCAGGTGCTGAGCTGGAGTGGGAATGTTGTGATTAGGAATAAAAACTCCAGCTTTTTGTCTTGCCCTCTATTGAGAAGATGGGCAGGAGAAAAAATTACCCAAAATTCCCACAGCTCAGCTCCAATTCTTCATTTAGTTGCACATTAAAGGGGTTTTATTAAGTCTGTTCTGTGGTGGTTGAACATTTCTTCCTAAAGCTGTGGGATGCAGCACAATTAAGGGATAACATGGCTGCAAAGAGGTTCCCAAAATCTTTTCCACCGATGTGAAGGATGTGAGGCACAATCTCACTTTTCTGTGCTCCTTCCAGTGCTGGGGACACTTTACAGGGATTGGGGAATCTCCTGAGGGTGCCTTGGAGAAGTAGAGAGAAGGTGAAGGGGGAAAAAGCACAGACAGGACAATTCCTTCTCTCGGACAAGGCGACAAGACCTGGAGAGGTCAGGAGAACAAAGGGTGCAAATCCCAGCTCCTTGGGTGTTGCTCTGGTCAGAGATGGGCTGGAGGAAAGGGGGGAGTTCCAACATTTCCTTGTCCCTTGTGCCAGCAGCAGCTCTGGGAAAGAGGTGAAATTCCTGATTTGGGTGACCCATGGGGTCTCCTGGAGAGCAGATTGAGGAAACCCTTGGGCTGGTTTTGGTTGTGTTCCTGCCCCACCACATGGAAGCCCTTTGCCCATGGATTGGGTCATGAAAATGGCACCTGGACACAGAGAGGCTTCTCCCTGGCATTTTCCAAGACTTGTCTGGAATTTCTGAAGGAATAGCTGTCCTGGTTATAGATATACATCGTCATTATAGACATAAATATCTCAGTGTTACACTGTTTACCAAGGAAGAAGCTTTTCTTTAAGTATAATCCACAGCTCCCACAGATCCATCCTCAATCCCATCGTTTCCTCCATAACACACAACTCAGGATAAAGTTCCTCAGGGCTGCTCCCCAGGATTTCCTCTTTGAAAGCATCTTTTCTGAAAGATGAGACACTTGGTCCCACATCTTCATTTTTTCTTCCTCTGGAAACATCTGAGTCATGCTTGGGGGAGCAACAGGAGAAATGACAAGAAGAAAAATTGGAATATCTGGTACAAGTGAGTTCCCTGTCACAGCTTTTTACATTATGACATTTTTTTATACCAGGAAAACACCAAGAACTCAATATTAAGAATTACTTGATTGCCATTTTCCTTTTCTTTGTTGCTGTATGAAAAAAAAATCACAAGGATATTTTCAGATGTGCAAACTTTTTGATCATGGAAGGACTTGGAAATCCCAAGACCCCTGGAATTCTTCAATTAATTGTCTGTGAAAGTGACATTACACCTATCCCTCTCTCTCCCCACTCTTATTCCAGTCAGCTTCAGCTAAATCCTCCCCAGGAATTCCCATTGAGGAGGGACTTTAGCACAGAAGCTTTTTCCTTGCCTTTTCCCATTTCAAGGAACAACTCAGCAGTGCTCTGAGCTGACCAGCAACACTGAGAGTCACATTCTTGTCAGAGGCCAGGCTCAGTTTGAGGGCTGTCCAGGAATTTGCAGCTTTTTAAATTCAGAGTCGGTCCCTGATGTCAGAGCTGGAAGTGAGATTCTAAGAAACCAGGCCAGGTTTGAATATTTCAAACCTACAGAACATGATGGAAAAATCAAATCTTTGCTGAGAGCTGCTAAAAGCGGCAATGCCAAATGCAGGAGGGAATCAGCCCTGCAAAAAACACCTTCAAGACGCTCCAAGATTTTCTACATCAGTGATAGAACTTTATAAACCCGTGGAAAATTGTATCCTCTCTCCTTAGCCAGTCTGGGGAGATGTGGATCTGCCTGCAGTGAGTTTTGTTTGACTCCCACCTCAGGGTTTTTCCCCCTCTGGCTGACTCCTGGATGCCCTCAGGAGTGGGATGGGCATTCCCATGCCAAGCCATCAGCGTGTCCCAGTGCTCTCAGACAAACCAGCTGGGCAGGACTCTGTGGAGCCCAATAAAACAGTGAAGATTCCTCCTCCAAAGACATGGAGTGACTCCAAGGAGCTTTCTTTCCTCATTCTCCTGCTTCTCCCTGCCAAAGAGCATCTTCCCCACTGCTTTAATCTGCAAGATCCATCTTACTTTAACCCTATTGAAAAGGACTGATGTTTTGGGGTTGTGCTGGGCTATATTAAAATCCATATTTCAAACAATAAATGCTTTCCATTTATCCAGCCTAGTCTCTTTTCTATGGAGCCAAACTTTCAGGCAGTTAGCTCAACCTTTCAGGAATATGAAGCACCTTTTTCATCCTGTGCCAACACTGTAATGCCTCCAATAATTTATGTTTAATTTTTAATACAGTTATCTATCATGAGTAATTATGTGGGCTGCTCACAGTATTCCATTTTCTGTTATGTGGTTTTTTTCTGAAGATCGTGGACTGGTAGAGAAAAAAAAAAGCCCCAGTGCTGCTGCTTTTCTGCTGAATTTCCTCTGAAAAAGAAATATTGAGGCAGCTTGAAGGTTCTGTGTGTCAGAGGCTGCGAGGTGCTTGAGATCTGCTGATATTTGTGTGAGAAATGGTGGTGATTTACACCCAGTAAAAGCTCTGGGCAGAATTCTCCACGTTCACTGGGATATTTTGGTGGGGTTTGTGTGCAGGGCTCAGGTTTTGGGGACAAAATTTACCATAGAGGCTGTTTCACACTGCAGTGGGAGCAGCTGGATTTGTTAATCTATATTTGGCAATAAATATTGATATAATTCCCAGCTCTGTCTGAGGCACCGGAAGCTGAAATCCTCAGGGCCACATAAAGTTTTCTGTCCAAATCCACCCTTGGAGATGTCTGTGTTCTTTCTCTCAGGCTCAGGAGCTCTCTGGATGAGCACTGCTCTTCTGGGAGGGGAAAAAACGGTTCTTTCCCTTTTTTCCTGGCCAGACCACAGCTTGTCCTGATGTGCTCCTGCTCTGGGAATTGGGGCTGGGATGTGGATGAGGCTGTGAACAGAGATCTACACCAAGGAGGCCTTTGGATACTTGTCAAGGCCATTTCCACCCTCTGTGCTGGTGGAGAAGCCTTGGGATGAGAGGAATCCTCAGAAACGGGGGTGGGCGATGCATTCAATTCCCACCAAAAAAAAGTTAAAATGAATTTCTCCTCACAGCAGACATGCCCAAGTTTCTGGTTCTTCCACAAACACCCCAATGCAATTTATTTTACCATTCACACCAATTCTTCCCATTTGGGTGAAACCAAATGGTTTAATGAACCAAACTTCATTCCAGAACTTCCACAGACAGATGGGAGGGCCTTCAAGGAAAACATTTCCTGCTCGTGGTTGCTTTAGGCCTCATCCTCACAGAAGGTCTGGACCACACCTTCAAATGACAGAAACGTGGAAGGTAAAATTAATACTCAAAAATGCTGCACTTTGAGGGTTCCAGGCAGGTGTTGGTGTCTCCTCAAGTGAGGGCAGGAACTTTTCTCCCAAGCTGTGGCACTTTGGTTACACTCAGAGCTGTCACTCCCTACCTGAACCCCCAGTGTCCCAGAATTTAGGTTGGACAAGACCCCTGAGATCTTTGAGGCCAACCTGCTTTGAGTCATTGCGTTGCTCCTTGGCCTTGAACATCACAAATTTAGTTTTTTTCCCCAATTCTTTGGCCCGATGGAAGCTATTCCCTGCCTTTATAAATGCTGCATCACAAGAACTCTGCAAACTACTCTGCTCTTAAAGGCCTGCAGCCTTGGCCGCATCCAAATCTGAGGTAAAACTTCTCTCAACATCAGCATCAGAATATTCCACCCAGCAAGCAACCCAGTTTATTTTGGTAGCAGTTCAAGATTTACTCATCATATCAATGTTTCACCACACAGACAGGTAGCCTTGAATAATAGAAGGTAAATCTGAGGCTGCAATTCAATCAAGGCCCTCTGTTGATGTCTTAAGCTGAGACTCAAACAGCTTAAGTAGTTTATGACCAGCAGCAGAACTGCCTTGATTGAATTACTGCTCAGGCATTCAATTGCATAAATGTATTGTTATTTATAAGGTGTGCCAAAGCCTGGCTTTAAAGCTGACTGTGGCAGGCTGGGACTAATGGAGAAAAAGCAGCCTGGCATTCCAGTGCCCCTTAAGCCAGGGAAATGAATGATGGGCACTCTGCTCTTTGCTTGTGGAAAAATAATTCCTGTAGTGCTGTAGGGAATTCAATCCTTCAGGTTCATGGAAGGAAAGGAGGTTGTTAGAAACTGTGTCTGACCCCTGGACCAGAGTGTGGGGCCTGAGCAATTCCCATGATTGTTATGGACCTGCCTAAAGGCTGGATGCACAGATTTGAAAACACTGTTAGGTTTAAAAAGAAAGAGATGAAACAGGGTGAAGATAGGGACTGTGGGCAAGAATGCTGTCAGTGCCACAGGAGAATGATACTGGGGCAAAGGAGAACACAGGAAAAACATGGACCTATTGGAAAAAGTCCAGGGGAGGCCACAAAGTTGATGTGAAGGATGAAATCCTTCTGCTCTGGAGCCAGCCTGGGACTACTGGGGGTGTTCACCTGGAGAGGAAAAGGCTCCAGGGAGAGCTCAGAGCCCCTTGCAGAGCCTAAAGGGGCTCCAGGAGAGCTGCAGAGGGACTGGGGACAAGGCATGGAGGGCCAGGAGCCAGGGAATGGCTTCCCAGTGCCAGAGGGCAGGGCTGGATGGGAGATTGGGCAGGAATTGTTCCCTGGGAGGGTGGGCAGGCCCTGGCACAGGGTGCCCAGAGCAGCTGGGGCTGCCCCTGGATCCCTGGCAGTGCCCAAGGCCAGGCTGGACATTGGGGCTGGGAGCAGCCTGGCACAGTGGGAGGTGTCCCTGCCCATGGCAGGGCTGGCACTGGATGGGCTTTATGATCCCCTCCAACCCAGATAATTTTGGGATTCTATAAAGGGGTTTCCCAGAGGTCTCTCCTGTCCTTAGCACCCCTTTTTCTGGGAGGACACTGAGCCACAAGAACCAATCCCCATAGAATCACTTTCACTGACAGCTCTGCTCTCTTCCATCCTCCCACAGGCCGCAGAATTTTTCTGCTGGAGCTCTGGGTGTCTTTCCCAGCATCTTTCCAGGGCAGAGCCCAGGAATTCAAATTTCACTTTCGGAGCTGCTCAGCCCAGCTGCATCAGGGGCTGTCCTGGCAAATTGGAGCTGACAGCTGGAAACTGCTCCCATAGATTTCCTATTGCTCCTTTTAACCAGCCTGGATTGAATTGCACCAAAAGGGCTGACAGCTTTCAAATCCCTGCCATTATATCACATTAAGGGCTGCAAAAATCCGCCTGCTTCCACAAATTTCAAAGTCAATTGATATTTAAACCCGGGAGACACCCTAGAGCCCAGGGTAGAACCAGCACACGTGGGTGTGTTCCTTCTGCATCCAGGCCCAGCTGCACTTCCCAAGGACTGCCCCATACCAGCATTCCTGGAAGTTCTGTGCACAAGGGAAATTCTTTTCATATAGGAGAAATAACTACAGGCAGGAACTTTTCCCTCAGGAAGACTTCTGGCAGGACATGGCTTTGGGAAGCGCTGTGATATCTTATCTTGGCCTCATTAATGACAAGAATCACCTGTGTGTGGATGAACAATCCCATGGAAGGAGTAAGGAGTGAAGATTAAGCCTTGCATGTCAGGTAGATTAAAACATCAGTCCTGAGTATCATTTTTAAAACACAACTCCTGGAAGATTTTCCCTCTCACACATTTCCACCCCCTCAGCAAAAATACTGAGCCCAAAAAATAGTATTTCATAATCAACTGAGCACAGAAATGCTCATGCCAATGTGCTGGTCACAAAAAAAATCTCTTTTTTCATAAAAATGAGGATACATTTCCCTGGTTAATTGTGGGGATGGACTGGAGGAGGATGAATTATGGCTCTGCTTCCTGACTTTTTGTATCAAATGTGTTGCTGGGACAATTGGGGTTGTTCAGCCTGGAGTGGAGAAGCTTTGGGCTGAGCTCAGTGTGGCCTTGCAGGGCCTGAAGGAGCTGCAGGAAACCTGGAGAGAGACAATTCCCAAGGGCTGGAGGGCCAGGAGCCAGGGAATGGCTTCCCAGTGCCAGAGGGCAGGGCTGGATGGGAGATTGGGCAGGAATTGTTCCCTGGCAGGGTGGGCAGGCCCTGGCACAGGGTGCCCAGAGCAGCTGGGGCTGCCCCTGGATCCCTGGCAGTGCCCAAGGCCAGGCTGGACATTGGGGCTGGGAGCAGCCTGGCACAGTGGGAGGTGTCCCTGCCATGACAGGGGTGGGATGAGATGATCTTTATTAAGGTCCCTTCCATCCCAAACCTTCTGTGATTCCATGATTCTCTCACTCTTGTGCTTGTTATAGATACAACACTGTCACTTTTCAGGGAGTATCAGCAGAAAATAATTTCCTGTTGATGTCTCCGAGTCCCCTCCCTCCAGATCCAAGTGGATATAAATAACTTCCATCAAGGCCTGTAGATATTCCTCCCTCACACACGGGCTCGTGGACATGAGTCAAACTTCCTTTCTGAGGGGGACTTTATCAAAAGTCAAAAACCCCTTAATTAACACTCAAGAGAAAAAAAAATATTTTATTCTTCTTCTCTCCCTTCATCAATACAGGAGAAGGAGAATTATTCACATCATCACTATCATGTTTTTAAGTCCCTTAAATAACCAAACCCCACACATATAAACCAGTTAATTTTGGGATTGTGTGTTTTATGGTTTCTTGGGTCCCTGGACTTGGGACCAGTCTGCTCCAAATCTTGGGAAGTGCATTGGGACATCCTTAGGTCACTCCAGCCACTGTAGCAGTGGCAGCCTGACCTTGGCACCACTTGAAAGGCCAGCAAAGACTGGGAGAGCCACTTCCCCGACTTCCAAACTCTGTATCCTGACGGAGCAGAGGAAAATAAACAATTCCCAGAGCTGGCTGTGTCCTCAGCGTGCTGGAGAAGTGACATCATGGCTGATCCACACACACACACACTGGGGACAGATTTAGTCTGGATTTGTGCTTTCAGCTCAGAAATCTATTTTTCAGTCAATACACAATGGTCTGCCGGTTTATTTGTTTTAAAAAATACTGGATTTGGGTAGGAATAATGTGGGATTCTACGAAGTGCAGATTCATACAATCATGGAATGGGTTGGGTTGGGTTGGAAAGGATCTTAAAGCCCATCCAGTGCCACCCCTGCCATGGCAGGGACACCTCCCACTGTCCCAGGCTGCTCCAAGCCCCAATGTCCAGCCTGGCCTTGGGCACTGCCAGGGATCCAGGGGCAGCCCCAGCTGCTCTGGGCACCCTGTGCCAGGGCCTGCCCACCCTGCCAGGGAACAATTCCTGCCCAATCTCCCATCCAGCCCTGCCCTCTGGCACTGGGAAGCCATTCCCTGGCTCCTGGCCCTCCAGCCCTTGGGAATTGTCTCTCTCCAGCTTTCCTGCAGCTCCTTCAGGCCCTGCAAGGCCACACTGAGCTCACCCCAAAGCTTCTCCTCTCCAGGCTGAAAATTTCATGGATTTTTCACAAATCCTTCATGGATTTCATTTATTGCCACAATCAAATATGTCTCTTAAATTCTCTTTCTGATTCTGCAATCTGAGTGCCCAGGTGTGGCCTTTAAGGTCACAGTTGGTTCTTTGATGTTTTGTTAAGGACTAATGTTGCTTTTTTGGGGGGTGTGATAATTTCCATTGTGTGGTTCAGTACCTGGAACAATGAAAAATCATATTGGTTGATATTAATACTGATAAAAAAAACTCAGGATGAGGATCAGCTGTGGCTTTCCCTGAGGTTGTTAAAATGGGAATATCTCAAAAGCAGTTTGGGAGGTTTTTTGGGAAGTCATTTGTGACTCAGAGACCTGCACTGGTTCCCCCTCACCCATGAGAGCCATCACTCTCTCCAGGCTAAAATCCCAGAGATTTAAGAGCATTTCCATTCCAAAGGCCAAAATTCCTTGGCATCCTCTCTTTACGTGCCCCACAAGACACTTGAAATCCCAGTGTCGGATTTTCTGCACCAAGCCATGTAAACATACTCACTATTTTTATCACCAGCAACTGCCACAAGGATTTAATCCTCAAGTTTCCAGGGAGGGAGGAGTTCCATGCATGTTCCAGCTCTTCAGTCAATTCATGATGATCCAGCAGGTTTTGCACAAGTAAAACAAAGATACTGGAGGAAAAGTGATGAACAAAACTTCCAGACTCTAAACAAAGCTGGGGGAGGATCATTAAATCAATGTTGGTTTTAATTTTATTTTTCTTACCAAAGGGGAAAAAAAAAAAGGGTCATGAATTCTTATCAGGCTTCCTTAAAGGACAGCTTGGCATTGGCTCTGACTTCTTAGAATTAAAATTATATTGATTTTCCATTTTATTAAATAAATGTGCCTCCCTGAGCTCGCTTTAGGAAAAGAAAAATGTTTTCAGTGCAATTTTCTCCTCAGCAATTGCCTGGACTTTGCCTGTGGAATGCTCATCTCCATCCAAATTAAGGCACAAAGGGATTACCCAGCACAGCCCTAATTCCAAGCCATTGGTGGCACAGGACAAGCTTTACCCTCTCAGACAAATACATAACAAGCAAATTCTCTTGGTGCTTTGGTTTAAAACTCTCCATGAATGTTTACATTGCTTGGGAAAGAAACTGGAAGTTGTAGGAAAAAGGGATTTGAACACTACTGAATCCTTTGGGACCAAAACTGGCAATTCCTAAATGGGCAAAGCCGGGAATTATTCCATCCATTAGAGCTTGGTGGGATCCCTGTAGCTTAGGAAGATGGGAAAGGCCATTCCTAAGAAAAAGTGTCCCTTGACCTCGGGGATGAAGGGACATTTTTGAAGGGAAAACATCAACCCTGGTTGCCTTTGACCCTTCAGATGGAGACCAAGAAGCTGCTGAGGTGACAGATCCCGGAGTCCTGTGGGAGATCCCTGATTTCCCTCCCTGGTCTTGGACCCAGTTTCCCTGGAAGAGTAAGGAAAGCTCCAGACAGGTCAATTTTTATGGAAGAAATCCTTCCCTGGGAGGGTGGGCAGGCCCTGGCACAGGGTGCCCAGAGCAGCTGGGGCTGCCCCTGGATCCCTGGCAGTGCCCAAGGCCAGGCTGGACATTGGAGCTGGGAGCAGCCTGGGACAGTGGGAGGTGTCCCTGCCATGGCAGGGGTGGGATGGGATGAGCTTTAAGATCTTTTCCAACCCAACCATTCCATGATCCTATAGGAGAAGAAAGTTCCAAAGGAGCTCTTAGTGCTTTCTCTACTATGTGTGATTAAAAAGGAATAATTTGGGAAGTATTATTTGCATAAGGGATTTTAGGACACCATTTAAGCCCCTGAGAGATGCCAAAACTCCCTTATGTTTTTGGAAAGCCAGTTAAGACTCCATCACATAATTTACAAAACACGAGCACTCAAGAGCTGGGAAATGAATAATTTAAGAGCTCGTTAATCTCACCCTCCCCACACAACAAACACAATTATCCATCGAAGCAGCTCTGGAGAAGTGAAGTTTTCATCACCACACAAGGCCCACCCTTCAAAACATTCCATCAGGAAACACCCAACAAAACCATGGAATAAAACTGTCCTGACATCCAGCAGTGACACAGGCAGGGCCACACGGCAGCCGAATTCCAGCCAAATTCCTCAACCTTGCATTCCATGTTCCCCTCTTTTATTGCACTTTGGAATGGCAGGGGAGGTGTTTTTCTGCTGGGAACTAATGTTTGAACCCAAAAGGTGTTTTTTTCCGTGCTGGCTGTGATGGGATTCGGAGATCATGGAAGGTCAGGAAGCGCTGCCGAAATCTCCCGTCGGATGGATTTGAGATGGATTTTGGTAGGAGTGAAATAATCCAGCAAAATCTAATTTTAACCACATTTCAGAAGGGAAAAGTAATTCTGGGTTTGGAAGGAATAATAATGCCTTTCCACAACCATTTTTCTGCAGTGGAATTACACAAGGAAACACCTTCCCTCTGGCATTCCTACAGGAAATTCCAGGGAACCCAGCATTCCTTACCTTACGGCATTTCCATAAAAACACCTTTTCTTCCATGATTTTCTTTAGAAGAGGGAAAAAAGAGCTTTTCATGAAAATCCTCAGGAATATCCTTCCCAGGATACTCCAAACCAAACACAATTTTCTGGGCTTGTTTCTTTCATGGAGCAGTCGCAGAAAGCTTAAAAAAACCCACTTTTGGGATTATCTGGATTCCAGGGAATTGTGACATTCCTGGATGTGTATTTTTTCCACCAGGGCTTTTGGTTCACAAATAGATTTCAGGTGTCCAACACCTGTGTTCTTCTCCATTGATAAATGAAGACTTTTTTCCTAGTTTATATTCCCTTTTATTATATTCCCTTTCTTCCCAGACTTTCTACCCTAGATCCTACAAAGTAAAACACAAACTCCTGCTCTTCACTGACCAATTTGCATCCCAAATTATGGCAGTCCCCAAGACTTTCTCACTTCCTTTCTCTTTTTATTTCCAGAATTCCCTTTTAATTTTTTTTGTTATTTTATTTTATTTTATTTTATTTTATTTTATTTTATGTTATTTTATTTTATTTTATTTTATTTTACTTTATTTTATTTTACTCTATTTTATTTTATTTTACTTTATTTTATTTTGTTTTGGTTTATTTTATTTTATTTTATTTTACTTTGTTTTATTTTATTTTACTTTATTTTATTTTGGTTTATTTTATTTTATTTTATTTTACTTTATTTTATTTTGTTTTATGTTACTTTATTTTATTTTACTTTATTTTACTTTATTTTATTTTATTTTGTTTTATTTTATTTATTTTATTTTATTTTATTTCCTCCAGCTGTTTCCCTTTCCCACTGATGTTCCACCTCTCGGAAATACCAGATTTTTCTCTTGTCTTCCCAATTTTCTCCCTCATTTCTAAAACCTTTACCAGGCAGAGCTGCTGATGCTCTACAGTTGTTGGTCCTTGACTGTTTCAAGGGATTTGGTGGAAGCCAAGGATCACAAAATCTTGGAATTCACCATATTTGGCTTGCTTTCAGTTTAGCAGATCAGTTTGAAAACAACTGATTGACTCTCCCTTCCTGCCCGGTATTCCTGAAACTCTTCTCTTTCCATTGCTGTCCAAGATCTCTCATGGACTGGGAAGAGCAAGGGGTGCAGAGTGTTCCTCCTTCATGGTGGGGCAGCTGCAGCCTGGAGGGACATACCATGGAATCATGGAATTCCAGAATGGTTTGGATTGGAAGGGACCTTAAATCTCGTCCCATCCCGCCCCTGCCATGGGCAGGGACACCTCCCACTGTGCCAGGCTGCTCCAAGCCCCAATGTCCAGCCTGGCCTTGGGCACTGCCAGGGATCCAGGGGCAGCCCCAGCTGCTCTGGGCACCCTGTGCCAGGGCCTGCCCACCCTCCCAGGGAACAATTCCTGCCCAATCTCCCATCCAGCCCTGCCCTCTGGCACTGGGAAGCCATTCCCTGGCTCCTGGCCCTCCAGCCCTTGGGAATTGTCTCTCTCCAGGTTTCCTGCAGCTCCTTCAGGCCCTGCAAGGCCACACTGAGCTCACCCCAAAGCTTCTCCTCTCCAGGCTGAACAATCCCAGCTCTCACCTGAGTGGGACACAAGGGGGTCAGAAGTGTCCAGGAGGATTTTCCTCCCCATCCAAACCAGTTTCAGCAGGACCAGAATTCCTCTGTGACTCCAAGCAAAGTCATTGCCTTGCAAAGCCCACCTGATGCTGTTCTGAGAGCCCAGATGGTGCAAGGCCCTGGAATGTCCCTGCTCCAAGGCCATCAGCAATTCCTGGAGCTCAGGTGACTCATTAATATCTTCCCTGACAAGTCAGATTGAAATGCACGCTGAAAAACGACTTTTTCCCCGTCGGAGCTCATTAGGTTTTATGCACAAAACAAAATCATTATTCAGAGATCTGGAACTCCTTTCCTAAAGTGGGCATCTATTGAATATCCCCAATGCAATTCTTCCTCCTAATATGGTAATTCGTTATCTGGATTTAATTATCTGCGAGGTGAAAGGTTGCTGGGCTCTGTTGTTCTGCAGGAGCCCGATGGAAATTTTTAAGTACTTTCACTCTGTCTTTACAGATCAATCTTCCTGCTAATGACAACCAATACTTTCAGCTATGATTACAGAGCAGCTCCATCTTTTCATGAGCCGAGACTCTTTGGAATCATAAGTATTGATCTTTTTAATAGAAGTCAAGAAAAATGAAATTACCGGGGCTTCTTTTTGCAAAACTATGATAAATGGCAACTGGGAAAGTTACAGAAGAGTTTTTCCTTTTTTTTCCCCCCCTCTGCTGTGGATTATTTTAATCTCAAAAAATGATGGGCTTTTTAATAATGTTTGTCTTTCCATTATGCACATTTGCAGCAAAGCCAGAACTTATTTTTGCATGACTTTATATAACCACATTTAAGCAAAGCCACGCCAGAATTGCCTGCTCGTATATTTAGGTAACCATCAAACAGACTCTGGACTAAAGGAGAAAGCTGATTTTAGATGCCAAGTGGTTGTATTTTCTTGGCATCTCCGAGTTTAATCCAATTTTTGAGCAGTGTTTTGAGCTGCCTACAATCAAATATTCATTTGTTTCTTACACAGAGCTCGCCCTTCATTGCTTGTAATATTGTGACAAGAGACTTCACCTCTCCGCGTTTTCTGTCTTCCCAGAAGTCTCATCCTGGCTTTCACTTCTCCCATTTTCAGTGGGAATTTATGGCTCTGCCTCTTGCTCCATGTTGCAAACCTGTAGTATTTGACCAGGGAATGCTCCTGTGGGACCCTGCCCCTGAGGCCTCGAGGACCAGCTCCTGTGCACCCCATTGAGAGCTTCGTTTTCCAGTTTGAATCCTCATTCTTGTGCCAACAGAATGGAAGGAAAAACACACATTGGATCCCACGGGAGCTATTCCTCCTGGATAAATTCCCTTTAAAAGGAGTGGGTGAGATAAATCTTGGTGACAGGAGAAAAGATGTGGATAAATCCCGTGCTGGGAGATATAAACTGGTGGCTCTTACTGGTGTTAATGGGAACTGGGGGATGTCCTGTGGATATTTAAAATCAGAGCCACAGGAATACTCCTCGTTTTAAAGGAGAGTTCCACACTTTCTTATTGCCTGATTGATCCTCTGTGTTGTCAATCCATGGCCTTTCCAGGCTGATTTCCACCAGGCAATTTCCTTTTTTCCTAATCACACCCCCATAATTTTTTAACTTCCCCTTCACTTTTCATTACAGGAAGGCTCCAGCTCCCAGAGATTTGGGTTTATTGCTGTCCTTGAAACTCCCTGTATTTTTCTGTCACCTTAATTCCTGAACATTTTGTTAACCTCTGGCTTTTGCTGGTTTTAGACGTCTGGATTGAACACTTTCTGTGCTCATTGTCACCTTCATGACTAAAACTGCACGGACAGAACAACCTGATTTTTTTAAAAAGAAACTAAAATAAATATATTGCAATGTAGCTTTACACGCTCCTCCCCAACGTGGTTAATTGGCATCTTCATTAAATCATAAACAGAGAGATTTCCGAGGTGAAATCAGACACAATTTAGTATAAACCACTAAGAAATACATTAAAATTGGCTGTTTCAACTGAGCAGGAATGATTTCAAGACATACCGAAACATCCTTCATTATTTTTAATGAAAACACTAAAAATAATAAAATGTGGGGGGGGGGTTTTAAGTTGTGATACACAAAAATTAGGTTTAATTCCTGCTCCAGCTGTTCCACTTAAAATCATGGAATCCTGGAATGGTTTGGATTGGGAGGCACCTTCAAATTCAGGGAAATTTCCACCATGCCAGGTTGTCCCAAACCCCATCCAGCCTGAATATCCTTTTCTTTGAATATCCCATTCACAGGAATTATGGTAATTAAAATATTGATAAAAAGTCTCAAACCCTCACTGCTTTATATTTTATATTTATTATTTTATTATTTATTTTATATTTATATAGTTTTATATTATCTCATTTTCATGGACTAAACCTTTTAGAGGCAATCTTTTATATTCTATACGGACAGGGCTCTGGCTGTGCTGCAGATGGACCAAACCAGGGGATAAAATCATTTTGTGACATTCTGCACTCAGATGCTGAAAATCCAGGTATAAATGAAAAATCAGAGTTAAAAACATGGCAGTTATTTGATAATTTCTTCTTATTTATAATAAAAATAGTGCAGGATGGTTCAGCATGGCTTAAAAATCAGTTGGAAGCGCCAGTTTTAAAGTGTCTTTCTTTGAGTTTATTTTACAGAATTTTGTGAGTTTTACTGTCTGGTTTTTGTGATTTAATGAAGATTCCAAATGGGGATGGAGAGTGCGAAACTGCACTGCAATAGATTTATTTCTAAATTTATATATCTATAATTATATTTAATATATTTATATTTAATGTACTTTAATTTATGTATTTATATATTTATATATGTATACATTTATATTTATATTTACATTTACATTTACATTTACATTTATTTACATTTATATTTATATTTATATTTATATTTATATTTACATTTACATTTATATTTATATTTATCTGGCAAAGCCAGGTTCTTGTGCCAGTCCAGTAGAAGCCATGAAAAACCATTTATTTGGGAAAATATCTTTGACTGACTCCAAGATGTCTTGGTTTGAACACTGGAAATTAATTTGGTGGCCAGTTGGCACCGAGAACTTGAAGTTGCCATCTCAAAGATGATTTGTGAAAACTGATTTTGGGATTTTTTTGCAGCAGATACCAGGTAATGTTTGAAACACAGGCTGAATTATTGGTCTTCCATCTCTTTACAGGAATTTTCAGCTCTGATTTTTAGATTAAACCCATTTTTAGCAAGCATGGGAAGGTTCAGGGACTAAAATTTATAAGAACATGGAATAAATAATCCAACCACTCAATTTAGTCCATCTCACATTTATTCTCATAAAAAAAAAAAAAAAAAAAAGTTTATGTGAGTAGATTTTGAGGCAAAAAGGTCCAGCTATCCCTGTGTTATTCCCTGGAGGATTCTCCTCATTTATTTGAATAATCCAAATAAGACCTGCCTGGGTACCTCCATCACTTCTACACCAAAAAAATTCCTTTGAATTTCGGAATTCTTTTCTCTTTTCATATAAAACCTTCCTGGGATGAGCCTGAAAGAAAGATTTGTTGTAAAAATAGTGGTTTATATGTGGAATATTTGCAGGATGAAGCAGTTTTATTCCATTCTTCAGAGTTCTGCCTCTGGGCAAGATGAAAATTTGATGTACTGAGGTAGGAAAAAAACCTAAAATTAAATAGCTGAGAAAAGGTAGAGACAGACTTCAGCATTTTTTTCTCAACTCAATTATTATTATTATTATTTTTAAGGCAATATTTTAATTTTTATAATATTTTTATTGTACTTATATTAATAGAAATAAATAAAATAATAGAAATATTTTTATTACATTTTAAAATATTGATAAAGACTTCTATTATGGAGACTGAAAGATCATTACCAAAGTCCAGAAATTCCCAGCAGCTTTTGCTAAAAAAAATCAGCATTTCCTTACAATTATCTTGTAGTGGAATCAAAGATCCATGGTTATTTTTCTTTGGAATTACAGATTAGAATAATTTATCTATTTATTTATCCATTTATCTATGTATAGGTAGTGCTGCTTGGTAAAATTCGTGATTTTAAAAATATTTACTAAATTTTTATAAGATTTTATTTCCTAACTTTGGAAACAAAGATTAATTTGGAAAAGAAGATGGAAAATTCCAAATAATTTACAAATTAGGAATGGGAAGGAGGGAAAGAAGAGAAGGAAAGCATTTGGCCAAAAAGAGCCATGGAATGGCTTATAATGTTCAGGACTAGGACTTGGATATCTTGGAAAAATCTGGGATGTTCTGATAAGGCAATGAAAGAGTTAAATCTGTGCTGGGTATTCCCAGAAGAATAAGTCACAAACCACTTATTTAAAATGGGAAAATATTTGGACTGACAAATGATTTTTTCCATTCAACTCTTTTAGGTTTTTTTGGTTGTTTTTTTTTTTTTTTTCTTTTTTTATGGAAAACTTTTGTTCTGATGAAACAGTTTTGTTTTTTTTTTAATGAAAAGTCTTTAATGGAAATCAGCTGTTTGCTTTTTATTTTTTTCCCTTTTTCCTGGAAAATCTTGGCTTTTTATTGGAAGAAGAAATCACAAAGCAGACAAGAAAATAACATTTCACACAAAAGTGCTCCATCTTTGTGTATCTAAACACTGGAGATCAGAAGAGAGCTGGAATATCTCTGGTGAAGATTCCAGCTCCATTTCCATGGGAATAAAGGAAAATATCCTTTTTGACTATTGTAGGAAGAGAAGTGGGAGCTGGGATCTTGAGTTTGCTGAGGAAACGAGGATCAGGAGCCTGGAGAAACGGGAAAATCCTGGCTCAGATGGAATTCTGACAGCTGGCAAGAGCCTCCAACAGAAATTGTTTTCCCTCTGGAATTTGATAGCTGTTAATTCGTCTTATCCTTGGCTCTCCCCGATGAACACAGTTCTTCTCCCTGATAAGGAATTCATATTGTTAAACTCCACATGAACTCCAAAAAGATGGAGGTCCAAATGCTTCCCAGCAGATATGAACAGCAAATGTCAGGGCAAATTGAATCACGGGCCTTAATAAAATCAGCTGGGCTTTGGAATCTGGCTTTGGATGTTTCGGGAGGAGCAATCACTCTTAGGAAACAAAGTCAGGGATGAAATGTAGTGCAGGGCTAATTGGGAAGGGATCGATGGATTCAGCGTAGGAGTCGTTCCGAAGGAACAGCAGTTTAAGGCAGGGTTGATTTAAAACTGGGCTCTGCTTTCCTTCCTTTGAGGGCCTGAAAAGCTGAGGAAAAATCATGGAATAGGGTGGCCTTGGTGGGAAGTTGGTCAGCTCCTCCCTTCTGCGAGGTCTGGCGGGGATTTGAAATGAATTTCCTGATTTGAAATGGAACAAACTGGGTTGAAATTGATGGGAATTGGATGAAATGGATTGAAATGGATTGGAGTTGAATGAAATTAATTGAAGTTGATTGAAATGGAATGAAATTAATTCAGTTTGATTGGAGTGGAATGGTGATTTGCAGTGGACACTACCTACCATGAAAGAATCCATCTGCACAACTGATCCCCCGTTTTTTTTTATGGAGAAATGGTTATTTAACTACTACTGATAAATTAATAATATATTAATATGTTGATAATACCTATTAATAGTAATAATATTAAATGTTGTGCCCTTTTACCTCTCAGTCTACAGCAATTCCATAAGATCCAAGTCTTTACTCACTCCCCACGAAGAAGTCAAGGACACAGAAGTGGCAGCAATTCCAACCTCCACTGATGCATCCAGGTGAGCCCAGCCCACAGGTCCAAAAAGGGAAAGCAAGGAAAGAAGGAAAAAGGGAAGTGCACATGGCACAAACGGAGTAGGAAAACAAGGAATTGCCACTGGATGTGCCACAAATCACAGGTGTTCAGCTATATGGGTTGAAATGCAGGGAATGAGCAGAATAAAGAGAAAATTTTGGAAATACAGGAGAAATTGGTTGTGTATGGAATTGGCAAAGAGGGAATGGAGACCAGAGCAAGCACAAAATGCAGCCTGAGCTGGAGACCATCTGCTTCCCAAATCCAGAGGTCCTGCTGCAATTTAGGGAGGTGCTCCTGAAATGTGTCCAGCATTTCTTAGCATGGAAAGCAGCAGGTGAATGCTGGGCTGCTACTCCCCCATTAATTAGAGCAAGGATTAATGAACTCTCTGCAACAAAACAGGTCAGATATATTAAAAAAAATCATTGAAGGAGTGGTCAGGCATTGGAATAAATTGCCCAGGGAGGTGGTGGAGTCACTCTGGGAGTGCTCAAGAGGGGTCTGGATGTGGCACTTGGGATATAATTTAGGGGTGATGATGGTGGGGCGGGGGTGATGCTGGGACAGGATGATCCTGAAGGGCTTTTCCAAACTTTTTGATTCTGGGGAAACATTTTTGGGTATGTGAATGAGCCATGTTGAGCTCCCTGACATGTTCAGTGCCAAACTTCAAACACCCACTGGCTTCTCCCTTGTCCTGGACTGGGGTGAAACAGCAAATTACATCTTTTTCTACTCCTCTTCTCTTGTCCATGAGGCAGTTTGGCAGATTTTGTTTTCTTCCAGTTGATGAAACAGGTGGCAAATATCAGCCAAGTGTCTGAAAAATGGGATCTGAACGAAATCTTCTTTCCTGCAACATCTCCCGGTGTCTGTTGACCAATAAAATTTAAGCAGATGATCAAGAAGAGATGGCAGACTTTACATTTGACGTGATCTCTCTTTGTATTTTCCTTCTAATTATTTCCAGGTGCCCCTTTGGAAAAAAAAAAAGTGGTTTTCATCAGCTCCTTGGCCTGGATAATTCCATAGGATTCTTCAACAAGGCTGAGACAGCTTTAGCCAAAATCTCTGTGACAATGCTCTGTGGTGAGAGTGCTGGGGAGAAGCTAGAACTGGTTTTAGGGGAGCTAGAACTGGATTTGAGGTACCTGGAACTGGTTTTAGGGCAGCTAGAACTGGTTTTATTCATGTTTATGAACATGAAATCCAAGAAAATCTGAGAGCTGGATTTCAGAACCCCTTCACTTTGTGTTATTCCTGAATTCCACACGGTTTCCACTGCTCTCTTTGCCTTCAGTGAGGATTTCCTCACAGAATATCCAAATAATAACAATTTTTGCTTGGACTACAAGAGAATAAGCTACCACTGGCAGCTCTGTCACAGCTGCTTTAGACCTCAGTCTCCTGTAGGGTCATAACATCTGTTCTGCATTTAGAGAATTCCTACTAATATATTAAAAAAGACGGGATTTATTACGTGAGTGCTGACTGGTGGAGATTTTTCCACGTGCTGAAATTGGTCAGGAGGTTATCCTGAAAAAGCTAAATATAGCTATTTCGATATTTTCACCTACATCAGCTGCTATTTTGGTCCCTCATCCCAAACCAGGCTGCACAGCAGACAATGGAATTATTCCCTTTGTTTTCAGGATTGGGCCTCAAGGATTATTGGAGTCCTTGTGCAAGGAAATCATCTCCTGGGAGAGTTTCTAGAACCAGAATGTGAGTGGCTAGAAAAGGCCTCAAGGAAACACATGCAAGGCTTAAAATCTGATTTTTTTTTTTTTTCTTAGAGAGAATGGACCAACTTCAAGGCAATATTTAGAAAATTTACTAAGGCCCAGGCTGGACTCTCTGGTCAGACCTAAAATGGGTGTGTTGGAGCTGCCTGATAATTCAAATACCTTGTTATTCCCAAGGGCAGGAGCAGAAATTCCCTCTGCAGCACTGAAAGGAGATGGAGTGAGGTGGGCTCGGGCTCTGCTGCCGTGTGCCAAGGGAAAGGAGGAGAGGAAATGGCCTCAAATGGCACCAGGGGAGGCTCAGGGTGGAGATTGGAAACAATTTTTCCCTGCCAGAGTGGTGAGGCCTTGGGATGAGCTGCCCAGGGAGTGCTGGAGTCACTGTCTCTGGGAGTGCTCAGGAGGAGTCTGGATGTGGCCCTTGGGGACAGGCTTTGGGGTGCTGCTGGTGCTGCTGGGGTGGCACTGGGTGATCCTGAAGGGCTTGATGATTCTGTGATCCTTTTTGGGGATTGTGATTCAGCTGAATGAGAAGCAAGAAACTTAACTCCCACTGCCCATATCCCAAGTCTGTGACTGGATTCTGGATATTTTATGGAGCATCCTCTTCCCACTAGGTCATCATGAAAATCTGGGCTCTTTTTGCCTCCTCAAAAATGTCAGTGGGTAGGAAAAATAACTTCCCATTTGTGCTCCAGTCGGAGCCCTCAGTGCTGGAAACGCAGTTTGTGTGTGCCTCTTGTTCTCTGGGCTTTATTTGCCTTGTGGGTGGGTGGTGATGACATTTCCTACAGGAAAATACGAACTCCACAACCTTTTCCCTCTTCCCAGGCCGTCGTCATCGGTGTCGTCAGCGCTGTGGGACGTCGATGGTTTGAAGTCAGCAGATCCTCCTCCTGTCTGGGCTCCTGTCGCACCCCGGTGATCCCAGACTCCTGAGTGTCCCTCTACGTGTGACCACGGGCCCTTCTGACAACGGGAATGTTTTCCATGAGCGCCTAAGGAAATCCTTGCTCAGGATAAACAGCTCCCCCCCCCCTTGCCTGCTGCCAGGAAGCTCTAAATAGAGTCTCTGTGCTAGGCTGAGGTTTTTTTCCCTTTTTTTATTACTCCACGTTGGAGTTCAGTCCTGAAGTCGAAGCCAGAAAATCCAAGCTGTGTTGGAACTGTTGAAAGGCCACAGACCTTGCTAAAAGTTCAGGTATTTAAAATTCCTGCGAACGTGTGTTACCATTTACATGGCACGAATTTTTGGGACAGAGCTGAGACCTTCCTCTGAGAAGCCCAACTTTTCCTGGTGACAAATCCCCTGAAAAGGACCTTTCACACTTTGTGCCTCCCTCAAATCTTGATCAACTCCACCCCTGCTCACCAGTGCATGGCCAGTCCTGCTGTCATCATGAATCATGGAATCATGGAATGGTTGGGGTTGGAAAGGACCCTAAAGATCATCAAGTTCCAACCCCACTGCCATGGACAGGGAACCTTCCAGCCTTGTATTTGCAGGAGAAAAGGTGAAGGGCCAAGCAAAGCATTGATTTTATTCTTAAAAGGCCAAACCAAACCAAAGCCCCTTTGTGATCTTTCCAGCGTGGCTCATGAATTCCAAATGCTGATATAATTGGAGAGATTGAAATCATGGAATCATGAAATCATCTTGTTCTCACCCCCTGACGTGGGCAGGGACACCTTCCACTGTGCCAGGCTGCTCCAAGCCCCAATGTCCAGCCTGGCCTTGGGCACTGCCAGGGATCCAGGGGCAGCCACAGCTGCTCTGGGAATTCCATCCCAGCTCCTCCCCACCCTCCCAGGGAATGGTTCCTTCCCAGTGTCCCATCTAGCCCTGTTCTCTGGCAGAGGGAAGGTGATAATCTCAGCTATCCTGGAATATGTGTTTTCCAGGGCTTTTTTTTAGGCAGTTTTCTCTCAAAGTTCAGTATTTGTCAGCAGATTGGGAAAAACACAAGAAACCTGTAGAATAAGGCTTTTCCTTTAAAATTGAAAACTCTTACCTCAAATAGGAATTTCTGTGAGCAATTAATTGTGGATGACATCTCAGAATGGATAAGGGTGTTCATTTAAGGGACAAATTTCCTGGATCATTTCAGGGAGCAATGTTTGTGTTAGAAACATTCTGGCACTCACAATGATGGCAGAGAGGAAGATAACATTTAAAAATACCATACAGGTCGAAAATGCAGAGCTGTGCATCATCTCTGGTGGTAGTGAGTGTGCAAATTATCCCCTTGTGGCTGTAAGAAGATAGAAGGGCCTGGAAAACAGCAGGAATTCTGGGAATGAGAGCGAGATGAAGAGACAAGACGGGGTCGAGAGACAGAAAGGGGCCTGAGAGACAGAAAGGGATAAAAGATGTTGATGATGGTTAAGGGGTTGTGGAAGGAGGAGCAGGGAAAATGGGAGCAAGGACTTGAATGATGGGAATGAAGTGGAAATGGGAGCAGCTATGGAAAAAGTGTGATAAGAGGAAGGAGTGGCAGGGACAAAACCCTAAGGAAGGGGAGACTGGATAATAACAGCTCTGAAAAATACAGTTGGGAAACCAGTTTGTCAGGATCCCTCAGTTTTTTATTCCAGAGCTAATTCCCATTAACAGATGTTGCATCACGTTGCACAATGCCCAGATGGATTTGGTTTCCTCCACCCCGTGCCTGGCATGAAGTGTTTACTCCATGGTGGGAGAAAAAGCTGCTGTTCTGTCAGCAGAGGCCAGGAAGGAGAACCAGGAGAGGGCTGGGGGTGGTGCCTGCTCACCTGCAGCAGCCTGGGATCTCTGCTAATACCAGAACCAGGACTTATTTGAATTCCTTCCATAGGATTTTGATCTATGGAGTTATTTTCCAACACAGAGCTGGTCCTGCTGGTGTAGATCATCCCAGCACAGTATTGCTTGCAGGTGTCCTGGTTTTTCAGAGTTTTCAGTCCCATACAATGGTGGAAGACCTCTGGTGTTTTCCCTAAATTCAGCCCTGGGTCAACTTCAGGTGGAAATCCCTGACTGCTTACAGAGAGGATTGGGTGCAGCATCAAAAAACCCAACCAAAAACAATAAAAAAAAGAAACATCTAAGTCTGCCTTCGTGCCCTGTGGTGTTTATTTTGCCCAACCACACTTGAAAATTAAAAGAATACGTGAGGACCAAGATTAGTGGGAAAAAGGATTGGACTAAAGAAGTGTCAGACAGGAGATGCCTAAAAAATCTCATGTTTTGGAACTTTCAGTGAATTCTCAAAGCCTCAGTGCAGGTTTTTTTGTCAGGGCAGGTGATTATCCCCCCAAACAGTCATCAAGTGTCACGATAATGGCACTGCCTCCTGGAGAAAATCCAGGTGAGCCTTTTCTTGGGAAGGGGCATAAAAAGCTTCCGACATCCTTGGTTTCGGGGATAGCAACAAACGCCGGTCTTGTGGAAACATTTCATTTTAATTCCACAAGATCCTCTTAGGTAAACACTGCAACACATTGAATCCATTTTTCAAACCAACTTGTAAAGCCAGAAAATCCCCCAGCCTCTGATAGGCAGCAGCATTAATTGCCAGGAGCACAAAGAGGCATTTAAACATCGGAGCATTTTGGCAAAAACACAAATGACTTCTTTTCCTTCCCTGCCCTTGAAAATAGCTCTGCTCAACTCTGGGCTTCCTATGATGGAGGGTTCACCATTAATCACCTTTATGACATCTCATATGTGGAGAGATCCGTGGGTCTAATCAGCCACTTTCCTGAGGAAATTGGCCAAATCCCGGCGCTTTGAGGCGGGAGGCGGGGGATGAATCACAACAACTTTGCTATTCAGACAAATCCCTTTTCAAGTGCCCTTAGAGCTGGTGGATTTTTTTTTCCCCTCATATACAGTGAAGACAGCCCCACAGGAAACAATAACAGTTTAATCTCTGGAAAAATTTCCTTCCTGCACTGCAGCAGCTTTTCAGACAGGTACTCCAAGCCAAGGAAAATTAACAACAACCCATGCCAAGAGCTGCTGTTGTTGCCTTTTAGTCTGTCCCTTCCCTTCCCTGGGAGTGACAACCAGGAAAGACTCATCCACTCACCAACCCCCCTCTGATCTACAACTTTCCAGGCATTAATGACAATCCCCAGCCTGGAGAATTCCTGCTCATGGAGAAGGGAGGACACAGAGGATCCTGCAAATGCTTCCTGTGGTGCCCCCACCATGAACAGCCCCAGTGATTCACATCCCGGCCCACAAACTGTGTTTAGAACCCCCCACGAGCCCTAAGAAGGATTTCCAGGGTTTTTACGAGTTGTGTGTTGCAGAATTATTTCCTCTGGAGTTTTCCTTCCTTTGACTTTAAATCCTTTCTTGCTTATCATGGAGCGTGGAGGAAGAAATGGAGTTTATTTTATTGGTGTGAGTCAGGGCTCGGCATCATCATGTGGAGTTTTGTTTTGCTTGGGATTTCATCGGGTTTGGGTTTTTCTTTACCCAAGCCAGGCTTGGTTTTGGATTTGTGCCCCAGTGGCACAAGAGGGGAACACGGAGCCTGAGGCAGAGAAGGAAATGAGGAATTGCCCCCAGCCCAAACCAGTTTGCCTTTTTCCTTGCCTGCTTCCACTGCCTGTTACATTGAGCTCAGGATCACTCTTGGAACCAGATTCCAATGTTTCCACCTCTGCAGTGCTGTGAAGGAGGTGTGAGGTAAACAGTTGATGTAGAGCCCTCTGCACACACCACATCCAGGGAGGTGGATCCAGCAGTGCAGGGATAAGGGAAGGACAGGAGGGCCAGGGAAAAATTTTCTGCAAGTGTGTGACATTTCTGTCCCTGTGCCCCCGTGCTCAGGTGAGAGCCCACCTGCAGAGCTGCCCCAGCCCTGGGACCAGCCCAGGGAGGACGTGGAGCTGCTGGAGAGAGGCCAGAGGAGGCACCAGGATGAGCAGAGGGATGGAGCAGCTCTGCTGGGAGGAAAGGCTGCGAGAGCTGGGATTGTTCAGCCTGGAGAGGAGAAGCTTTGGGCTGAGCTCAGCGTGGCCTTGCAGGGCCTGAAGGAGCTGCAGGAAAGCTGGAGAGAGACAATTCCCAAGGCATGGAGGGCCAGGAGCCAGGGAATGGCTTCCCAGTGCCAGAGGGCAGGGCTGGATGGGAGATTGGGCAGGAATTGTTCCCTGGCAGGGTGGGCAGGCCCTGGCACAGGGTGCCCAGAGCAGCTGGGGCTGCCCCTGGATCCCTGGCAGTGCCCAAGGCCAGGCTGGACATTGGGGCTTGGAGCAGCCTGGGACAGTGGGAGGTGTGGAATAATTGCCATACTTTGTGGAACTGCAGGTCAGTTATGTTATGGAAACTGGATACACTCAGAGTGAAAAACTGGACACAGCACATGAGATGTTTCCCATCCAAATTTTTAACACTTCCGGTCAATAGAACCACGCGTTAGAAAACTCTGCTTGTTTGTCTTGAGCTGTGCTCTCTTCTCCTTATAAAACATCAGCTGGATTTTCCAAAATATCAAGAAAAGAGTAGATATATATTGGCCATGTCCTAAAGGAAAGCTTTTCCAAGGAGATTGCTTGTTCTTCTCAGAATGAGAACGTCCTGCTGAGCAGGGGCTGGATCCAGCGCCCACAGAAGGCACTGGAAGAGCTCCCACTGATGACAGTGGATGTTGGATGAATTCCCACCTCATCCTCGTGTTTAAAGGATGAAAATGGAGTTGCTGGGTTCTGGTGAGTACTGGCAAAGCCAGGTATTACATAAGTTACTTACAATAGGTTGTTAAAACCATTAATAAAAGCTAATTTTTTTTAATTAAAAGCATATTTAGCTGCTTCCTTTTAAGCCATTCCCAAACTCTACGCATCTCTTCCCAAACTTTGATTTTTGGAATGTCTGTTTTGCAAACAAAACCCAGACTAGGACACGATTTCCCGTTGGCTGGGGAAGAGAGGCCAGAGATTTATTCCTTACATGGGAAAATGGCTGCTGAACACATGTGACAGCACATGGCCTTGTTCAAACAGTCCATCAAATCAAAAGCAGATCCCAGCTCCAATATTGCAGGTGAAGGGGCTGGGAGAGGCACTCACATGGAATTGTGCTGTATTTGGGAAGACAGAGATCAAAGCACTGCACCTCATTCGAGGAGTGAGTGGTGAATTTGTCTTATCTGAGCAGCAAGGAATAATTCTAGGGAATTACTTGATGTTCCCCTAAGGCGAACCTCCCGATGATGATGGAACAGGTTCCTCTCTTCCAGGAAAGGCACCATGGATACTCCATAATGCACTTCCCAGATAGCATTAAAATAACAGCCTGAGGTTCACCAATTGACATTTTCTCAGTCTCTTTTCTGTTCATCTCACCCTGCTCAGGTTTGGGTCCATCTGAGAGACACTTCCTGACGATCCATGGTGGCCAATCCCAAGTTCCCTGTGTCTCTGGATATGCCAAAAGCTGTGGAAACTCCCAGTTAAATCCAACCAAGTGACTAGGCCACACCTTTGCCCTCAGTCATGCCCATCTTTTGAAAACCAGTTAATTTTGCAAGCTATATATTGATTTTCCAGATATATTATGGAACAGAAAACTTAAAAATAGAATTCACCTCTGCTGTTAACAAGTTTTGACCTTTGCTCACATTTGTTGGGGAAAGTAGCTCATAGTACCAATTAACATGAATTATTAACTCCTCCATTAATAATTAATTTATTAGAGGGCTAAAGGCATCAGTCTCTGCCAGCTAACGCTATCGAGAGAAAGTGAAGCAAACAACACAACCCTAATTAGAACAGCCTAATGAGGATGTCTGGAAGATCTGATGGGATTCAGTCACTCTAAATGCTCTTTATTTCCTCTCTGAAACCACACTGGGTGCAAAGAATCGGGCAGTTAACTCCAGTTCCTGTCGTGCAGGGTTTCTTCCTCCTTTCCGAGAGGAGGGAGCCCACTCAGGAGAGCTCAATTTAGGGATGATTAAGGACTGATGAAGGATGCCACTGCCTAAACAACAGGAATGCTGTCTCCCCCAGTAATGAACAATTTCTGGGGCTGTCTGAATCGTTAATGTCTTCAATGGGCTGCAGGAAAACTTCCGTGTCTCGGAATTGTGCTGGGTTTCACAGGATCCTTCCTTTGCCATCTGAGTTTGGGCTTTATCTGCAAAGTGCCTGAGGTCTCTGTCCATGTTTTGCTCAGGATGCAACAGTGAAATCCAGGATGGTCTAACAGGGAAGATCATTCCCTGGAAAACTGTTGAGTTGTTCCCCTGCTGGTCCATCCCAATCTCAGGTGATTGTGCCGTGTTTCATGTCAGTGGCCACATCTTCCCCCTCCTCCTGCTCCTGCTGGGACATGGAGAAACCTCCCAGAGATTCTTTGCTGCAGCACAACCTTTGCTGGTCCCCGTTTTGTGCCAAATTCATTCATTAAAGCAATCTTTTTCCCTTTTTCTTGAATTATATCCTAAAGTTGTCTCAAATCTTCCCTTGCTCCCAGGCTTTTAGTCCCTGATCATGTTGACAACATTTCTTTGCATAAATCCCAGCCCAAGTTCATCTTCCCCCATCACTCCTCTCATGCTCCTTCAGACATTCCAGCTTTTCCATGGCAGCTGTGGGATGGGACGTTTCCTGCTCCTCCTCCTGTCACATATTGTCACTTTTTCCTTCAGAAACAAATGGCAGAATTAAAATTATTACAGCAAACACAACTTTTAGCATCTCCTCAAGCCTTTCTTTCCTTGTTTTGTTTGGAAACTTTAAAAACCCCTGGACTGTGCAATAATTCTTCACTTTCTTCTGGTCTTTGGCCCACAGACACATCCCAAAGGTTTGCTGAGCAGATAAGTATTAGAATGACTTAGACTTAGATGAACATTAAATTAATCAGACAACACACTGGGGGGAAATTGCCACTAATTTCAGATTTTTCATCTCCCAGAAATCAATTATTATTATGTTTATTGATATTGGACTTGTCACTACTCTCAGAACTTTCGCTGTGGTGACAGAGCCTAAGAGGAGAGAGAGGAGGGGAGAAATAGAGTAAATAATTTAGAACTTTTTCCCAAGGCATCAGAACTTAGAAACCATTTCTGAGTGAGTGAGGAGATAAAAGTAGGGGGAAATTCAGAAGATTTTATACATGGTCACATCTTCTTGATGTGAAAAGTTTACCCAGCTCTACTCACAACTTGTGTGGGATACAGAGTTGACTTGAAGGTGTTTGGGACACGTTCTGTGATTTACAATCACAGAATTCCAGAATTATTGAGGTTGGAAAAGAGCTCCAAGGCCATTGAGGCCCAGCTGTGCCCGATGCCCACCTTGTCCCCAGCCCAGAGCACTGAGTGCCACCTCCAGCCCTTCCCTGGACACCTCCAGGGATGGGCACTCCACACCTCCCTGGGCAGCCCCTGCCAAGGCCTGAGCTCCCTTTCCATGGGGAAATTCCTGCTGCTGTCCACCCTGAGCCTGCCCTGGCCCAGCCTGAGGCCGTTCCCTCTCCTCCTGTCCCTGTTCCCTGGCAGCAGAGCCCGACCCCCCCGGCTGCCCCCTCCTGGCAGGGACTTGTGCAGAGCCACAAGGTCCCCCCTGAGCCTCCTCTGCTCCAGCCTGAGCCCCTTTCCCAGCTCCCTCAGCCGCTCCTGGGGCTCCAGCCCCTTCCCAGCTCCCTTCCCTGCCCTGGAGGACCTCATATGGAAAACCTCTCCCCATGGACACCACACTGGCAGAATTCAAGCATTTCCATGGATTATGGGATGTGTTGCAGGGAGTCAGGAAAACTTCTCTGAGTGTCCCTCTTTTGGATCAAACAACATTTTCCTCTCTAAATTGGCTGGACTTGTTGAGGACTCTTTAAAACCAGCAGAATTTGGCCTTTTGAAATTAGGATTAATGACATTTGTGTCAGTAGGGTTCAGGACAAACAGTGAGGTGTTGGTGTCACAGTACTGCAGTCATGACTCGTCATTAAATCAGGCTTCCTGCTTCAATAACGTTGGAATTTCAGAAGAAATCTGACTTTAATGAAAAAATATAGAAAATATTTCTCCAGCTATGGAATGATAACAATCATTACTGCAGCGGTCACTGGATGCTCCTATAAATCTTGTTAATGAAATCCCAATATTGGAATCCTCCAATCAGAGCTCAGGAGTTAATGGGTAACCTTTCCCTAGGACTCAAGGTAATTCCAGCCTGCTCCAAGTGAAGATCCACATCTATTAAATTTAGAAATTGTCATTCAATTAACTTTGTTTTTTGGTTTGGTTTAACAACATTAAGTGGCTGCCCCGGTGGCATTGGAGGCAGAAGTCCAAGTCCTTGTTTTCCGTAAAATGTTTCATTTAGAGCATTACCAGGCTGTGGGACTGAGGTGGGAGAATGGACAAGGGATTTTGATCTCATTAATTAGGAGACAAGTTCCTTGTGAGTTGGGCAGATTAAAGAAACCAGAGGATCATAGAATTATGGAATATCCTGAGTTGGAAGGCACCCACAAGGATCATCCAAACCCAACCGCAGAGAACACTCCAATAATCCCAGCCTGGGCATCTCTGGGAGCGTTGTCCAAATGCTCCTGGAGCTCTGGCAGCCTCAGGGACGTGCCCATTTCCTGGGGAGCTCCACCCTGAAACTGCTGAGCCCAAAAAAGAGGGGTGGAATAATTTATGGGAATTTTCATCTTGTGCAGCTCAAAATTCAAGAAGATTGACCAAGAAGGAGTCACATTTCCTTCCCTTCCAGGTTTCTCTTAAGTCTTCTCTTAGGAATAATGCCCATCCTGACTGAAGGCCTTTCCAGCTCTCCAGACAGAACCTCAGAGAGTTTTGCCTTGTCAAATAGGGGTAACGCAAAACTGAGAAATTGTTACTCAGGAAATTGTCTGTGGACTTTGCCTGCATTGAAAGGATCCATAGAAAAACTCTGTTATAAATTTAAAATGATAAAATTTTTGCAATTTATAAATAGGATAAATTACCAAGAACAACCTCCCCTCCCACAAATATAAAACAACTTCCAAAGTTCCTTATTAAGGGCTTACACTCAACTCTTTATCTCAGCACTGGCCCCAAAGCATTCAATAGACTATTCCCAGGTGAAATGAGTGTCCTGAAAAATTCAGCAGGAAAAAACAAATGCACAGGAAAGCAAAAGTATCGGAAGCTGATGTAACTGAACGTGGATCAATGACTGAAAAATCCTGGGGAGAACAGGATTTCTGTCCAGCTTCTCCATTTGGGAGAGTCCTGTGGCTGAAGAACAGCATGGCAGGAATTCACATTAATAATAAAAAAGAAATGAAATGGTTCATCTTCAATGCTGGCAAGACAGAATTTTAAAAAGAAATTAAGCAGTGGGCAGAAAAGGTGTCTTTTCATCGGAGCTTTGTATCTCTGCCATGAAATAGGAACACCAAACTTTGTGCAGGCCGTGACAGGGAAATTATGGGAGAGAAAAGGAGACATTTTATCCCATACTGTAAAAGTTAAAATAGTTAAAATAAATGGAATAGTTAAAATTCCAGAGATGAGAAATATGTTTTTCAGTCATCAGAACGTCCCAGTATGTTGTCATGGATGTCTCAAAGATCAGGAACAGAAGCTGGCAGAAAAATCCAATCTATTTTTATTTTTTCCTTTTGTTAAGAACTCAGCAGAGAAGAAACCTTTTGGAGGAACAGGGAGGGGAAGAATGTTTGGGCACAAGACGATGCTGTGCCGGCCACACAAAAGAAGAATCAACCATTTAATTTCCATTTTCTTAGCACAAACTCCATGTGAAGTGTTGCCATGCAATCACCACCTGATGACAAGGTCTGAGTTTCTAAAAAAATCCCAAAGAAGTGATAAAACGACATGACAAAGGCTAATGGGGGGCTGGAGAAATGTTTAAATTAAAAAAGCCCCTTAAGAGCAGATGAAATAATTCCAGGGGTGAATTTTCCTCTGTTTTTGGTGAGAAGACAAATTTTTGAACGTTTGGGGAAACACTGAAGGATCTTTCCTGGCCTTTTCCTTCCGGAGGAAGAGCCCACACCTACCTTACAGACACCATTCTGGGGAGAGCTCTCCCAGGAGTTGGAAAGTTGGAGGGAGGTGATGCAGCCTCCGGGAATTCCTCCCTCAGTCCCAGCACGGCGTGGGAGTGTCCCCGTGTCCGGCATCCTTCAGCTCCCGGCTCCTGGTGGACAGTTCCCACCGGGATGGACGCCTGGCACCCGGGGCTGGTGGCCGGTGGCCAGCTCTGCTCTTGGACCAGTTTGGCCAAAGGTCATGGGAAAAGGTGACAGGAGCGTGCAGGGTGTAATTTGATCTGATCTGCTTTTGTAGGGGGGAATTAGGGAGAGAAATAAAGGAGAGATCACAAGTCTGGAGTTGGATTGAGAGCAGCGTGGAAAAATCAGAGGGGGGAAACACGGGAAGGAGTGGGCAAGGGTTGGGATTCACTGGGACACAGGTCCTATGTCCAGTTTTTCACTCTGAGTGTATCCAGTTTCCATAACATAACTGACCTACAGTTCCACAAAGTATGGCAATTATTCCACACCTTCCACTGTCCCAGGCTGCTCCAAGCCCCAATGTCCAGCCTGGCCTTGGGCACTGCCAGGGATCCAGGGGCAGCCCCAGCTGCTCTGGGCACCCTGTGCCAGGGCCTGCCCACCCTGCCAGGGAACAATTCCTGCCCAATCCCCCATCCAGCCCTGCCCTCTGGCAGTTTAAAACCAATTTAAAACCCGGGATAATCTTTGCAAAGAATTCCCGTAACAAACTCACCCTCTGCACTCTGCCAGGCCTGGATTGCACCTTTCCCAACCCACCTCAGCTTTCATCCCGATCCATGTGGGGCTGGGATGCCCATGGAGCAGAGGCTGGCTCTGTATCAGGACTGCAGTCACACAGCTCCCTGTCCCCTCCTGGTTTTGAAATCTTTATTGGATTTTCATCCATCATTTTGAGGGATCCCTTCAGCACCGCGGAGGTGCCGTTTAGATGTGAGTGGATTCAGTCAAAGTGGCTTAAATTCTTAATTTATTGCTTATTAAATCCACCAGCTCTACTCTCAGGGTCCCTCTGGCTCAGGGAGCACTGAGGAGCTCTCCCAGAAGACCAGAGGAAACTGGGAAAATGGAGAAGCCCATGGATCTCATCTCCTGACCGTGGGGTGTAAAAATCACTGAGCCACACCAGAGGATTTCAAACCCTGCTCCTGATGCAAGAATAGGATTTTCCCCAGAATCCAGGCACTTTGGGAAGAATCCCATCTCCAATCCAAGTAACACCTTGAAACAGTCAAAACAACCCCCAGGAATTCCCTCTTCCCTCCAACTGCTTGTTTTGCCGCTGTGGGATTACTCTTGTCACCCACTTGGATACATGAAAATATTTCGTGGGATTCCAAAGGATTATTTGGAGATCTGCCCTTAAATGTGTCGTGAACATCCCAGCTTTCAAAAATGTTTATCTTTTTGAGAGGAAAGAGAGACACTGGAAGTGAACAAAGGCTCTTGAAGCTCTTCACTTTTGGAGGAAGAACAAAAGAAAGATAAGTTCTGCAGGTGGAAACTGCTGCGGTGTTCCTGTGTCACAGTGGTGGCCAAGGTGATGGGGAAAGGACATTTCTAGTGGCACTAAAAAGCAGGAGAAAGCATTCATATTTAACAAATTTTTGATTTAACTTCAGAGTAGCTGTGCTTCTTGTTGGTTCGATCTGGCTTTGTGTCTGCTTTTTATCAATTTCCCCCCCCTTTTTTTTTTTTATTTACAAAATAGAGCTAAGGAGAAGCAGTTTTAGAGTGATAACTCTTTAGAGAGTCAATCCCTGGGCTTTGTTTTTGGCTTTTCCTCTTTTGGAAACACAGGTGACATAGGGAAGGGTTAGGAGAATTTCTTTATTTTCATCAGAAATAACATTGATTATAAATGGAAATAAAACTGTCAGTTCAGGCTGGACGATATAAAAATACAAGGTGAAGCCACTGAAAAATAAATGCTTTTCCATGCCAAGTTCTGAAATAAAAAAGACTGTTGCTAGCAAAATAAATGGTTTACAGTTTTTTATTCTAAGAAATGACTTTACCTCAACAGCATCCCTTTAATTCCAGAAATCATTATTGAAATTCCAAAGTGCTTTAAGGAGCCGTAAGCACGGCTTTTCATCATAAGTTTTCAGCTCTATAATAAGTTTGTTTTGCAGGGCACAAAGCCCTGCTTGACACCTGAACTGTGGCCGAGGTGTTTGAATTTCCAGTGCCCTGATCCCTGGCCAGAGGTTGCTGCTGTCACGGGGTCATTTCCCCGAGCCAGAAAAGCCATTTACAAAAAGTCATTTACAGCTACTTTGTGCAACTTCTTCAGATTTTCCCTCTAATGACCATTTTCAGGTTGTTTTTCAAGGCATTTTATCTCTTTTCCACTCCCTTTCAAAGAGACTTTTACATTCTTTTGGGGCCAGCAAATGAAGGTGGAATCTTCGTTTTTTCGCATGCTTGGAAATCCTGCAGGTGATTGTTTTCCCTGCTCCAGAGATCTCCTAATTTAGGCTTTATTCACACATTGATCCTCTTCTTCAATGTCATAAATTTTAATGCAGTTTAACATAGTGAGTTGTCACCAATTTGATTTGCCAGGTCAAGGAGTTCAACCTCCTTTAATCACTGTGTCCAGGGCTCTCCATAACATTCCAAGAGCTCCTTTTCCTCCCATGGAGTCCCAATCTTTGCCTTGGTGTTGTCTTGGCTGAACCCATCACAAGTTTCTGCTCAGGGCTTTAAGGAGCCAATTTGGATCTCCCTAAATAAATTAAACTCAGCCAATTTATCCTAAATTTGATGCTGCACTGACTCCAAAGGCATCCCATGTTTCCAGCAGGAAAAGGGATGACATCCCACAGGACCTGGTGTTAAATATTCCGCTGTGTCCATGGTTGTTTGGGTTATTCCTTCTTCCCAGAGATCTCCTTTATGCAGCTCTGCCAATCCCTGGATTTTTGGCTGAAAGCCTCTGAAACAAAGACGGAGAGAATTTCTGTACAAGCAGGAAGAAGCGAAGAACATTGGGTAACTCCACACTGCAACGCAGGGATCTTCCAGGGAATTTGAAATGGACTTGCTTGGCCATTAATAAAATCCAGCTGCATTTATGGAACAATAGAATTATAAATATGGCAAGGCTGGAAAAGATCCTTGAGACCATCAAGTCCAACCATCACCACCATGTTCATTATGAAACCATGTCCCCAGGTGCCACATCCACAGGTTTTTTGAACACTTCCAGGGATGCTGACTCCATGACTTCCCTGGGCAGCCCATTCCAACGCTTTACAACCCTTCCTGTGAATTTTTTTTTTTTATAATATCCAACCTAACCCTCCCCTGCAGCAACTTGAGGCTGTTTCCTCTCCTCCTGTCACTTGAGTGTGTTTGTCTTTCTTAAGAATAAACCAGCATCAAAGATTTGGAAGGTTTTAAAAAATCCACCCATGAAAATTCACGTTCTTCAAAACCCACGGCAGGAGGATGAATTTCACTGGGAATCCAATAATAATCCCTAAAAAATGTAGGGTGAAGCCCTTGTGGAAGAGAACAGCCAAGCTCCCAGTGCTGCTGGCTGCTCTGTGCTTCCATTTTTAATGAGCAAAGCATGGAACAAAATTCAGCATATCATTTCCCAGCTGTCCAATCATATAATTATAAAAGAATGTTTTCCTCATTTTTTAAGCAGTCAGATACCCTGGAATTCCGAATCCAAATCAGATTTCTGCGCTATGGAGTCCAAACCCCACCCAGAAGAGCCCAGTCTGTCTTCATTAACAAGAAACATTCCTATTGATTTCATTTTGCAATGTTTCATATTGCACATAACAAATCTGTATGGTCACCTAAATGAATTATTGCAACTCAATTTGGAATGATTCCATGGGGTTATTGTGTTATCCCTAGGATGCCTCAGTCTCTGGGTGTCAAAACTGGTTTTATTTCATGGAATAACATGGGAAAGTTAATCAGAGTAGGTTAAACCTCCCCGGGAGCCAAGGTCGCACAGAGTCTCAGCTGTAAATGGAGAGGTTGCAGTATTTATTTATTTCTATTTATTTGTTTTTATGTGTTCATTTATTTATATTTTTTTTTGTCTTGGAAAAATATATTTGTGCAAGAGAAAAAGACAATTTTTTGTCTTT